>NC_141551.1:28438250-28744000 GCF_021556685.1 Rattus norvegicus | reverse complement strand
GCATCCCGCGCGCTCACCTGGAACTGCAGCAGCTCCAGCTCCTCATGGTCCAGAGGCTGCAGTGCGAACACCTTGCCGCTCTCCGCGTGCACAGAGACATAGCTTGACAGCAAGCGCTCGCCCACCCGCCGCTCCACCAGCGAGTAGGACACCAGCGCGTTCTCCTGTGAGTCTGCGTCCACCGCGGATACCGTGAAGATGTGCGCTCCAGGTGGGTTGTTCTCCTTCACAAACACCGTGTATTCAGGCTGTGCGAACGCAGGGGCATTGTCGTTCACGTCAGCCACCTCCACGGACACACTGGCCGTGGCCCACAGCGAGGGCAAGCCCCCATCCCGGGCTATCACTACCACCTTATAGTCAGCTGTGGTCTCCCGGTCCAGGGCGCTGTCCAACACAAGCGAATAGTAATTCTTGAAAGTGGACACCAGCTTGAAGGGGACCTGAGGAGTCAGGGAGCAAGTAACCTGCCCATTGACACCCGTGTCCGGATCAAACACACTGATGAGTGCGATGACAGTTCCCACCGGAGCATTCTCTCTGATTGGAAGTGATAGAGATTTGAATTCCAACTCTGGGGCGTTATCATTGATGTCTTCAACTTGTACAATAACTTTACAGTGTCCAGAGAGGGGAAGTTGTCCCTTGTCAATTCCCTCTATGAGAATTTCATAGGATGTGCATTCTTCAAAATCAATGTATCCCTTTACAGCGATCTCTCCGGTAACCGGGTCTATGTGGAATTTGTTTTTCACATTTGGTGAAATATCTGTAGAAAATGAATACATAACTTCCCCATTGGCGCCTTCATCTAAATCTGAGGCATTGACTTTGACTACCAATGTCCCATTTGGGACGTTTTCTGGTAATTTCACGGTATAGAGAGATCTGTCAAAAACTGGAGAATTATCGTTGGCATCCAGCACTGTGATGAGTAACTGAACACTGCCAGTCAGCTCGGGCTTTCCTCCATCCGTGACAGTGAGCACTAAAAATAACTCTGGAGTTTCCTCCCGGTCTAAAGATTTCCGTAATATAAGCCCAAGACCTTTTACCCGTTCACTGTTGGTTGGTTTTTCCAAAGAAAAGTAATCATTTGGACTTAGTCTGTAAGTCAGCACAGCATTGATTCCGATATCTGAATCTGAAGCGCCCTCTAGTGGAAACCAAGTGTCAAGTGGCCTTGATTCTGCGATGAACAGATTCTTTTGTGTGGTTGGGAACGTGGGAGGGTTGTCGTTAATGTCCCTCACCTCTACCTCCACGTGGAAAACCTGCAGCGGCCTGTCCACGATCACCTCCAAGTGGATGCTACACTCCGCACTCCTCCCGCACAGCTCCTCCCGATCGATCCGAGAATTCACAAACAAAATGCCATTCTGCAGATTTACCTCCAGAAGGTCTCCGCGGTCCTTGGACGCCACCCTGAACAGGCGAGGCACCAGCTCCGCCAGCTCCAGCCCCAGGTCCTGTGCGATGCGGCCCACGAAGGTGCCGTGTTTGGCCTCCTCTGGGATGGAGTAGTGGAGCTGGCTGTTTCCTGGCTCCCAGATTGCAAGAAACAGAAAAGAGAGAAGCAGGCGCTGGGATTCCTGGCCACTTCCCCAGGAAAATTCCATTTCAAGTGCACAATGCTTTGTTCTGTTAGGGATTCTCTCTCAGAGCTAGGAGGATTCTTCTAATCCGTCAGTCCATCGCCACTGCATCCGCCATTGTTCCGATTCGGGATGGTAAATACAGCTTTCCGGGAAGAATGGAAATGGTTTTTCTTTCAGTCTGCCTTCTGTATGATCTGTTTTACGGTAAAGAGCGACACCATGTGGCTCCAGACTGTAAGTATGATTTCCGGAAGTCCACACCACTAGAAGCTGTCTTGTTTATTCTTTCACCCTTTCCAAATAGGCTTCCCGTTTCGCAAAATAGAGACATATTTTATAGATCTTCTTCTGTGTCAGTGATTGTATGTGACCTTTCGCTTTGCCAGAGCATCAACTTCTAATACAGTGGAAATTGATGTAGATTTTTTTTCGTGTAGGTTTTAAGTCTTTACAGAGAGCAAGCTGTTGTTAATTCAAACTTGGTAAACATGTAGTGATGCGGTGCAGATTAGGAAAATTCAAGACAGATTCCGAGTGAGCGGTTCAGTCTGTAGCAATTTAACAACCCCGCCAAACTATAGACATTTCACGACTAAAACAACTGGACAGTTATTTTTACACTTTTTGATAACTTGAAGTACGAAGACTGCATGCTTGGTTCGTTTGTTTGATTCTAATTACTCCTTTGCAACCGTTTAAGTATCTGTGCAACCTTTTGAAATAATTCTTTTAAAGATATTGTTGTATTTTAATATGTGGTTCCTCTGAAGTATTTGAATAATGTTTGTTGAATATTTACCCAACACAACTGGTTTCCTTTTCTTTTCATTTTTGAGGCTGGGTTTTATTTAGCCTAGACTATCTTGTAATTCAAAATTACCGAAGTTTACCTGAAATGTCTGATTCCCCTGCCCGAAGTGCTGGATTATGGGCATACACCACCGTAAGTTTCGTGGGATGCTGGGCACAGAACTCATAGCTTCTTGCAAACTAGGCGAGCACTCTAGCAACTGACCTACATTTTTAGCCCAGGGTCATTTCTTAATTTCTTAAAAAATATTTAACTCAAGTTCTAAACATATGGCATCTCAACATTTTAATTTTATGGAGATACAAAATCCAAGGTGAGAGGTGTGGCACAGACCTTCAGTCCTAATGCTTGAAAGACGGACACGGGCAGATCAGAGACAAGATTTTGAGCCCAGGCTGGTCTACAGAGCAAGTTCCAGGACAGCCAGAGCCACACAAAGAAATCATGTCTCAAAACATGAACAAAATACTAAAAATAAAATAAAATTAATATATCAAAAAACAAAAACAAGAAACTAAAATTTACATGATATTGACCTAAAGAGGATATATTTTAACATAGAAAGCCTGTGTTTTACCTTAATTTTTAAGCCAAAATTTGCCAGGCATGATCTTGATTCATCCATGTCTAAGTAGACAACGGAGATATTCCCAACAAACAAGATAATTTCCTATACAACCGTAACAAAGAAAGAGTGGGCGGAAGTGACCATCTGAAGTCTCCTGTAGAATGCTAACAGGTGAGGAGATGGTTCAAGTGGCCATCTGCAGACTCCCTTTCATCCTAAATTCATAATTTTCTTTTTTCCATTTTTGTTTAGAAATCAAGTTATTTTTAGAAAACTCAAACTGTCAAAAGTAATTTCAAGCTCCCTCTCTCTATAAAGATCATCGTTTTTTTCCTTTCTCTCACTCACATGAAACTAATTTCTGAGTCAAAACAGAAAAAACATACTCTCACTGAGAACCCAAAGACTTTTTTTAATTATCAAAAGTCTGTAATTATTCTGGGCTGACACCCTGGAAGAAGTCAGAAGAAGTATCCTCCCTTTGTTTTACTTACAGAGCCTATGCATCTACAGAATAAAAACTAATACTTGTGGCAGTTGATCTTTCTGTTAACTTGATTTTCAACAATCCTGATGGAAACAAACCTCAGGACATATCTGTGAGGGATTTGCTAGACTATGCTAATTGAGGTGAGAAGATTGATCCTGAACATGGGCAGCAGCATTCCCCTGCTGGAGACTTGCTTTGAAAAAAAGTAGAAAGCAACAGAGGATCAGCACTCATCATTCTCTACTTCCTACTACAGGACAAGATGACCTGCTGGCAAGACTTCCCTATTGTGATGGACAGTAGTAACCCCAGAACCATGAACCAAAATAAACACTTCTTTCCTTGAGTTAATTTTATTAGCACATTATCGCCACGACAAAAGAAATAATACAATATTCATTTGAAATAAATATTTATTAATATTCACTATGGGGACAATGGGACGGATTAGTGGGTAAAAAGCACTTGCCATGCAAAACTGGCAATCTTAATTTGATTCTTAAACTCAGAACACATAGAAGGATAGGGTCAACTCCCTCAACTTGTCTTCTGATCTCTATATGTGTGATATATACATTAATTAATTAGTTAATGAAAACTTACTTTTTATAGTATATATACTTCAAATCATATTTGCCCAAGGTCAAGACCAACAGGGGCTGCTTGAGACCCTATCTCAAAAACTTTCAAACATGTCCTGTTGAAAGTCTTCTTAATCAAGAATTTCAAGAAGAGCTGCATTAGAAGACTGAAGTCCCATATTCAATGACCCTGCAACCTACAACAGGATGATAGCAGACTGATAAAATATGATTCTAATTGAGGTTGGACATGCTGTGGCAAGTACTTGATGAATGAAGGAACAGAAAAGGGTGACTCCAGGAAAGAACATAGAAATAAACATGAGGAATGATAAAGAAAACATGTATCTCGGCCAGGTGCAATCGTGCACCCCTTTGGTTCCAGCACTCAGAAGGCAAAGACAGGCAGATCTCTGTGAGTTCAAGGCCAGCCTGATCTACCTAATGAGTTCCAGGACAGCTAGAGCTACATAATAAGAGCTTGGCTTTAAAAACGAAAACAAAACAATGTATCTCGCACGTTAGACTGCCCACAATGCCATGATCCTTAACCAGGTTTTATTTTGCTATTATTTCTCTCCGGTACCAAGGGAAATTGAACACAATTCCATGTCTTATTTTTGGGAGAAATGAACATATACATTGGAAAAATAACTGGAGAATAGTCTTGTTTTAATTTTATTTGGTGTCAGATGTTTGAAGATATCTACCAAGTGCAAGGCAGATATATATTCACAGAGCCAAACTGAAAATAACTTCTCAAGATTAATTATACATTATATTTTTATGTCGTTTTGGCTGTCCTGGAATTCACTCTGTAAAACCAAACTGGCCTTGAACTCATAGAGATTCTCCTGCCTCTCCCTCCCGAGTGCTGGAATTAAAGGTGTGTACTAGCACAACCAGCAGAAATTAAAATAGTTTTCAGTTGGGTAAAATGAGGGCACAGCAATTTCAGACCTTTGTTTTGCTTTGATTTCTCATTAATGGAAATATTTAAAATACCACTGTGGAGAGGCTGGGAAGATAGCTCGTGGTTAAGAGCACTTGTGTGTATCACTCACACACATAATCCTAAATTTTTCATTAAAAACCACTGTGGAATGAAAATTTAATACTCCCACAACATATTTAAATGCTTTTAAAATAATATTTTTAATCTAGTGGTGCATTCCTTTCCATTTGGGCAATTTGTTGAAAATAAGTCTCTATGTAATTTTTAAACAACCATACCAGTAAAACCTCTTCGTTGTTAACCTCTTTTATGTAGTTGTAAGAATGTCAATGTCCCATGAGTGATAGGTCAAAGAAAAGTTCTTACTAATGACCTTCTCTGAATACAAAGCCTGAATAACAACTTAGAAACTGAGCCACTGCTCATTCTTCTGGCACATCCTAGAAATCCCAGGGAAAGAGGCAAAGATATTGAAGCTTTGCACAGAGATTAGTGGACAAGAGGGAATAAAATGCCCTAAATACTGTAATTCACACAAGATAAAAATGGTTTCCTTGGTACCCAGACAGTCATAAAATGATCCTACTACTGTATTTATCAACAGATACATTTTAAGTGTGGATCTCACCCCTTGTCCATTCAGTACACACTTTAGTCATGAGAACCCACAGTTTTAATGATAATATTAGCGAGTGTAAAGTGCATTGCAGAAAGAACATAAATAGAATAGTTCATTTTAATGCATCTCCCAAAAAAAAAGAAAATACTGGCATATAAATGTGAATATTTTAGGGGGAAAATTTACTCACTTTGACGGAGAAATCGATGTCTCCAACCAGTTTGTCCTCTTTATCTTGATTAACTGGGCAGGGTGTAAGACTTGGGCTAAAGGCCATGAGGTCGGTCTTCGGTGGGCCCTCTCCAGAGCACACCCTCTGTCTTCTCTGCTGCGAGTAAGACCAGGTACCCACCGCGCTGGAGCACACCAGCATAGGCTTCCCAGGCCCGCCCTCTGCAGGCGCTGTGGAGCATCTAAGTGCAACATACAGCAGCAGCGTGAGCACCAGCAGGCTAGACACGGCACAGATGGCGATGATCAGGTACACGTTAATATCTACAAGTGAAGCCTCCCTGCCCGCAGAATCCACCAAGGCCCGGGATGGGGTGTTTGGCATGTGTCCACTCTCCACCAAAGACACCAGCAAGGTGGCTGTTGCTGTCAGCACCGGCTCGCCATGGTCCCTCACCAACACTAATAGGCGCTGTCGCGGGGCATCTGTTTCATCCAGGACACGTGTGGTGCTGATCTCACCAGTGTACAGACCCACGCGGAAGGGAAGACGTCCACTGCCCGCTGCCGACTGCAGCTCATAAGAGAGCCACGCATTGTAGCCAGAGTCTGCATCCACCGCGCGCACCTTTGTCACCACGTGTCCTGAACTCACTGTCCGTGACACCAGTTCGCTCACTGCACTGCCTGCTTGAGGCCCCAGCAGTGTGGGCGCATTGTCGTTCTCATCCAGCACAAACACCTGCAGAGTCACATTGCTGCCCAGGGCAGGCACACCAGCATCCCGCGCGCTCACCTGGAACTGCAGCAGCTCCAGCTCCTCATGGTCCAGAGGCTGCAGTGCGAACACCTTGCCGCTCTCCGCGTGCACAGACACATAGCTCGACAGCAAGCGCTCGCCCACCCTCCGCTCCACCAGCGAGTAGGACACCAATGCATTCTCTTGTGCATCTGCATCCACCGCAAACACCGTGAAGATATGCGTACCTGGTGGATTGTTCTCCTTCACAAACACTGTGTATTCAGGCTGAGCAAACAGGGGCGCATTGTCGTTCACATCAGCCACCTCCACGGACACGCTGGCAGTAGCCCACAGAGAGAGCGAGCCCCCGTCCCTGGCAGTCACAACCACGTCATAGTTAGCGATAGTCTCTCGGTCCAAAGGGCTGTCCAGCACGAGTGAATAGTAATTCTTGAAGCTGGACACCAGCTTGAAGGGGACTTGAGGGCTCAGAGAGCAGGTCACCTGTCCGTTGGCTCCAGAGTCACGGTCGGACACACTGATCAGGGCGATGACAGTGCCAGGCGCAGAACTTTCTAACACAGGAAGTGATAGTGACTTGATGACCAATTCAGGCGCATTATCATTGAGGTCCACAATTTCAACTAGAACCGTGCAGTGATCTGTCATTGGGGGAGTTCCCTGGTCTGCTGCCTCTATCTGGATTTCAAAAGATTTGGTTTCCTCAAAATCTATGTTGCCTTTCACAGTGATGTATCCATTGACCGGGTCTAAGTGGAATTTTGACAGGATCTCAGCTGACATATCCGGGTGAAAAGAATATACAATGTCCTTATTTACTCCTTCATCCAAATCAGTGGCGTCAACATCCACAACTACAGTTCCATTTGGAGCATTTTCGGGCAATCTGACCTTGTAGAGTGTCTTCTCAAATGCTGGGGCGTTGTCGTTCACATCTAGGACAGTGATTTTCACTTGAGTGCTGCCAGTGAGCTCAGGTTTCCCACCATCAACTGCCGTTATCAATAAATGATGTTCAGAAATATCCTCTCGGTTTAAAAGTTTTTTCAACACCAGTCCCAGAGATCTAATTTCCTCGTCTTTTCTTTTGACGTCCAAAGAAAAATACTCACTGGAGTTAAGACTGTAAGACAATAACGAATTTGTTCCGATGTCTGCATCTGATGCGCCCTCTAGCGAAAATCGGGAGCCAAGCTGTCGAGATTCAGAAATAAACAGATTCTTGGAGGCCGCTGGAAATACTGGCGGGTTGTCGTTAATGTCCCTCACCTCTACCTCCACGTGGAAAACCTGCAGCGGCCTGTCCACGATCACCTCCAAGTGGATGCTACACTCCGCACTCCTCCCGCACAGCTCCTCCCGGTCGATCCGAGAATTCACAAACAAAATGCCATTCTGCAGATTTACCTCCAGAAGATCCCCGCGGTCCTTGGACGCCACCCTGAACAGGCGGGGCACCAGCTCCGCCAGCTCCAGCCCCAGGTCCTGCGCGATGCGGCCCACGAAGGTGCCGTGTTTGGCCTCCTCTGGGACGGAGTAATGGAGCTGGCCGCTCCCTGCCTCCCAGGCTGAGAAGAGAAGAAGCCAGAGCAGCAGACGCCGATCTTTTCTCCAAGAAAACACCATCGCAAGACCCTTCCGGATGTTTGGTTGCTCTCACACCGATCCAAAATTTCTTGAATGTTTTCAGTTTCTTATTCTTCACATCTTAAAACACCTTACCGTTACCATTTTGTCTGAGACAATGACAAAAAGGATGGTGTGGATGTGTAATACCGACAGCGTTTCTTTTAGGAAGGAACTTGCGGTGGACAGCGACACCAAGTGGCTAAATGCGTAAGTATTCAATGTGCTTATATTTCCTCTATGCCCAATTTGAAAGGTTGCAGCATTGATTTTGACCTGTGATTTCCTTCAAATAGTTAGCAAAGTGTTTGTTTATCAAAACATGGCCTTCATACTATTCAGCTCATGGCATCACTACTAATAATGGAACTTCCTGTGTAATAAGCGGCACACTGTTTTCTGTTTCTCTTCGGAGTTTTCCCATTAAAATTTCACAACAGTTTTTTAAGATGTATTTTAATATAGTTCACTGTTTACAGGACATACAGCTTAAACAATTTAAAAGGATCTTTACCTGATGGTGTCTGAGTGAAATCTCCATTTTAAATGCCAGACATTTTATAGAAAGGTAAGTCTTTGATATTTGTGACAACGAAGATATAAGACATGAAAATATGTGATAAATGTGTGCATATGTACTAGTGTATGTTTTATATAATTCTGGAAATTTACAACATACATGACAATAAGCTCAACTGCATTTATTAATTTAGAACATTTGTAAAACACCCTCTAGTCCTTTATTCAACCACCGTACCCTTAATAACTGTCTTAACTAGTACTTCTATAAATAAGTCAGGTCTCATCCATTCACCTTCTCACTTACTGGGGATTTAGCCTAGTGCCTTGAGAACCTAGGCAGGAACTCTGCCACTGAGCTGTACCCCCAGCCCAGAGTCAGTCTTACAGTGAAATTCTTTTGTAACAGAATTTCCTGTCACAGGACAATCCTGTGTGGTTGGGATGTTATACTCACGTCACACCGAGTAAGAACATTTTCTAAATGTCCACACAGTTTACACATTGTGCATGTATACATTTAAATGACTGAAAAATGAAATGAATGTGGGTTTAATGATGGCCACTCTGGATGAATTTCTGCATCAAGTAACTTTCAAAAAGTTCTATGTTGCTAAGTACTATGATGTACACCCATCACAGTAAAAAAAGAGCTAGTAACACTCTTTCTTTGATAGTCCCTCCTAACTCAGAACAACATCCTAGGACTTAGGAGGCTAAAGCAAAAAGATCTTGAGTTGAAGGTCAGACTAAAACCAGGTCCCAGCCCAAAAATAAACAAACAGGACCTGAGAGATGGCTCAGTGGGAAAATCACATGCTGTCAAGTAAGCCAACATTATTTTAATCCCTGTGACCCAATGAGTCCTGAAAATTGTTATCTTCTAACTGCCACAATCACACCGTGGGATGAATGCACACTCACACATGTACATACACACAATTGAAATAAATGTTAAAGAAAGAAAAAAGTTGAACGTGTTTTAAATTTTAAAATTTACAAAAGAAAAAATAGCTTTGCAATATGAGTCACTAGGCAATATATACAGGACTGGGTAATGGAATATTCTGAAGATCGATGTGAATTCACTAATAAACAGAAAAAACAAAATAAAACAAAAACCACTAATAAACATGAGGTATGAGTCATCTTAAAGTTGGCCCTGAATATTCATGGAAAGTGCAAATTTAAATATTTATGTAGGGAAAAGTCCAGATTTCTGCTTATGGGCAGAACACTTCAAAGAAGAACATAACGCATAATTAAAGTATTAGAAAGAAACGTTTCCATACAAGGTTTGTTTTCTGTGTTTCATTGAATAAAATCCAGTATTCAATTAAGTCATAGTTTATCATCTGTATTTAGAATAAAATAAATTATAACTATTACACTGGAAATTGATGAATATTTAAATTGACCTTTAAAAAAGAATAAGTCTATTAATGATATTTATTAATAACAAACAAATAATGTTAATAGATTCTACTGTGACAACTCATAAAAAGTTAGAGACACGACTCTAAAAGTGTCTTTGTTCTTCTCAGTGCTAGGGACTGAACTGAGGGCTTCTCGTCCATTATAGTAGTTTTACTATTGGGGTTTTGTTTTGAGTCAGGGCCTCATTGTATATCTCTGGCTGGAACTCACTTTGTAGACCAGGGTGGCCTCAAACTCAGAGATCTACCTACCACTGCCTCCTGAGTCCTGGGCTAAAATGCACCACCATGCCTGACCTCATCCATTATGGGGCAAGCGCCCTCCCCCTCTGCTCTCCCCCTAGTCTAAAATTATGTTTTTAAAGATTTTTTATTTTATATGTATGAGTGATTTGCCTTCGTCTATGCATATGCAGGCTAGGTGCCTAAGGTGCCAACTGGAGTTATGGGTGGTTGTAAGTCACAGGGTGGCTCACAGGAACCAAATGCAGGTCCTCTGTAAGAGCAGTCAGTCATCTTGTTTCTGAACAGTGTGCTTCTAAGAGAACAGTGTGTGTCTAAGGGTCACTGTAGATATCACTCTGATGATCATATCTTAGAAGGTTAATTTGAAAACGAAATACAAATTGTAAAACATTGTGGACTTCAAATTTATGGAGAACTTTTCTCATTTTCAAGGAGATAATGCACTTCTAATATTAAGACTTATCAGCTCTGGGAAGATTATAGGATTCCAATAGGAGTGGAGTCTACTTAAAGTTCAAGATACACCCACCAAATTGTCAACTCTGATACAATCAGATTCCCGGACTGACAGGGATGGGGTAAGCAATGGTTGAGGCTAAGATCCCTTAGTGTAGTAATGAAGTTAGTTCATCAATGTGCTCATGAATCCACTGAAAGGCAGCAAATGCTTAAGTGCCAGAAAACAGTTTTAGACAGGTACCTCACCTAAATACATCTTTCTTTGGATGGGGAAAAAGAGATCCTTCACATGTGTAGCATTCACTGGTCAGGTCCTATGTCTTAAATATCCACTTCAGGATTTTCTGGTGGAAACTCAGTCAGACAAGCCAGGCCTTCTATTTTGGGCAAACTCCAGTTCCAGAAGAAACAAACTAGCCAGATGAAAGGGTAAGTCAGGATGATGGGAAGTGTAAACCGGCTTAGAATGAGAGGTGGCCTGCATGTTCACAGAAGGAATTCACATGAACTAACCTAAGGGTGCTGACTGTTTGACCAATACTCTTCACTTTCATAAAGAATAGGGAAAGACCTGGATGCTTGGCCACCCAATTTGTATTCAGACAAAGTGTAACTATTCAGCCCTATTGGCATGGAACTTGCTGAGTAGGTCAGGCTACACTGGAGCTCACAGTGATCCACCTGCCTCTGCCTCCCAAATGCTACTATTTAAAGGCATGCTTCATCACACTCATTGGGCTGGAATTAAAAGTTCAAACTCCAACCCACAAAAGGTAGAGAGAACCACCTACACAAAGTTGTCCTTGAGGCCCACACACACTGTAGGGCTACAACCACACACCGACATCATGCACACCCACGATTATAAATAGATATCAGGTTTCCCATTTTTTCAATGATTCAAGGTCGAGTTATTCACACATAGATTTAGTTATGAACCTAACTATAAAAGTAAGGTGTTTAAGAGAATTGTTCAATGTGCAAGAATTTGATACTCATGACAGCATCTCATGACAGCACAGTGATACAAAATGAAAGTATAGCTTTGGGTCTAAGTAATGAATAGAAATCATAACCAATATAGAAATAATGATCTTCTTAACAAGAAAAAAATTAAAGACCTACCTTTCCTAAGTGTTCGGCCTCTAAGGGTGGTTGTCTCTCTTCTGCCGATTCTGGACCTTGGGATAGACTGGGACTGAAGGCCATGAGATCAGTCTTAGGTAGGCCCTCTCCAGAGCACACCCTCTGTCGCCTCTGCTGCGAGTACGACCAGCTTCCCACCGCGCTGGAGCACACCAGCATGGGCTTCCCTGGAGCACAGGCTCCATTGGTGGGCATCGCCGAGCAGCGCAGCGCGGTGTACAGCAACAGGGTGAGCACTAACAGGCTGGACACTGCGCAGATGGCGATGATCAGATACACATTAACAGTCACCAGAGATGTCTCTTGGCCAGCGGCATCTACCAACGCTCTTGATGAAGTTTTTGGAGCTTGCCCATTCTCAACTAGAGAAAGTAACACTGTGGCTGTGGCAGTTAGCGCAGGCTCACCATGGTCCTTCACCAACACTAGTAGGCGATGGCGCAGCGCATCCACTTCATCTAAGGCGCGCGTGGTGCTGATTTCACCCGTATACAGACCCACGCGGAACGGGATACGTGTGCCAACTGTGGGTTGCAGTTCATATGACAGCCACGCATTGTAACCAGAGTCTGCATCCACTGCATGCACCTTGGTGACCACATGACCTGAACCTACTGACCTAGGCACAAGCTCACTAACTGAGCCGCCAACTCCCACAGCTCCGTGAGGCAGCAGCATGGGTGCATTGTCGTTCTCATCCAGCACAAACACCTGCAGAGTCACATTGCTGCCCAGGGCAGGCACACCAGCATCCCGCGCGCTCACCTGGAACTGCAGCAGCTCCAGCTCCTCATGGTCCAGAGGCTGCAGCGCGAACACCTTGCCGCTCTCCGCGTGCACAGACACATAGCTCGACAGCAAGCGTTCACCCATCCTCCGCTCCACCAACGAGTAAAACACCAACGCGTTCTCCTGTGCATCTGCATCCACCGCCGACACTGTAAAGATGTGTGCGCCGGGTGGATTGTTCTCCTTCACGAACACCGTGTATTCAGGCTGCGCGAACAGAGGCGCATTATCGTTCACGTCAGCCACCTCCACAGAAATGGTAGCTGTGGCCTGCAGCGAAGGTGAGCCCCCGTCCCGGGCTGTCACCATTACCTTATACTCAGCTGTGGTTTCCCGGTCCAAAGCGCTGTCCAGCACGAGCGAATAGTAGTTCTTGAAAGTGGACACCAGCTTGAAGGGGAGGTGAGGACTTAGGGAGCAGGTCACCTGCCCATTGATTCCTGAGTCACGATCTGAGACTGAGATGAGGGCGATGACAGCACCCAGTGGAGCATTCTCTTGGACAGGTAGTGAAAGAGACGTTATTGAAACTTCCGGCGTGTTGTCATTGATATCCATAAGTTTTACTGAAATTTTACAATGCCCTGACATTGACGGGGTTCCTTTGTCAGATGCAATGATCTGGATTTCATACGATGTCTTTTCTTCATAATCTAATTCTCCCGTAGTTCTGATTTCTCCTGAGTTTGCGTCTATTTGAAACTTTGTCCGTGTGGTAGAAGACACATCACTACTGAGTGAATACACAATCTCACTGTTCGCTCCTTCATCTGCATCAGAAGCGTTTAATTTAATCACCAGGGTTCCGTTTGCAGTGTTCTCTAACAGCGGCACTTTGTAAACTGACTGGGGGAAAGTAGGTTCGTTGTCATTCACATCTAACACCTTAATGAGTATTTGAACAGTGCCCGTGAGTTCAGGCTTGCCTCCGTCGGTAGCTACCAGTAACAATTTCACCTCCGCATTCTCCTCTCTATCCAGAGATTTCCCCAGCACAAGAAACAGAGATTGGCTTAGTTCATCACTCGTTTGTACATCTAGAAAGAAAAACTCGCTGGGGCTGAGCTTGTAGGACAGAAGAGCATTTGCTCCTATATCTGCATCAGATGCTCCCTCTAAAGGAAACCGCGAGTGAAGCACCCTAGATTCGAAAAACTGGATAATTTTTTCTGTCATTGGAAATAGAGGCGGGTTGTCGTTAATGTCCCTCACCTCCACCTCCACGTGGAAAACCTGCAGCGGCCTGTCCACGATCACCTCCAGGTGGATGCTGCACTCCGCGCTCTGCCCGCACAGCTCCTCCCGGTCGATCCGAGAATTCACAAACAAAATGCCATTCTGCAGATTTACCTCCAGAAGGTCTCCGCGGTCCTTGGACGCCACCCTGAACAGGCGGGGCACCAGCTCCGCCAGCTCCAGCCCCAGGTCCTGCGCGATGCGGCCCACGAAGGTACCGTGTTTGGCCTCTTCTGTAACGGAGTAATGAAGCTGGCCGCTCCCTGCCTCCCAGGCTGCGAGGAAAGGAAGCAAGAGCAGCAGACACTGCCTGACCTCTGGACCCCCTCTCAAAGAAGGCATCACTTCTAGTCCTCCGTGAGTTGGTCAAATTAAACGATCATTTTTTTTAAATAAAATAAAAGGTCTAACACCTACTCAAATCCTCCTGCTTCTCCTGTCGTTTTATCTGGAGTAACAAAGAGCTCAGGGTGTTTTCTTTCCAAGAGAGAAATCACTCTCTGGTAGACAGCGACACCCTGTGGTTAAGCTGGTTTGAATTTTACCTTATTAACTGTAAATATGAGTTTACCGTATTTAACTGTCGATGTGAAGTTTATGCGTTAATTCAGTGTATACTTCAGTAGTGCTAAGTATATTCACGTTGTTGCAAATTTAGTTAACTCCAGCTCCCCTGGCCTTGCCCACGGTAACCACTATTCTACTCCGTGCTTATGTAAGTTTCACTACAGTGTGAGTTAATCCATAAAAGATTTGCTGAGGTTGTTGTTCTGGCTTGAGTGCTCTGTTTTCCTTTTTTTTTGAGACTGGCTCTGTCAGCTTACCACAATGTCCTGAAGTTTCACCCGTCTTGTAGCATGTTACAAGATTTCTTTCCTTTTTAATGCTGAATGATTCCGTTGTGTATTCACAGCATTTTTGAGTGTCCATTCAACCATCCATGAACGTCTGTTTGCTTCTTGTAAATAGTGATCTTACCAACACACATGTGCAAGTATCTTTTGGATAGACTGGTTTCATTTTTTGTAATATTACATTTTTTATTGCTTCTTCAAATCAAGTACAAGAGAATCAATGGCTATTTTTGTTCATTGAAAATGTGTTTAAATACACTTTTGTTATTTATAATTTCGAGGTTTAAATTGCTGGTTACATTAGTTTCTTATATAAAAAATATATTTTTACTTTAGGATCATTCTCTTATCTGTTATATTTGAATTTTCATGCAAAAAGAACAAACTGATCTTTTTGGTCTTAGTTACTTGAGAGTATCTTTATTAATTTTTAGTCAACTTCCTTCATGTGTAAAAATATGAAACTCAAGTAAAGATGGTGTGGGATTATTTGAAATGAATGGAGGAATGTCAGTTAGCGAAGTTCTTCTCAAGTTGCACACTTGTTACTCTGTTTAAGTTTAAAATGTTGTTTTTAGCTTTCTTAGAGGAAAACAAAATGAACTGCAAAGTTTACACTGTCAGTAAAAGCAGCAATACAGATAGATTGTCCTGGAGCTAGATCTTAATAACTTTTCTCTGAGTTGGGTATGGTGATGCACGCCTTTAATCCCAGTACTTGGGAGGCAGAGGCAGGATCTCTGATTTTGAGCCCAGTCTGGTCTACAAAGCAAATTCTAGGACAAGCAATGGTAAAACAGAGAAACCCTGCCTTGAAAAACTAATAATAAAAAAAAATAATAAAAAAATAATAAAAAAAAAAGAAGAAAAAAAAAAGGGGGTTGGGGATTTGGCTCAGTGGTAGAGCGCTTGACTAGGAAGCGCAAGGTCCTGGGTTCGGTCCCCAGCCCCGGAAAAAAAAAAAAAAAAAAAAAAGAAGAAAAACTAATAATGACACTAATAACTTTTCTCTGAGTCCAGTATTTTAAACTTAGTTCACTTATTACCTTTTGCAGTAAGATGAATATCAATGAAGATAATTATATTAAGAAAACAAATTAATCCTGCTTCAGACAGAACTATATTCCATGTTTGTTCTTAATAGTGGTCCTGAGATTTTATACCTAGATTTTATAATGATACATAAAATCAGGTATAAATACACACACATACATATAATATATGTATGTATAGCATACGTTATATATATGATGAAAGAAGAAAACACTATCTAGAAGAACAAAGAGGTCTAGTGGGATGAGGAAGAACGGTGAGAAAGAGAGGAAGAGAGTCTGGAGGAAATACTCAATGTGTATTTTATACCTGTATGAAAATGCCCTTACATAAAACAGAATGTACAATGAATGTGCACAATGAACTTTTCAAAATCAATTTAAGAATAAGATGTGAAATAATTCATTTCATTAAAATGATGTGAAGGAAGAAAAAACATTGGAGTATTCTGAGTGGGGCAATAACATCAACTAACAATGGAAAATCCATCCATGTCTATGTTGAATATTAAATCTTAACATTACTCCAAGTTTATGTTTTCCCTTTATGCTATAATAGAATTCCATAAAGTACAGTCACTTTTCACACTTTGTAATTCTAAATTCAGGTCTTTTTTAATTGTGATTAATTTTTGAGATTCATTCCCAAGTTAATAGAATTAACTAATCCAAAACCTTTTAAGCTTGATACACAGAAAGAATAGTCTCCTTGTTCTTGTATCTACAATGGACTCATCTTGAACTTTGTGTTCACAATGTAGTTTTACGAGGGCATAACCAAATACATCAAAGTCAAATTTGCTTGGTTCAGGTCTTGTTATTGTTATTATTGGGTTTTGTGTCTTCATTTACTTGTTAAGACAGTGTCACTTATATCATAGGCTAGCCTCACACTTGTTCTGTAGCATAGGATGGCCTTTAAATTGGGATCCTATTGCCTCCACCACCCAAGGACAAGTACGTGCCAGTAAGCTGAGCTCTTCCAGACAAATTTAAAAGGCTATTGGTGCTATCATAGGATGCAGGTTTCTAGTCATAATTAATCTTTCCGTAAAGTATTCTGCGACAACTGCACATCCAGAAGACTGCTTCAGCTCTTCTGAAACTAGAGTAACAAATGGTTATGAACCACCATGTGGGAGCTGGGACTCAATCCTGGGTCTTCTGGAAAGGCAGCAAGGGACCTTAACCACTGAACAATCTCCCCAGTACAGTACATATAAACTTATTAATATAACGAGTTATGCCATTCTACCCTCAAATGTCGACCTTACTCAAGTTTTTCTGAGTTTAAAAGAAGACAATATTGTTAATCTTCTACTTACAATTTTTCAGTGTAACTCAAAAAATTCTATCCCTCCCAATAGTTTCATCATTTTTTCTGAGATGGAGTTTCTCTGTGTAACCCCGGCAATCCTGGAACTTGCTCTTTACACCAGAGTAGCCTCAAACTCAGAGGTCCACTGTCTCTGCATCCCAAGTGTTGGGATTAAAGGCGTGCACCACCATGCCTGCTTGTTTTTATCATTTTAATGTCTCCTTTCAGAGCATTTTCCATGGACTTGCTTTATTTTTACTCTTCAGCTGCTGTCACAAGAATTACAGTTTTCTAAGAATGATTGGCATAAGGAAGAAATTTATAATATGTTCTGTTTCTAGAATACTTGTTAAGCATGGTCAGCAGCATGTTTCATTGTTTAAAACGTCACATACAGTGGAAATTTCTGCTTTCTTTGGAGACTTAGTTTTGTCATGTGATGTTTGTCGGGAAATTATCTTATGTTTTGCTGACAACAGATAGGTAGTGTTTTTCTGAAAGCTGCTTGAAAGGGGGATAATGATGATTTGCTAGAGCAGATGCTTGAGAGAACACATGATGTTTGGGAAGGGTATAAATATAACTCAACATACAGTGAACTACGGTGTGTCATTGGTCAACTTACAATTCTTTGCTGGTCTTCCCTGATTATGCTTTAGCATTGGTTTGCCTTGCCTTCTTTGCTGACTTCATAAAGAAAAATGCACCAAAGAACATCTTGTGATATTCCAGTGGCTTCTTGGCAGAGCCTTGGGGTTTCTTCTGGATTGAATTGCCATTGCTGATTCATGAATGGTGTTTGAAAGTGGATTGAGCTGCCACTGCTGATTCATGTGAACTGAACTGTTGCTTTCCTAACAACAAAGATTGGAATCGCCCCTAAAGGGCTATTTCTAAACAAGTCCACATCCTCCTTTGCCCTATTAATCTTTCCTTTCTACTACCTCTGGTGGGAGGTGGGCTAGAAGGGACGTTAAAACATTTAAGAACCCTTATTAAGATAGGTTTTGAAAACTATAGGATACAGTCATATATATGATAATATTTACTTTTATGAATGTGTTGGTTTGACAAAAAAATTGAAAATGTAACATTACACCAAATCCAATACCTCTTATAACTCGATTATTACTGTAAACAGGATAAAATGTCCTCTTGAGGCCAGGAATGTGGACTACCATACTGTCAGTGCTACTGTGTGCTTGGGGTTTTATTGCAGGGATTTTCATATGCCAGGCTGTCATTATGTACTTGTTGCGTGAATGAATTATAAATACTGAATGTCTCTCTAAAGACAATGCTCATGTGTTACTAATGAATATAGCCATGGAGACATAATAATGTAAGTGAGGAAGAAAATTTTATTTATGGTTTCTGAATATATTCTTTCCAATTGTATAATCCTATGAGGTTTATGTCACCTGTAGAGAAAATTGGAACTTTATTCTTTAGCATCATTATTCCAAAATTATTCTTTGGTTATTCTTGCCCAGAGATTGTGTCCCATAATATTAATATTTGAAAAGTTGCAGGAACATGCTTTTGGCTCATGTCTTACAATGCTCTAAGCAACACTCCTGTCAACCTATCACCCCAACCTCAGGAAACTTAGCTATCAACTCAATTTAATTTTTCATAGAATATTTTACATTTCTCACATTCCTCCTTCTAAACTTTCTTATATACCCTCCCTTGATCTTTTTTTAAATTTATGGCTTATTTTCCTATAATTGTTCATGCACGCACGTGTGTGTGTGTGTGTGTGTGTGTGTGTGTGTGTGTGTGCATCTAAATGCAATTGGTTCAGTCTATATAGTGTTACTTGCATATATGTTTTCAGGGCTGGCCATTTGGTATTGAATAACCAGTTGGTGGGCTCTTCTCTCGGGAAAACTGTATCTCCTGCTCTTGGCATTCCTTAGTTGTCTGTGGTTCTTGGTCTAGAGTTGAGACCTCCTCAGCTTCCTTCCTTCCGTGTTAGCACATCTATTGGTGTTGTACTTTTACGGGAGGATTTAAGGGATTTTTTCAGTACGCTTGTTTGGATGTTTAGCCAACAAGATGCATTCACTTGATACTTGTGTGACTATGAAATTGAATCTAAGAAGTAAAGCATTATGGTAGAGGCTGCAGAGATGGCTTGGTGGGTAAAGTGCATGGTTTTCAAGCATGAGAACCTGAGTTCAGATTCCTAGTGTTTGCATGCCCCGACAGTCTAGCCAAAAGAATGACTCAAAATACCTGACTCAAAATAAAATGTACAGAATCATTGAGGAAGATAACTACCATTAACTACTGACCTTCACACCTGTAAGCACAGGTGAGTATACCCTTACATACACACATACACATGTCTCTATGTGAGTGTGTATCACTATCTCTCTCTCTCTCTCTCTCTCAAGCACACACAAAGAAACACACACGAATTTAGCAAGCTCTTGACTAAAAGGTTAAAAGCAGAGAGACCTATATTAATGAGTATCCATTGGCTGTTAAAACTGCTGTAGAACACTGCCTAATACGTTATTCATTATCTCACTATTGATCAGCATAATGACTATGAATCAAACTTTGAAGAGACCATTATTCCTCATCTGAATAACTTGTGTATAGAATTTCCCTTTCAGCCTGGTGGTGGATTTTCATGCCTCTAATCCCAGCATTCAGGCAGCAGCAGGAACGGGATCTCTGAATTCGAGGCCAGCCTGGTCTACACAGTGACTTGCAAGATAGCCAGGGCTACACAAAGAAACCCTGTCTCAAAAAAATGTTCCTTTCCTATCCCTTTTTTAAATTTCCATATTCATTTCTAGAAAGAAATTAGGAATTTGTACATAGTAAAATTTCATTTGGAAAAATTATTACTATCTTTCTCTTGGTCTTTTATTTTGGATTTTAAGCAGTATTTAAATTTTGATTTCTGCAAAGTTGTTTAATTGAAAGCAACTTTATATATTCAGTCAAATGTAATGAACTGTAATAAACAAGAAAAAATAGTAAATATTCTAAACTTAGTTGTTCTTGCCCTTAACAATATCATCTGTTAAAGAAGTTAAAATATCACCTAATAGTGTATCAGGAGTAAAAGAAGAGAAAATAAAGAGTTTGGGGACATTGGCAAATAAAGGGGCAGGTTTCAACTGACTAGATTGCTTAAGATACAAGTTGACATACTAATTATTCTTTTAAACCAAGGAATGATACCAGGAAATTGTTGGATATTTTAATGTAGAAACTAAAATACCATCAACAAATATATTTTAGATCATAGTGCTTAAAATTATTATTTAATTCCCACTTTGAAATGGAGCAATGTAGAAAGAAAGCGCAAGGTTTCTGTAACTTTGCCTACAATTATTTGTGCAGAGCAAGGCACTTAAGAGTTGAGAGCCATTGTTAAAAATGACCAGCCTTTCTGTGCTCGCCTATCATTTATGAGGCCCTTGACTCCATACCACCACTATCCAAAATTAATACTGATAGTACTGAATTTAAAAAAAAAATATTCTACCATGTAAATAAAAGAATAGAATAATTTATACAAACATTGCTTGTTTCCTAACTCTATTACCCAGCTGCCAGTACTGGAGTATTTGGAAACACAGTTTGTGACATTTCATTGAATACTTTCTAAGTTCTATTAAAAGAATGACTTTAAAAGTAAAAAATCTAAAAAGAAGTTTGAAACCATAGCTCAAACTTGGACTTACGTTACCAGAAAGATCTGAATTTACTTCTGGGTGGTCACTTCTTTCCGCTATGTTCAAACCTGGGGATAGACCCGGGCTGAAGGCCATGAGGTCGGTCTTGGGCAGACCCTCTCCAGAGCACACCCTCTGTCGCCTCTGCTGTGAGTATGACCAGCTTCCCACCGCGCTGGAGCACACCAGCATGGGCTTCCCAGGAGCACAGACTCCATCTGCTGGTGTCGCTGAGCAGCGCAGCGCTGTGTACAGCAGCAGAGTGAGCACCAACAGGCTGGACACTGCGCAGATGGCGATGATTAGGTACACGTTGACATCCACCAGCGACGCCCGGGAACCCACTGCGCCAGTTAATACCGGCAAAGAGGCTTTCTGAATCGGACTGCTTTCCACCAGAGATACCAACACGGTAGCCGTAGCAGTCAGCATTGGCTCTCCATGGTCCTTTACCAGGACCAAGAGACGCTGTCGTGAAACATCGACCTCATCTAGGGAGCGTGTGGTGCTGATCTCACCAGTGTACAGCCCCACGCGGAACGGGTTGCGTGCACCACCAGTAGGAGGTTGCAGTTCATATGACAGCCACGCATTGTAGCCAGAGTCCGCATCCACTGCGCGCACTTTCGTCACCACATATCCTGCACCCACTGTCCGTGACACCATTTCGCTCACTGCGCTGCCTGCGTGAGGCCCCAGCAGCGTGGGTGCATTGTCATTCTCATCCAACACAAACACCTGCAGAGTCACATTGCTGCCCAGGGCAGGCACACCAGCATCCCGCGCGCTCACCTGGAACTGCAGCAGCTCCACCTCCTCATGGTCCAGAGGCT
The DNA here is from genome assembly GCF_021556685.1 of Rattus norvegicus. Classification (NCBI taxonomy): domain Eukaryota; kingdom Metazoa; phylum Chordata; class Mammalia; order Rodentia; family Muridae; genus Rattus; species Rattus norvegicus. Next base: position 28,722,229 of record NC_141551.1, on the reverse strand, counting down.
GCAGCGCGAACACCTTGCCGCTCTCCGCGTGCACAGATACGTAACTCGATAGCAAGCGCTCGCCTACCCTCCGCTCCACCAGCGAGTAGGACACCAGCGCGTTCTCCTGCGCGTCCGCGTCCACTGCTGACACGGTGAAGATGTGCGCGCCAGGCGGATTATTCTCCTTCACGAACACCGTGTATTCGGGCTGCGCGAACGCAGGAGCATTGTCGTTCACGTCAGCCACCTCCACAGACACACTGGCCGTGGCCCACAGCGAGGGTAAGCCCCCATCCCGGGCTGTCACCACCACCTTATAGTCAGCTGTGGTCTCTCGGTCCAAAGCACCGTCCAGCACCAGCGAATAGTAATTCTTGAAGGTGGACACGAGCTTGAAGGGGAGATGAGGACTCAGGGAGCAGGTCACCTGCCCATTGACACCTGAGTCAATGTCGGATACCTTAATGAGTGCGACGACAGTGTTAAGTGGGGCATCCTCTTTGATGGGCAAAGACAAGGATGTGATCATCAGCTCCGGAACATTATCATTTACATCCAGGACTTTCACCAAAACCTTGCAGTGATTTGACATGGAGGGAGTTCCTTTATCAACTGCCTTTACTTGAATTTCATAGGATTTTGTTTTTTCATAATCTAGATCACCGATCACCCTAATTTCTCCTGAAATAGAATCCACTTTGAATTTTTCTTGAATGTCAGGAGAAACGTCATTGCCAAAGGAAAACACAACTTCACCATTGACCCCTTCATCAGCGTCAGTGGCATTTAATGTGGTCACTAATGTTCCATTCACTGTAGATTCTGTTAACTGTGCTCTGTAGACGGCCTGGTCAAACACTGGGGCGTTGTCATTAACATCAAGCACAGTAATCTGCAGCCGAACTGCCCCCTCCAACTCTGGCTTGCCCCCATCGGTGGCTGTCAGTAATAACTGAAGTTCTGGTGTTTCTTCCCTATCCAAAGATTTTCTCAGTTCAAGCGAAAGGGATTTACTTAGTTCGTCTGTGGTCTCTACCTTCAAAGAAAAGTAATCAGTGGGGCTCAGCGTGTAAGTTAAAAGAGAATTGGCACCAATGTCCGCGTCCACGGCGCCCTCTAGTGGAAACCGTGAATCTAGCTGTCTGTTTTCAGGAATAAATATCCTTTGTTCTGAGCCTTTGAAAATCGGTGGGTTATCATTAATATCTTTAACCTTCACCTCCACGTGGAAAACCTGCAGCGGCCTGTCCACGATCACCTCCAGGTGGATGCTACACTCCGTGCTCCTCCCGCACAGCTCCTCCCGGTCAATCCGAGAATTCACAAACAAAATGCCATTCTGCAGATTTACCTCCAGAAGGTCTCCGCGGTCCTTGGACGCCAGTCTGAACAAGCGGGGTACCAGCTCCGCCAACTCCAGCCCCAGGTCCTGTGCGATGCGGCCCACGAAGGTACCGTGTTTGGCCTCCTCTGGGACGGAGTAATGGAGCTGGCCGCTCCCTGCCTCCCAGGCTGCGAGAAGCAGAAGCGAGAGCAAAAGCAGGCGCCGGGCTCTCAGGCCTCGGAGCCTGGAAAACAGCATTGCAAAAGTGCTGCACCTTTCGTATCGCTGTCACTCCAAGCTCATACTTTGCAACTTCATAGTTTCAATCATTTGTCTCCTCACCATTTTTTGTCTTTTCTCGGCTGGTGACGACATGAAGCTTTCTCCCTTCCTTTTTAATTATCACTGCTTCATTTCCAGCTTCAAAACGTTGTGGTATACAGCGACACCATGTGGATAATGCAGATTTTACATCTAACAATGGTCTTTGCAATTTTGTTATTTCCAGTACATTTGAAATTGCAATTCACCAATGAAATAGAAAGTTCTAGCTAATAAATAGCTAATAAAAATAACTGAAGATATATTAGTATAGAAAATGCAACAACCATAACTTGTCGCACATTTTCATATAATTTGATTTACTGCAAATCGTCATTCCAATCTAGCCGTACATGCGTGTATGAAATGGCTCTGCAGTCCGTTAGAGTTGCAGGGTACATGGAGCATTTGTTCCGGACGCATCCCTACCCCTTAAGTTGATTACTATATATAGATGCTCAATTTCAAATAAAATGATATAGAACTTGTACATGACTTGTACATGTCCTACAAACACTTTATAACCTCTGAATCATTTACAATCTCTAAAGACATATAAAAATGTAAACAGCTGTTGAACTGAATTGCTCAAAAAGTAAATCCTTCCCATGTTCGTCATAGATACAATGTTTTTTTAACTTTCTGTTCATATTTGGTTATACTCATGAAACGCATTAATCTAGAGAATTGCATATACAGAGTTCTTAGTGTGGGACTAACATGAAAATGTACAGAACTCCACAGACTTATTCTACAGTGTTCTATAGTGTTCTTTTTTCCAAAGTTATAAGAAAACATAAAATATTACAAATGTTATCCCCTTTCCTCCCTCCCCATAACATTTGAAATGTAAATATATAAAATATCCAAGAAAAAAGAAAGTGTAAAATAGCGACAGCTGCTTTAATCTCCTTGGAAACTGTCTTGAAGGCATGTGATTCTTTATATAAATGAATTGCTTCAGCTAATTATTGAAAGAGCTTCAAATAAGACAAAAAGAAAGAAAACAATACATCACAGAAATAGCCCTGAAAGCAATGGGGGAAAGTAAGAAATGCCTTCAGTCTCTGGTAGCTGAACCTATGAACTTGATCACACTTAAGACATACACTACAGGGCTGGACAGCTGACCCCGCAGTTAAGAGAACTGGCTGCTTTCCCAGACAACCTGGTTTCACTTCCAAGCATCCACATGTAAGATCACAACAGTCTGTGACTCCAGTTCCAGGAGGTGCAACCCCCTCGCACATACATAAATGAAGGTAATACACCAATGCACATAAAAGTAAATGAATATTTTTAATAAAGATGTACTCTACAACTGAACTACAATCCTAGCCTCAGAGAAGAGTAAAAGAAAAAGGAAAAACAGAGAGGCAGAAAGCAGAACACATATGCTTAAAAGTGAGGGTTTTTTTTTATACCTTAAATGTGAAGCCAAATAAGACTAACAGCCAGAAAGGGCAACATAGGCTAGAAGGCAATATATAACACTCTCTGCAGGAAAAAGGTGTCAACAAAATATTCATAGCTGTATTCAAAAAATAAAGTAAAATGAAAGTGTATCCATATTTTTAAAAAAGACAAATACAATAGCCAAAATAAAATCCCAGTAAGAGAATGGATTTTTCAAAAATGAAAATAAGTGAGCTAGAAAATAGAAAGAATTTGCATGAAAGAGAAAATAGCATAAAAGAAATACAAAATAGAACCACATGGGCATTCAAAACTATAACAAAACATTCAGCATTTGTCTTCTCTGAAAGAAGAGAAGAGAGATTGACAAAATATCCAAGTAAATAATGAGTTAAAAAGTCCAACCCTGGTAAACAAAATGGGGAAATAAGTAAACACTGAATATGATAAACCCCGACCGTGAAGCGAAGCGGATGGCAGGGATATGTCTGAAAACATATCATATGTGCACGTCAAGAAAATAATTGAAATTCCAGTGAACTCCCAGAAGAAACTAAAAACAAAGAAGCATTGCAATAATTTTAAATCGTTTAATGAAAAGAACTATCAATTCCAAAGTATACATACACGAAGAAAAGCATCCCAAATGAAAGGGAGATGGAGACATTTTTTCATCAGTTTCAAACTATGGTAATTTGTTATTGGTACATTTACTTCAAAAAACCATAAAAGGGTCTTTCAGTAGAAAGAAATACATGTGGGAAATTATCTTGAAAGAACAAACTGGGTATGGTGCTCTGCATCTTTAATCCCAGCAGTCAGGAGGCAGAGACAGGCAGATCTCTGAGTTCTAGAAGTCAGACTGGTCTACAGAGCAAGTTCCAGGAGACCTGAGGCCGCTCAGAGAAAGCCTGTCTTGAAAGAAAGAAAGAAAGAAAGAAAGAAAGAAAGAAAGAAAGAAAGAAAGAAAGAAAGAAAGAAAGAAAGAAAGGAAGAAAGAAAGAAAGAGAGAAAGAGAGAAAGAGAAAGAAAGAGAGAGAGAAAAGAAAGAAGAGAAAGAGAAAAGTGAAGAAAAAAGAAAGAAAAAGGAAGGAAAGAAGGAAAAGTACAATACACAGAAATATGTGTAGCACACAAACATTTCTTGGCTTTCTAGACTGGTAGTCATAATACGTAGATGAAATTTTAAATAAATATACAGGAAATGCTCAAGGCAATTACATTATAGAGATGGAAAGGTAGAGGAATGCAAACGATGCCAATATTCTAAATTTCATGTAACTGTTGAAATAACGACACATATCATCACAATTTTATTAATAAACTGATAATATGTATATATGATATAAATATATAGATAACCCAATGATTTATACAAAAGTGAAACAGCAAAATACTTAAAGTAAATAAAATGTAATTCAAAGACATGTTCAACAGGATTAGGGAGATACCTCAGTGATTAGAAGTGTTGATCATGGAACCAAAACCATCCAATGGAAAAAAGATAGCATTTTCAGCAAATGGTGCTGGTTCAACTGGAGGTCAGCATGTAGAAGAATGCAGATCGATCCATTCTTATCACCCTGTACAAAGCTTAAGTCCAAGTGGATCAAGAACCTCCAAATCAAACCAGATACACTCAAACTGATAGAAGAAAAAGTGGGGAAGAATCTCGAACACCTGGGCACTGGAGAAAACTTCCTGAACAAAACACGAATGGCTTATGCTCTAAGATCAAGAATTGACAAATGGGATCTCAAAAAATACAAAGCTTCTGTAAGGCAAAGGACACTGTTGTTAAGACAAAACAGCAACCAACAGATTAAGAAAAGATTCATTACCAATCCTACAACTGAGAGAGGACTCATATCCAATATACAAGGAAGTCATGAAGTTAGACCACAGGGAGACAAATAACCCTATTAAAAAATGGGGTTCAAAGCTAATCAAAGTATTCACAGCTGAGGAATGCCAAATGGCTGAGAAGCACCTAAAGAAATGTTCAACATCTTTAGTCATAAGGGAAATGTAAATCAAAACAACCCTGAGATTCCACCTCACACCAGTCAGAATGGCTAAGATCAAAAACTTAGGTGACAGCAGATGCTGGTGAGGATGTGGAGAAAGAGGAACATTCCTGCATTGTTGATGGGATTGCAGACTGGTACAACCATTCTGGAAATCAGTCTGGAGGTTCCTCAGAAAAATTAGACATTGAACTACCTGAGGACCCAGCTATACCTCTCTTGGACATATACCCAAAAGATGCCCCAACATATAACAAAGATACATGCTCCACTATGTTCATAGAAGCCTTATTTATAATAGCCAGAAGCTGGAAAGAACCCAGATGCCCTTCAACAGAGGAATGGATACAGAAAATGTGGTACATCTACACAGTGGAATATTACTCAGCTATCAAAAACAATGACTTTATGAAATTCATAGGCAAATGGATGGAACTGGAAAATATCATCCTGAGTGAGGTAACCCAACCACAGAAAAACACACATGGTATGCACTCATTGATAAGTGGATATTAGCCCAAATGCTCGAATTATCCTAGATATACAGAACACATGAAATTCAAGAAGGATGACCAAAATGCGAATGCTTCACTCCTTCTTTAAAAGGGGAACAAGATACCCTTGGGAGGGAATAGGGAGGCAAAGTTCAGAACAGAGGCTGAAGGAACGCCCATTCAGAGCCTGCCCCACGTGTGGCACATACATATACAGCCACCACACTAGATCAGATGGATGAAGCAAAGAAGTGCAGGCCAACAGGAACTGGATGTAGATCTCTCCTGAGAGACACAGCCAGAATATGGCAAATACATAGATGAATGCAGCAGCAAACCACAGAACTGAGAATGGGACCTCCGTTGAAAGATTCAGAGAAAGGACTGAAAGAGACTGAAGGGGCTTGAGACCCCATATGAACAACAATACCAACCAACCAGAGCTTCCAGGGACTAAGCCACTACCCAAAGACTATACATGGACCTATCCTTGGTTCCAACTGCATAGGTAGCAATGAATAGCCTAGTAAGAGCACCAGTGGGAGGGGAAGCCCTTGGTCCTGCCAAGATTGAACCCCCAGTGAACGTGATTGTTGAGGGGAGGGCTGAAATGGGGGGAGGATGGGGAGGGGCAGGGGTTAGGCAGATGTTGGCCTGGAAACTGGGAAAGGGAATAACAATTGAAATGTAAATAAGAAATACCCAATTTAATAAAGATGGAGAAAAAAGTGTTGATCATGCAATTTGAAGACTATAAATCCCCAGAAGCCATGTAAGGAAGCAGATGCAGAAACACAAGACCACCTAGTTTTACATAGGCAGTGATGGACAAGGCACGCTGCTCTAAACCAAATAGAAGTTAAGACTGACACCCAAGTTTGTTTCCTGACCCCTATGTATGTACATGCCCAGACTCATATTAATTTAACGAATCAGAAGGTGGTAGACAACAATGTTTACAAACAGTAATGCAGGAAATGCATAAAATACAAAATTCTGACCTATAATCAGATTTCTGCTGGTTCAGAAGTCAGCATGTGAATAACACAGTGATAAACTTTACACAGTGCACAAAAACATTACTCTATCATCTCCCTCTTTTAGTCCAATAAAAGGTTCTATAAACTATATATATATATGAAAATTATGAAAACATCAAGTAAGAATTATATTTACAATGTCTAATCCATTTGTATTTTTTCAACCCTATCTTGGAGAGACCAAATTTCTGTACCTAACTCACTTTCTTTCATAGCTTGAATTTATCTACCTAAAAATATCTCCTTAGTCCTTAAATCGTTTTCTTAAATTCTAAACAACTTAAGCTTAATTATGAGACTATAACTATATAGTACTCAACCCCATCAGAGGCCTGAGAAGAATAAATATTACCTGAGTAAAGAGGAAGTGCACACAAGCAGCTTCCAAAACTACAGGAATAACAGAGGTCACTGGATACCTGAACAGTCATTCAAGGTTTCTCTACAATGTTGGAGCAACCATTCATAGCCTACTTGCACAGTATATCTAATACATGTTTTTGTGAAGTGTGGAATTATGAAAAACTTGCCTAATTGTCTTAGAAAAGTTCAGCAGTCAACTTCCTCTGTGTCCTGTTTGTCTACTGTTTGGACAGCATGCTATCTGCAGTTGAAGCAAGGGCAGGTTTTTGATGGGTGGCTAACTTTACATTTGAAGAAAACTCTATAAGAAGGTTCATTGACTCTCATCATATTCTTGGAAGAAGTATGGGTGTGCTGACAGAAGTAGTCTTGTCTCACTGTCATGAAAAACCTTTTATTAATAAAGCATTTTAATTGCCATATTTTGTAGATTTTTGAGGATTTAAAGACCATGTGTCTATAGTATATTGGAATAGGCAAATGTTGCTTGGTTTCTTGCTGCCAACTGTATGCTTAACTTTGAAAACATCTACAGAAGGCTAAATAAAGCTTGTTTATGTATTTAACTGAAGTAGTGTCTATCATGACCACAGGTTTGTTTGACTATCAATTTGCATTTCTTTATACCCTCCACAATTTGCAATAGCATCTTTCAAGGAATAGAACATCACATTGCATTCATAAATGAGTTGCATAGGTACAATACATTAAACAAAAGTGAAAACATATATACAGCATTTTAACATACAGAGATCTATACCAGTATATGTAAGGCTTATCATTGCCTTCTAGTCTAAAAGTTGATTCAATAACTAATCCTTATATCCTATCATTCTTATATCCTCATTTTTTCTTTTCATCCCTTTCCCTCTTAACACTAAAGAGGAGAGAATGAAGGATAGAGGAAATAAAAAGAAAGAAAAAAAGAGATTCCTGACTCTAACTTCCTTAATTTTGTTTGGTCCATGACAAAGACCATTAAAATCTTGCAATCAACCACCAAAAATGACAACAAACATCCATCACCCACCAAATGACCAAAAACCACCCACCCTACTTTTGGGAATTGGGGCATCATTCTCTTAAAATTGCTTCCTGCTGTCAGGGAGCAATGGTCCTTTTGGGGAACCCTAAGAAAATTGGGTCATTGGCCAAGTTCTAAGAAATCCTGCTCTAACATATGCAGTTCAGTCTCTGTGTGGGAAAGTGAAGGGCTTAACATAAGTCCTGGCTAAAACAGTCTATGAACCCAAACAATCATAGCTAGCCACTTTGAAGTTGTTCTGTATGCAGATTTTTGAGGAAACAGCTATTGAGGAAATCTGCGAGGTTGGATCGTCAGAGTTATAAGTCTTGTCTTCTTTGGTGTCTGGACCTTTTGCTCTGTAAACATATAAACTTTTAGAGATAATAAACATTTCTGCATTTACATATATGTAAAATGTGCACAAATCAGCTAAATATGATACTCTGCTCTTTGTTTGAGCAGGTGAAGGGCATCAAACATGATAAATTTGTACTGTGTAGCCAAACTATAATATAAGTTTCCATCCATATGGAAATACAAAAAGATGGCGTGTAGTAATAATTCCTGATGACTCTGTAGGCAACAAGATTTATTGGCTATGCAGAAACATGTCTCAGTCAGCCTCAGAGCTGTTACCATGTAGAGATCAGCACTCATGTTACCCGTTTTGTTATTCTTCTTGGTTTCTTCGTTTCTGCAGCCAGGATTTCCAGGAGGTGTCCCCTAGTCAAATCAAGTCTTTATTAATTTTAAAGGAATCCATAGCTTTTTTCCTCCTGTTGAAAAAAAGATGTACCCTCTCCCCCAATACAACACATTTCCTGCCTTCCATTCTGAAGTTAAGACATCTTTTAAAATAAATAGACTGATTTGTTTCAACAGGTTTTTTCCATAACCCAATGTCTTCTTCATTAGCAGCTTTTTTGTTCATTAGCATTTAAAAACTTAAAGATGATAAAGCACTATTTAATCTATAACTGGGAGTTCCATTACTCCTTCTGTTTATTAAACATACCTTTGAGATTATGATTGGATCTTTCTATAACTGTTTGTCCTGTAGAATTGCGTGGTACACCTATAAAATACTTTATATAGTAATATGCAAAAATGTTTCATTTTACTGTAAACATATGCTGTAGGATTATCAGTCTTAATTTGTATAGAAATCCCCATAATAGCCATAACTTCTAATAAATGTGTAATTACAGAATCAATATTGTCAGAACTAAAAGTGGTTGCCCATTGAAATCCTGAGTGTGTGTGTGTGTGTGTGTATATATATATATATATATATATATATATATATATATATATATAATCAGTGCCATATACTTAAATTTTCCAAACTCTGTAAAATGAAATACATCCATTTATCAAATTTCATTTCTTTGGTACCTTGCATTACTCCCTGAAGATAGTGGAGCTTTGTTATACAAAGACCAAGAAGGATGTTTCCTTATAATTTCCTTTGGTTGTTTCCAAGTGATAGAAAATTTTTTTCTTCAAACCTTTCCTGTTAGCATAGTGTTTCTTATGAAATTTTAAAGCTTCTAGCATATTTCCTGTTAATAATTGATCAATTTTATCATTACTTCATGCCAGAGGGCCTGCTAGGTCCATATGGGACCCATGTATGTTATATACAATGAATTATTTTTAGTTGTAATTGACTAAATAGTGAAGTTAATTCTGGGTCACCTTAAAGAAATTCAGTGGTTTCTATATGCAAAAAAAATCTTCCTGTATATTGAGTCACTAACTACATTAAGATATTCAGAAAAATCTAATAATACCATAAAAATGACATAGAACAATGATTTATGTAAGGGCTCTGAGCCACTTTACTCATTTTTTTAATTTATAACCTGCCTTAGCAGGTTTATTTGCATTAATATAGAGCAGAGGAGCTCCAGAAATTGGTGTCCCTTTTACAACATGAGGAACCATCAAGAGTCTTTTATAAACTGAAGGCATTAGCTTTTGAGGTATTTGCTGTTAATTTCTCCAAAAAAAAATTCTGCAAGCTCTTTGTCAGTGTTCATTTTCTGCCCTTATTGAAGGAATTTCTGTACTAATAAAAGGCACTATAATTTGTATGGGTCTATTCCTGCTAATAGACAGTCTCATTTTTCCTTTTAGAATCAATTCAGAAACCTTTTCTACATAGTTCTTTATTATTTTACTCTGTTTCTGTGTTTAAAATATCCGTTCTAAGATATTATCTTCTCTCTGCATAATAATTCCTATGTGAGAAGGAGTAGAAGGAAAACAGCTAAAATACAATCCAGTTTTGGATCCAAAATGTGCATCCTGTAATTTTTTTTTCTACCAGAGCCAATTCTTTTTCAGTCTCAGCTGATAATACTTTTGAACTATTTAAGTCCTTATCACCTAGTGAGGGTTGAAATAAATTACTTAGCTCTTAAGTAGTCAATCCAATTATGAACCTGAGCCAATTAATCTCTTCCAACATTTTTTAAAATCATTAAGAGTTTGTAGTTTATATCTCCAGATAATTAATAGAAACTCCTCTTCGTATATTTTCAGGAACTATTTGCAATACCCAGCATACAAGTCCCTTTACTTCATCAAACACTTTTTCTAAGGTATCTAAATCTGAATCAAACAATAAGATATCATCCATATAATAGAAAATTATAGATTAAAGAAACTGCTTACAAATGATTTCTAATGGCTGTTGTACAAATATTGACATGAAGTCAGATTATTATTATTCATTATTAGTATTAGTACAAATAGACACTGAAAAATCAAAACATTCCCTATCATGCCCATGCAAAGGGATTGTGAAAAGGCAATGTTTTAAAACAATCACTATAGTAGGACCTGCCTTAGGTGACAAAGAAGGCAATGGGATTCCAGGCTGTAAAGAACTCATTTGGTTGAATGATTTTATTGATTCTTCACAGATCTGCTAGCATCCTTCATTTTCCAGATATAGTTTTAATGATAAATGTAGGAGAATTACAAGGGTGAACTCTACTATATGTTGAGCATCAAGCTGCACTTGGACTAGCTTTTCTAGTGTCTATAACTTTTCTTTTGTAATAGGCCATTGTTCTAACCCAAACAGGTTTGTCAGTTTCCAATTTTAGTGGTAGGGCAGGTAGTTTCCTACTAGCAGTGGCTCCCCCATATACAGTGACAGAGTCAGTTTCTGCTATATCCTATTTATAGTATGTAACTGTCTTTGATAACACTTTTAAATTTCTGCATTAGAAACTTCTCCTCCTTACAGCATGCTAATCCTTGCTTCCCATTGTTGAAAGAGTTTTTTTTTACCGTAGATTTATGTCTACATTAGCCATATGTGGCCCAAATTTTTATATATGACCTCCTGGTTCTAAGCATTTAATCCATCTTAGACTTTGTTTCCCTAAGAAAAACTCGGAATTTCTAGGAGCTGTGTAGATACCCTTTGAAGTGGCCAAGCTGGATTCCAGTAACCTTGTGATATTACTTCATCTCATGTATCCACTAAACCTTCAATCTCAACACTAACTGTTGTGTTAGCAAGACAAGCTAACACCAGACACAACCTGGTGGTTAGAGGCAAGTGAAGGAACCTAAACAACAGAAAGCAAGACTACTTGACATCATCAGAGCCCAGCTCTCTCAGCAAAACAAATACTGGATATCTAAACACACTGAAAAAGCAAGATTTGGAATTAAAAGCACATTTTCTGATAATGATGGAGGACTTTAAGAAGGACATAAATAACCCCCTTAAAGAAATACAGGAAAACACAAATAAACAAGTAGAAGCCCTTAAAGAGGAAACACAAAAATCTCTTAAAGAATTACAGGAAAACACAACCAAACAGGTGAAGGAATTGAACAAATCTCCAGGATTTAAAAATGGAAATAAAAACAATAAAGAAAGCACAAAGGGAGACAACCCTGGAGATAGAAAACCTAGGGAAGAGATCAGGAGTCATAGATTCCAGCATCACCAACAGAATACAAGAAACAGAAGAGAGAATCTGAGGAGTAGAAGATACCATAGAAAAATCGACACAACTGTCAAAGATAATGTAAAACAGAAAAAGCTCCTAGCCAAAAACATACAAGAAATCCAGGACACAATGAGAATATCAAACATAAGAATAATAGTTATAGAAGAGAGTGAAGACTCACAACTTAAAGGGTCAGTAAATATCTTCAACAAAATTATAGAAGAAAACTTCCCTAACTTAAAGAAAGAGATAACCATAAACAAATAAGAAGCTCACAAAACTCAAAGTAGATTTGACCAGAAGAGAAATTAATCCCATCACGTAATAGTCAAAACACCAAATGCACAAAACAAAGAAAGAATATTAAAAGCAGTAAGGGAAAAAGGTCAAGTGACATATAAAGGCAGACCTATAAAACACAAGACTTACACCACAAGACTTCTCACCAGAGACTATGAAAGCCAGAAGATCTTGGGTAGATGTCATACAGACACTAAGAAAACAGAAATGCCAGCCCAGGCTACTATATCCAGCAAAATTCTCAAATAACATAGAGGGAGAAGTCAGCTTATTCCAGACAAAACCAAATTTACACAATATCTTTCTAAAAATCCAGGTCTTCAAAGGATAATAGATGAAAAAGCCCAATACAAGGAGGGAAAACTACACCCTAGAAAAAGCAAGGAAGTAATCTCCTTGTAACAAAACCAAAAGAAGAGAGACATGCAAACATAATACCACCTCTAAATAAAAAAATAGCAGGAAGCACCAATCACTATTCCTTAATATCTCTAAATATCAATGGACTCAATAAAAAGACATAGACTAACAGACTGGACATGAAAAGAAGACCCAGCATTTTGCTGCATACAGGAAACACACCTCAGAGACAAAGACAGACACTACCTCAGAGTAAAAGGCTGGAAAAGAACTTTCCAAGCAAATGGTTCAAAGAAGAAAGCTGGAGTAGCCATTCTAATATCGAATAAAATCGACTTTCAACAAAAAGTTATCAAAAATATAAGGAAGGACACTTTCTATTCAATAAAGGAAAACTCCACCAAGATGAACTCTCAATCCTGAATGTCTATGATCCAAATGGAAGGGCTCCTGCATTCATAAAAGACAGGCTCAAAACACACATGAAGCTCAAGAAGGATGACCAAAATGCAAATGCTTCATTCCTTCTTTAAAAGGGGAACAAGAATACCCTTGGGAGGGAATAGGGAGGCAAAGTTCAGAACAGAGGTTGAAGGAACGCCCATTCAGAGCCTGCCCCACATGTGGCCCATACATATACAGCCACCAAACTAGGTAAGATGGATAAAGCAAAGAAGGGCAGGCTGACAGGAACTGGATGTAGATCTCTCCTGAGAGACACAGCCAGAGTATAGCAAATACATAGGTGAATGCCAGCAGCAAACCACTGAACTGAGAACAGGACCCCCGTTGAAGGAATCTTAGAAAGGATTGAAAGAGCTTGAAGGGGCTTGAGACCCCATATGAATAACCTACCAGAGCTTCCAGGGATTAAGCCACTACCCAAAGACTATACATGGACTGACCGTGGGCTCCAACTGCATAGGTAGCAGTTAATACCCTAGTAAGAGCACCAGTGGAAGGGGAAGCCCTTGGTCCTGCCAAGACTGAACCCAAGTGAATGTGATTGTTGGGGGAAGGATGGCATTCCATATTTTACATAAAACCATCCTGCATGAAATAAGGAATATAAATCCTATCAAAAACAGAAATTTTATTGCCTCTTAGTTCCCATATGCCTCTAAATTGTAGCATGAGGATGGCATTGTTCAGCATCAATAGGAAGAAAAACCCTGGGTCTTGTGAAGGCTCTTTTCCCCAGTGTAGGAGGATGCCAGGGTGTTGAGACGGAAGTAAGTGGGTAAGAGTGAGAGCATTCTTATAGAAACAGTGGGAGTAGAGAAGGAGTATGGGAGATGGGGAAGGGGATAACATTTGAATTGTAAATACATAAAATTATCCAAGAAAAATAATTTTTTAAAAAGGTACCATAAGGTATTAGCCTTTAGAGAATCAAGAAAGAACATTAATATTCTATTTCCTCTTAAATACCTATAAATCAAACTGGGCCTGGTGGTACAAACACAACTATAATACCAGTGTTTGGAAAGTGAAATAGAAGGATCAGAAATTTGAAGACTACTTTAGCTATATAGTGAGTTGAAGGACAGCCTGTGCTACATGCATCCCCCATCTTAGAAAAACAAAAGCCTCCAATTAACCTATGACATCTGTGTCTTGAATTCATTTCATAGATGGTATAAAATGGGGGTCTAAATATATTTTCTTACAAATTGAAAAAAATATTGCTTGTTAGTCCCAATATGCCTCTAAATAACCTACTCCATATAAGTGATGGTTAATGTTTTCAACTTAAAACCATCTAGAATCAACCATAAAAAAGACACATATGTAAAGGATCATTTATATCTGGTTAGCCTTTAGGTAAACCTATGAGAAATTTTCTTGAATAGAGTGTGACAATGCCCTAAACTTGGGCAGCACCATTCCATTGGTTTTGGTCCCAAACTATATTTAAAAAGAGAAAACTAACTTAGCACAAATATTCATTTTCTTCTACCTCTTAACTGTGGAACCAATGAGACCAGTTGTCTCAAGCTTCCACTGCTATGGTTTCCATGCTATAAGGTAAAGGATGCTGGAATTCTGAACCAGAATAAATACCTTCCTTCCATAAGTTGCTTTTTCAAGTTATTTTATTATATCAAGAAGAAAATATAACTAATTCAGAAAACTAATAACAAAGGTTATTATGGCTCTGATAAACCTGACCATGTATTTCTTAATTCATTGAATGAGGGAAGAATGTGAAAGTATTTGGAATTGTGATCCATAAAAGCATTTAATATTGCAACTAGAGATTTGTGGGCCATTATGACAGGAGTTGGGTATAAGAAGACCTACAGAAATGCATACTGTGAAGGAGTGTCTTGTGAGGTTTCAACAGGGAACAAGGACTCTATTGGGAGCTGGAGCCATTCGTGTGTGATTTAGGTTTATAATCTGACTTCATTTTTGCCTATGTCCTGAGAACTTGCATAAAGTTGAGTTTAATAAGAAGGGATATATTTTATTGGAAGTGGAAATCTCAAGACAAGACTACATTCAGACTGTCACATGACTGCTTTTTGATATATAGTCTATGGATACAGAGAAAAGAAGAAAAAAGCTGGGACAAAAGATAGAAAAAACATAGTTGGTCAATGAGAAAAAGAGCTGGAACAAGTTAAACTTTTAAGCCAGTACATGTCCTGAAAAAATGAGGTTGTAATTGTTAAAGATATTGTCCCTGCATTTTTTAAAAGGTGCCTAAAAGGGAACATTCAGCCAGCAAAGCCTTCAGGTTATGAAAAAATCAATCGTATTATAAAAGAGAGCACCTAAACTGAAAATGTAGCTGATGGAGCTTCTTATTCCTTGAAAGTAAACACCTAGAAAGGTGTTCCCCCTGGAGTCATCACATAGCAGTGAATATAGCTATATAGATCAAGGTGGCCATGCTATATTTTATTCTAGGAGAAAAAATAGAAAAAAACATCCATATGTTGTCTATTCATAAATATTAAAGGAAGCGAGATTGAGGGAATATGAGGGTCTTCCTCTTGAAAGGATATCGTGTGAAGCTATGAAGCCAAAGTCTACTTTGAAATGGCAATTGCAGGATGTTGAAGATGCAGAATGTTGCCTGCCAGAGAACTCTGAAGGCATATAGTGGCCATGCCTAAATCAAAGTCTATGTGTACTACAGGAAGCATAGCTGGATGTGGGGGATATCTAAGCCTTTTGAAACTCGTAATTCTAACACAAAGTCCAGATGCCAAGCATACAATTGAATTTGGTATTTTCCCTATGGGATTTTTTGTATTGCTTTGGTTCTATTTTCCATTCTATACCCCAATGCTTCCATAAATATTACCTTGTAATATTTTATGTGACATTGTGGTTGTTGTTGTTGTTGTTGTTGTTGTTGTTGTTGTTGTTGTTAGAAAGGGTTTCTCTGGGGGCTGGGGATTTAGCTCAGTGGTAGAGCGCTTGCCTAGGAAGCGCAAGGCCCTGGGTTCGGTCCCCAGCTCTGAAAAAAAAAAAAAGAACCAAAAAAAAAAAAAAAAAGAAAGGGTTTCTCTGTATAGACTCATTGTCCTAGATCGAACTCTGTAGATCAGCTAGCCTTTACTTTAGAGAACTACATCCCTCTGCCTCCCAAGAATTAGGATTAAAGGCATAAGTAATCATAACCAGTCTGTAGCTTTGAGTTTTTTTATGTTGAGATTTCTTTGAGGCTGAAGAGAGACTTTAGATGTATAAAGTATGGGGATAGTCAAAAACCACAGGGATTTTTGAAGTTAGACTAAATTATTATTTGCATTATGAGATACCCTTGAATCTAGAGAGACAAGAAGAAGGATTTAGCATAAGTATGATGTGTTTGTATATAATGTTAATAAAAGTTAGACTTCTGATATTAAATATTGAGTGTCAACTTGATGCAATCTAAATCAACCACTCAACAAAACTGTGAACAAACCTGAAAGGAGTTATCTAAATTATGTGAATCTGTGGGCAAGCCCTGAGAGATTATTTTAAAGTTAGTTTAAGTAGAAAAATTCAACATGAATTTGGGTACCACATACCATGGAATTGAGTAGCAAACTACACAAAATAGAGAAAGCTTGCTGACCATGAGCATTCACCTGACTCTGTCTTATGGCTTTAGATATAATATGATCAGCTGCCTCAGTTACATAACTTCAGTGCCATGATAGACTGGACTCTGAACTGTGAACCAAAATAAGCCACCTCTTTCTTTCATGTCATTTAATCATAGCAAGTAGAAAAGTAACTCCTATAATATCAAATGTTCTTCACAGTGACCTCTGTGATTCCAAATCATATCTGTCAGACCATGTAACTTAGAGAGATATGTGTGACCTTAAGATAGCATGAAAAGTTATGTTTTCCTATTTGTCTTGAAGATAGATATTATGATATTCTACAAATCTAAATATAATAAGGAAGCAGGATAGGCATTGTGGTACACAACTTTAATCCCTGAATTGGGAGGCAAAGGCAGGTGACTATCTGTGTATTTAAAACCAGCTTGGCCTATATATCGTGTTCTAGGCCATCCAAGGCTACAGAGTGAGACACTGTCTCAAAAAATGAATTCATCACTAGCTAATAATCACATAGCTTAGACCACATAATCATAGGATTTTTATCAGTATGAATTCTCTTTTGTATGTTAATATTTTTTCTTTATTTGACAAAACAGTTTCTTGCATACTGTTTATATCATGAATTTCTAATGCTGAGGAACAGACACAGGTTGCTTGTAGTCCTTCTTATGGGTTTTATATTCATTATTGCTAGAATGAATTATTTAATTACAATCATCCTATACATGTTCTCGCTCATGTATAAATTCTCTTAAATCGAGCAAATCAATAGCCATTTATTATCATTTCTCTGGCTGAATTTAAAATATGTTTAATGAATCATGTATAAGTGTTCTTAAGCACCATTGTGTATCATTGTTTGGGAATATTATGCATATTTTAGGAGCTAGGCCTTAGCTGAAGTAAGGAAGCTCTGTGTGTAGGGTCATGAGAAACATCTTCCTGGCTCCTATTCTCAACTTCATGTACATTTTAAAGTGAATACCTCTATCCTTACAGATACCCCTAACACAATGATGGGGTCAATGACCAGGGAATTAACTCTCTAAATCCATGAACCAAGATAAAATTATCTTCTTTCTTATTTCTATGTCAGATATTTGGTCAAATGGGGAAAATTTAGATAATAAATCTCTCCACTGATTCTATGATCACACGACTTTATCACTATGAGTTCTCTTTTGTATGATAAGATTTGCCTTTTCTTTTTTAACTAAAGGCTTTCTCTAGGTGTACTATACATGCATGATTTGCATTCATATAAATTCACTGATATATCCTTGGGTTTGTCTTATATCTAGAATCTTTCCAGAATTCCTCACATAAAAAGACATTCTCTAAAATAGTGATTCTAAATAACGTGTCAGTGCATACTAATAGTCTTATCAATTTTCTTATATTTATAATGAACTTTAAAACCAATATAAATGTTCAATTTTTATCAAATTGATCAATCACAGTGAGGGCTTTATTGCATTTTTTACTGAAAATATGAGAAAACACCAGTATGAGTTCTCTGGAATATAATAAGAGGAAGTTTAAAAGTTTCTAATATTTTTTATATTCACCAAGTTCTCAACAGTATGAATTCTCTCTTAAGCAATTCACAAAGAATAGACAGTTAAATACTTAATACACTAAAATCTTTATCAACAGTATAACTTAAGTTTTGTGAGAACTCAATTATGTATAAAGACTTTCTCGTATTGCTTACAATATGTGAAGGCGATGCTGTTTAATATATTACCTATGCTTCGTGAAAATGTTACTGTATTTCTTACAAGCATATGTCTTATCAGTATGAATTCTCTAGTATATAATAAAAAATGAAGCCTGAACATCCACGCACATTAAATTCATTATTTTTCTCACTTGTAAAATGTTCTAATATTTAATAAATTATCACATACAATAAAGGCTTTCCCATATTGCTCTCATTCATAACAATACACAGTATGAGTTCTCTCATTTTCAGAACAAATTCAACTAGTTTAATAGATGTTCCACCTTTTTTATTTTCATAGGATTTCTCACCCAGTATGAGTCCTCAGATACTGATTATTTTAAATAATTACATTTTTCTCATGTTCTTAATATTTATGGCTTCTCACTAAGATAGACATATTATGTGGTGGTAAAGACTAGTTAAATATAAACATGTTTTTAAAATCTTTCATTCTTTCATTGTGGTTTTCTTCACCAATATGAGTTCTCTGATGTTAAGTGCATTGCTGTGCACTATTATAGATCATTCCATAGTCTTTATTGTCACAAAATTTTTAATCAAAAGAAATTTTCTGCCAGGTTTAGAAGAGCTTGTGATAGTAAATACAGAGATATTCTATTATGAATTACATAAAATAACAGAATATTTACATGTGAACATACATCATTATAAGGATGCTGTGAAGTAAAACATTTCTTCTGAATCCAGTTAATAAAATTTCATAATTTCTTATGTTGTTGTTGTTTTAAGTTAGGGTCTTGCTTCATATTTCAGGTTCAATTTGAACTTCTGATCCTCTTCTTGTCCTTCCAAGTGCAGAGGTTACAGGTATGCCCACACCAAACACTTATTTTTAATCATTTAAAATACATGTATTAGTTACTTTTCTATTCCTGTGATAAAATTCCTTGGTCAATGCAAATTATAAGAGAAAGGCTATACTTGAAGTTATAGATTAGAGAGTTGGGTTCAGGATGATTGAGCAAAGGTATAAGAGCAGGAACGAATAAGACCTCACATCTGAACTTGCAAACAGGAGGCAGAGAACACCCTGGAAATAGTGAGATACTTTTGAAATATTAAATCTCACCCTCAATGACATATTTCCATAATTTCTAATCCTTCCTTAACAATACCAACAAGCAAGAACAAAACATTCAAATATAAGCACCAATTAGCGTCATTCAATTACCATATTACAACTACCACAACATGGAAGCCTTATACTCAAACTTATTATTTCTTGATAAGTTTTATTCCTTGTTGACATATTTACTGTTTACTCATCATAATGATGGGATGAATCAAGGGCTGTCAGGATTCTGTATAACTCTCCTCACAATTAAACACAATTGAAACTTATAGTTTTCTTTATTTCTGTAATAATGCACTATGAGCAAGCAACACATAGAAGGAAGGGGTTATTTGGACACAATTTACAAAAAAATTAATAGTCCTTCACAGAGGGGAAGGGCAGCACCCGGAAAGAGGCACAGTAGCTAGAACTGGATTCTAAGAAAGTCACATTTTAAAAGTGCAGGCATATAGAACAAATGAAACCCAAGACGGATGATCAAAATGTGAATGCTTCACTCCTTCTTTAAAAGGGGAACAAGAATACCCTTTTGAGGGAATAGAGAAGGAAAGATTAAAACAGACACAGAAGGAACACCCATTCAGAGCCTGCCCCACATCTGGCCCATACATATACAGCCATCCAATTAGACAAGATGGATGAAGCAAAGAAGTGCAGGCCGACAGGAGCCGGATGTAGATCGCTCCTGAGAGACACAGCCAGAATACAGCAAATACAGAGGCGAATGCCAGCAGCAAACCACTGAACTGAGAATAGGACCCCCGTTGAAGGAATCAGAAAAAGGACTGGAAGAGCTTGAAGGGGCTCGAGACCCCATATGTACAACAATGCCAAGCAACCAGAGCTTCCAGGGACTAAGCCACTACCTAAAGACTATACATGGACTGACCCTGGACTCTGACCTCATAGGTAGTAATGAATATCCTAGTAAGAGCACCAGTGGAAGGGGAAGCCCTGGGTCCTGCTAAGACTGAACCCCCAGTGAACTAGATTGTTGGGGGGAGGGCGGCAATGGGGGGATGAGGAGGGGAACAGCCATAAAGAAGGGGAGGGGGAGGGATTAGGGGGATGTTTACCCAGAAACCAGGAAAGGGAATAACACTCGAAATGTATATAAGAAATACTCAAGTTAATAAAAAATAAAAAATAAAAAAAGTGCAGGCATAAAGTAGAAAAAGAAAACTAGAATTGATATGAGTCCTTAAGCTCCCAAAGACTGCCTCCATTGACATATGCCTTGCAAAGAAAGTTGAAACTTTTATTCTTCCCTAAACAGCACTACCAAATGAGGATGAAGTGCTTAAATGTCTGAGACTACATGGGACATTTTTCATTCAATCACAATGACTTTTTTAAATTTACTCATTATTAGACTCTAGATTTTATTCTCCTCCTCCTCCCTAACTTCCTCCAGCTTTTCCCTAATTCAACCAGAGGGGTCAGCAGCTTCAGTTTATTGATATGGTGCACATATCTGCATCTGACTCTTTCAGCAGCTTATTGGGTCTTTTGGAGGGCAACCATGATAGGTTCTGTTTTCTGAATGCCCCATTGCCTCAGTAGATGGTGGCATGTCTTAGGGCCTCCCCTTGAGCTGGACCCCACTTTGGGCCTATCACTGGATCTTCTTTTCCTCGGGCTCTTCTCCAGTTCCATCCCTACATTTCTTTCAAACAGGAAGAATTATAAGTCAGAGCTTTGACTGAAGGGTAGCAATCCCATCACTCACTTGATGCCCTGTCCTCCTGCAGGAGGTGGGTTCAGTAAGTTCCCTCCCTTCACTGTAGGGCATTTCATCTATCTCCCCCCCTCTTAAGTCCTGAGATTCTCTCACTTTCCAGGTCTCTGGTACATTCTAGAGGGTCCTCCCAACCTCCTTCCTCCTGGGGTTGCATGTTTCCCTTTCTCCTGGCCTTCAGAGCTTCAGTCATTTTCCCCCACCCAATACCAGATCATGTTCCCCTCTCCCCTCCCACTCCCATCCCCTTTCTCTCCACTGTCCCTTCCTCTCCCATTGTGGTTGCTTTCTTCTTCCTGCCAAGTGAGACAAAGGAATCTTCACTTGGGTCTTTCAGCTTGTTGAAATTCTGTGGACTCTATCTTGGGTATTGTGTACTCTTTTGGCTAATATCCATTTATTAGTGATAACATACCATTCATGTCTCTTTGACTCTGAGTTACCTCATTCAGGATGATATTTTCTAGTTCCACTCATTTTCCTCCAACACTCAGGATGTCCTCATTCTTAATAACTGAGTTGTATTCCATTGTGTAAATGAACCACATTTTCTGTATCCATTCTTCTGTGGTGGGACATCTGAGTTGTTTCCAGCTTCTGGCTATCACAAATAAGGCCGCTATGAACATAGTGGAACATGTGTCCCTGTGGCATGATGGGGCATTTTTGGGTATATTCTCAAGAGTGGTATTGCTGCATATTAGGTCGGTCTATTTCCACTTTTCTGATGAACCTCCAAATTTATTTCCAGAGTGGTTGTACCAATTTGCAATCCTACCAGCAATGGAGGATTGTTCCTCTTTCTCCACATCCTTGCCAACATGTGTTGTCACCTGAGGTTTTGTCTTAGCCATTCAGACTGGTATAAGGTGGAATCTCAGGGTCATTTTGATTTGCATTTCTCTGATCACTAGACTTCGAACATTTCTTTATGTGCTTCTCAGCCATTTGAGATTCCTCTGTTGTGAATTCTCAGTTTAGTTCTAAACTCCATTTTTTGATTGGGTTGTTTGGTTTTTTGGTGGTTAGCTTCTTGATTTCTTTATATATTTTGGATACTACATCAATCAGAGGTAGGGTTAGTGAAATTTTTCCCAATCTATAGGATGCTGCTTTGTCTTATTGACTATGTCCTTTGCCTTACAGTCCCAGTTTTCCAGTTTTGTGAGGTCCTATTTCTCAATTCTTGATCTTAGAGCATGAGCCATTGGAGTTCTGCTTAGGAAAATTCCTCCTGTGCCAATGAGTTTATGCCTCTTTCCCACTTCCTCTTCTATTAGATTCAGTGAATCTGCTTTTATGTTGTGGTTCCTGATCCACTTGAGCCTGAGCTTTGTTCATGATGACAAATATTTTCATTTTTCTACATACAGACAGCCAGTTAGAGCAGCACCATTTATTGAAGATGCTTCTTTTTTCCATTGTATATTTCTGGCTTCGTTGTCAAAGATCAAGTATGTGTGAGTTTTATTTCTGGGCCTTCAATTCTATTCCATTGAACAACCTGCCTGTTTCTGTACCAATACCAGGCAGGTTATAATCACTGTTGCTCTGTAGTAGAAATTGAGGTCAGGGATAGTAATTCCTCCAGCTGTTCTCCAAGGATTTCTTTTACTTTTTGCACTGAAATGGACTGGATTAGATGAAATATTAAATCAAATAATATGAAAAGGCCGTTGCATACATTATCATGCCAATTTAACTTGCGTGTGGTGGCATGAAATTAAAAATAACAAATTCAGTCTTTCACAGTTCTAGAGGAAAATTTTATGATATCAATAGGTTAATCATATTATATTCCTTCTCAAGGCATAAGAGGAGATTAAGTCTCTTACTATGTCCAGATTCTGTTGAACACCAGTATTGCTTATGACCATATCACTCCATTAAATGCTTCAATTTTACATAATTTTCTAATCAATCTATATCTTCTACCCTTACAAGAATATTTACCCTCTGGGAACAGGAAGATAGGAGCACTCAAGTTGCAGGAGCCCTGCAGTCCAGACTGTGCCTGGATCTGAAGGGACCCGTTCAACAGCTCCCTGCACCCAAATCCTGTGGGAGGGAGAGCTAGACTTTCAGAGGGGCAGACACACCTGGGAAGCCAGAGGAGACTACTCTCTGCCCACATTTCTGACTCTAGAGTAAAACGCTTAACGTCATCTGGGCCTCCTGTGCACAGGGACCTGGGAGAAGGTGAGGCAGGCCCTTCCGGTTGCTGCCCTCACGAAGAGCTGAAACCCAGCCCCAAGGAGTGACTGCAGGCCCAAGACCAGATAAGACCAACTTTTCTGCTCCAAGTGACCTGCCTGGTGGACTTGGAACACACGCCCACAGGAACAGCTGAAAACCAGTAGACAGAAATGACTACATGCCTGAAAGCATAACACTGTTCCCATAACTGGCTGAAGGAAAACAAGTCTACAGCACTCCTGACTCAACACCTGTAGGACAGTCTAGCCACTGTCAGAAATAGCAGAACAAGGTAAGACCAGAGACTACCTGATGGCGAGAGGCAAGCAAAGGAACGCAAGCAAAGAATCCAAGACTACATGGCATCATCGGAGCCCAATTCTCTCACCAAAGAAAACACTGACTATCCAAACACACCAGAAAAACAAGGTCTAGATTTAAAATTACATTTGATCATGATGATGGAGGACTTCAAGAAAATATAAAGAACTTCCTTAGAGAAATGCAGGAAAACACAAATAAACAAGTAGAAGCCTATAGAGAGGAAACACAAAAATCCCTGAAAGAATTATAGGAAAACACAATCAAACAGGTGAAGGAATTAAAAATGGAAATGGAAGCAATAAAGAAAGGACAAAGGGAGACAACACTGGATATAGAAAACCAAAGGATGTGAAGAAAGAGGAACACTCCTCCACTGTTGGTGGGATTGCAGACGGGTACAACCATTCTGGAAATCAGTCTGGAGGTTCCTCAGAAAATTGGACATTGCACTACCTGAGGACCCAGCTATACTTCTCTTGGGCATATACCCAAAAGATGCCCCAACATATAACAAAGACACATGCTCCACTATGTTCATAGCAGCCTCATTTATAATAGCCAGAAGCTGGAAAGAACCCAGATGCCCTTCAACAGAGGAATGGATACAGAAAATGTGGTACATCTACACAATGGAATACTACTCAGCTATCAAAAACAATGACTTTATGAAATTCATAGGCAAATGGATGGAACTGGAAAATATCATGCTGAGTGAGGTAACCCAATCACAGAAAAACACACATGGTATGCATTCATTAATAAGTGGATATTAACCCAAATGCTCAAATTACCCTAAATGCACAGAACACATGAAAGTTAAGAAGGATGACCAAAATGCAAATGCTTCACTCCTTCTTTAAAAGGGGAACAAGAATATCCTTGGGAGGTAATAGGGAGGCAAAATTTAGAACAGAGACTGAAGGAACGCCCACTCAGAGCCTGCCCCACATGTGGACCATACATATACAGCCACCAAACTAGGTAAGATGGATGAAGCAAAGAAGTGCAGGCTGACAGGAACCGGATGTAGATCTCTCCTGATAGAAACAGCCAGAATATGGCAAATACATTGGCCAAATCCAGCAGCAAACCACTGAACTGAGAACAAGACCCCCATTGAAGGATTCAGAGAAAGGACTGAAAGAGCTTGAAGGGGCTCGAGACCCCATATTAACAACAATTCCAACCAACCAGGTTGTCTCTTCTAGGGCCTAAGCTACTACCCAAAGACTATGCATGGACTGCCCCTCGCTCCAACCTCATAGGTAGCAAAGAATAGCCTAGTAACGGCACCAGTGGAAGGGGAGGCCCTTGGTCCTGGCAAGACTGAACCCCCAGCGAACGAGATTGTTGCGGGGAGGGTGGTAATGGGGGTAGGATGGGGAGGGGAACACCCATATAGAAGGGAAGATTGAGGGCTTAGGGGGATTTTGGCCTGGAAACCGGGAAATGGAATAACATTGAAATGTAAAGAAGAAATACCCAATTTAATAAAGATGGAAAGAAAAAAGAAGGAGGTCACATTAAATCTTCAATGAATGGTGAGTAGGTCAGCCTTCAAGACCATGAGATTAGGAAGATGGGATGAAAGCCATCCCTTCAGGAACCTGTTCCAAAAAAAAAAGAAAAGAAAAAAAAAAGAAAAAGAAAAAGCAAGAAAGGGGCTGGAGAGGTGGCTCAGTGGTTAAGAGCACTGACTGTTCTTCCAGAGGTCCTGAGTTCAAACCCCAGCAACCACATGGTGGTTCACAACCATCTATAATGAGATCTGATGCCCTCTTCTGGTGTGTCTTAGGACACCTATAGTGTACTTATATATAATAAATAAATACATCTTTTTTTAAAAAAAAAAAAAGAAAAAGCAAGAAAGTAATGTTCTTGTACCAAACCCAAAAGAGGAGAGCCACACAAACATAATTCTACCTCTAATAACAGGAAACAACAGTCACTATTCCTTAATATCTCTCAACATCAATGGACTCAATTCCCCAGTAAAAAGACATAGACTATCAGACTAGATACGTAAAGAGGAGCCAGAATTTTGCTGTATACAGGAAATACACCTCAGTGACAAAGACAGAGACTACCTCAGAGGAAAAGGCTGGAAAACAATTTTCCAAGCAAATGGTCCCAAGAAACAAGCTGGAGTAGCTATTCTAACATCAAATAAAATCGATTTTCAAACTAAAGCAAACAAAAATATAAGCAAGTTTATTTCATATTCATCAAAGGAAAAATCCACCCAGATTAACTATCAATCCTGAATATCTATGCAGAAAATGCAAGGGCATCTACATTCATAAAAGAAACCTTATTAAAGCTCAAAGCACATGCTGCACCTCACACAATAATAGTGGGAGCCTTCAATACCCCACTCTCATCAATGGATAGATCATTGAAACAGAAACTAAACTGACATAGAGAAACTAACAGAAGTTATGAACCAAATGGAGTTAACAGATAACTATAGAACATTTAATCCTAAAACAAAAGAATATACCTTGTTCTCAGCACCTCATGGCAACGTCTCTAATATTGACTATATAACCACAAAACAGGACTCATAGATATGTGACGGGAGGAGTTTCTTTTTTGGTCCAATCTTTTTGTAGTTCAGTAGGCTTCTTTTATGTTTATGGGCATCTCTTTCTTTAGGTTAGGGAAGTTTTCTTCTATGATTTTGGTGAAGATATTTACTGGTCCTTTGAGTTGGGAGTCTTCACTCTTTTCTATACCTATTATTCTTAGGTTTAGTCTTCTCATTGTGTCCTGGATTTCCTGTATGCTTTGGGCCAGTAGGTTTTTCCATTTTCCATTATCTTTGACAGTTGTTTTGATGATTTCTATGGAATCTTCTGCTCCTGAGATTCTCTCTTCTATCTCTTGTATTCTGTTGGTAATACTTGTATCTACAGCTCCTTGTCTCTTCCTTTGGTTTTCTTTTTTTTCCATCCTTATTAACTTGAGTATTTCTTATTTACATTTCAATTATTACTCCAAACATCCCCCTAACTGCTCCCCCTCCCCTTCTCTATGGGTGTTCCCCTCCCCATCCTCCCCCCATTACTGTCCTCCCCTCAACAATCACGTTCACTGGGGGTTCAGTCTTGGCAGGACCAAGGGCTTCCCCTTCCACTGGTGCTCTTACTAGGCTATTCATTGCTATGTATGCAGTTGGAGTCCAGGGTCAGTCCATGTATAGTCTTTGGGTAGTAGCTTAGTCCCTGGAAGCTCTGGTTGCTTGGCATTATTGTTAATATGGTGTCTCAAGCCCCTTCAAGCTCTTTTAGTCCTTTCTAAGATTCCTTTAACGGGAGTCCCATTCTCAGTTCAGTGGTTTAATGATGGCATTCATCTATGTATTTGCTGTATTCTGGCTGTGTCTCTCGGGAGAGATCTACATCCGGTTCCTGTTGGCCTGCACTTCTTTGCTTTATCCATCTTATCTAGTTTGTGGCTGTATATGTATGGTCCACACGTGGGGCAGGCTCTGAGTGGGCGTTCCTTCTGCCTCTGTTCTAAACTTTGCCTCCCTATTACCTCCCAAGGGTATTCTTGTTCCCCTTTTAAAGAAGGAGTGAAGCATTCACATTTTGGTCATACTTCTTGAGTTTCATGTGTTCTGTGCATCTAGGGTAATTCAAGCATTTGGGTTAATATCCACTTATTAATGAATGCATACCATGTGTGTTTTTCTGTGATTGGGTTACCTCACTCAGCATGATATTTTCCAGTTCCATCCATTTGCCTACGAATTTCATAAAGTCATTGTTTTTGATAGCTGAGTAGTATTCCATTGTGTAGATGTACCACATTTTCTGTATCCATTCCTCTGTTGAAGGGCATCTGGGTTCTTTCCAGCTTCTGGCTATTATAAATGAGGCTGCTATGAACATAGTGGAGCATGTGTCTTTGTTATATGTTGGGGCATCTTTTGGGTATATGCCCAAGAGAAGTATAGCTGGGTCCTCAGGTAGTGCAATGTCCAATTTTCTGAGGAACCTCCAGACTGATTTCCATAATCGTTGTACCAGTCAGGCTGCAATCCCACCAACAATGGAAAAGTGTTCCTCTTTATCCACAACCTCGCCAGCATTTCCTGACAACTGAGTTTTTGATCTTAGCCATTCTCCCTGGTGTGAGGTGAAATCTCAGGGTTGTTTGGATTTACATTTCCCTTATGACTAAAGATGTTGAACATTTAGGTGTTTTTCAGCCATTCGGCATTCCTCAGCTGTGAATTCTTTGTTTAGCTCTGAACCCCATTTTTAATAGGGTTATTTGTCTCCCTGCAGTCTAACTTGTTGAGTTCTTTGTATATTTTGGTTATAAGCCCTCTATCAGTTGTAGGATTGGTAAAGATCTTTTCCCAATCTGTTGGTTGCTGTTTTGTCCTAACAACAGTGTCCTTTGCCTTGCAGTTTTATGAGATCCTATTTGTCGATTCTTGATCTTAGAGCATAAGCCATTGGTGGTTTGTTCAGGAAATTTTCTCCAGTGCGCATGTGTTTGAGATGCTTCCCCCACCTTTTCTTCTATTAGTTTGAGTGTATCTGGTTTGATGTGGAGATCCTTGATCCACTTCGACTTAAGCTTTGTACAGGGTGATAAGCATGGATCGATCTGCATTCTTCTACATGTTGACCTCCAGTTGAACCAGCACCATTTGGTGAAAATGCTATGTTTTTTCCATTGGATGGTTTTGGCTCCTTTGTCAAAAATCAAGTGCCCATCGGTGTGTGGGTTCATTTCTGGGTCTTCAATTCTATTCTACTGGTCTATCTGTCTGTCTCTGTACCAATACCATACAGTTTTTATCACTATTGCTCTGTAATACTGCTTGAGTTCAGGGATAGTGATTCCCCCAGAAGTCCTTTTATTGTTGAGGATAGTTTTAGCTATCCTGGGTTTTTTGTTATTCTAGATGATTTTGGAAATTGTTCTGTCTAACTCTCTGAAGAATTGGATGGGTATTTTGATGGGGATTGCATTGAATCTCTAGATCACTTTGGTAAAATGGCCAATTTCACTATATTAATCCTGCCAATCCATGAGCATGGGAGATCTTTCCGTCTTCTGAGGTCTTCTTCAATTTTTTTCCTTCAGAGGCTTGAAGTTCTTAGCATACAGCTCTTTCACTTGCTTGGTTTAAGTCACACCGAGGTATTTTATATTATTTGGTTCTATTATGAAGGGTGTCATTTCCCTAATTTCTTTCTCAGCTTGTTTCTCTTTCTTGTAGAGGAAGGCTCCTCATTCATTTGAGTTAATTTTCTTTCCAGCCACTTTGCTAAAGGTGTTTATCAGGTTTAGTAGTTCTCTGGTGAAACTTTTGTGACCACTTAAATAAACTATCATATCATCTGCAGATAGTGATATTTTGACTTCTTCTATTCCAATCTGTATCCCCTTGATATCCTTTTGTTGTCTGATTGCTCTGGCTAGAACTTCAAGAACTTCATTGAATAAGTAGGGAGAGAGTGTGCAGCCTTGTCTGTCCCTGATTTTTGTGGGATTGCTTCAAGTTTCTCTCCATTTAGTTTAATGTTAGCTACTGTTTTGCTGTATATGGCTTTTACTACATTTAGATTTGGGCCTTGAATTAGTATTCTTTCCAGTACTTTTATCATGAAGGGGTGTTGAATTTTGTCAAATGCTTTCTCAGCATCTAATGAAATGATCATGTGGTTTTGATCTTTCAGTTTGTTTATATAATGGATCACATTGATGGTTTTCCATATATTAAACCATCCCTGCATGCCTGGGATGAAGCCTACTTGATCATGGTGGATGATTGTTTTGATATGCTCTTGGATTCGGTTTGCCAGAATTTTATTGAGTATTTTTGCGTCGATATTCATAAGGGAAATTGGTCTGAAGTTCTCTTTCTTTGTTGGGTCTTTGTGTGGTTTAGGTATAAGAGTAATTGTAGCGTCATAGAAGGAATTCGGCAGCACTCCATCTCTTTCAATTTTGTGGAATAGTTTGAGGTCTATGAGGTCTTCTATGAAGGTCTGATAGAATTCTGCACTGAACCTATCTGGACCTGGGTTCTTTTTGATTGGGAGACCTTTAATGATTGCTTCTATTTCTTTAGGAGTTATGGGGTTGTTTAAATGGTTTATCTGTTCCTGATTTAACTTCGGTACCTTGCATCTGTCTAGGAAATTGTCCATTTCCGGCAGATTTTCAACTTTGGATGAATATAGGCTTTTGTAGTAGGATCTGATGATTTTTTGAATTTCTCTGATTCTGTAGTTATGTCTCCCTTTTTATTTCTGATTTTGTTAATTTGGACACACTCTTTGTGTCCTCTTATTAGTCTGGCTAAGGGTTTATCTATCTTGTTGATTTTCTCAAAGAACCAGCTTTTGGTTCTGTTGATTCTTTGTATAGTCCTTTTTGTTTCTACTTGGTTAATTTCAGCTCTGAGTTTGATTATTTCCTGCCTTCTACTCCTCCTGGGTGTATTTGCTCTTTTTCTTCTAGAGCTTTTAGGTGTGCTGTCAAGCTGCTGATATATGCTCTCTCCTGTTTCTTTCTGCAGGCACTCAGAGCTATGAGTTTTTCTCTGAGAACAGCTTTCATTGTGTCCCATAAGTTTGGGTATGTTGTACCTTCATTTTCATTAAATTCTAAGAAGTCTTTAATTTCTTTCTTTCTTTCTTTCTCTCTTTCTTTTTTTCCTTCTTTCTTTCTTTCTTCCTTGACCAGGTTGTCATTGAGTAGAGCATTGTTCAACTTCCATGTGTATGTGGGCGTTCTTTCCTTATTGTTATTGAAGACCAGCTTCAGCCCGTGGTGGTCTGAAAGGACGCATGGGATTATTTCTATCTTTCTGTATCTATTGAGGCCCGTTTTATGACCAATTATATGGTCAATTTTGAAGAAAGTACCATGAGGTGGTGAGAAGAAGGTATATCCTTTTGTTTTAGGATAGAATGTTTATAAATATCTGTTAAGTCCATTTGGTTCATGACTTCTCTTAGTCTGTCTATGTCTCTATTTAATTTCTGTTTCCATGTCCTGTCCATTGATGAAAGTGGGGTGTTGAAATCTCCTACTATTATTGTGTGAGGTGCAATGTGTGCTTTGAGCTTTAGTAAGTTTTCTTTTATGTATGTAGGTGCCCTTGTATTTGGAGCATAGATATTTAGCATTGAGAGTTCATCTTGGTGGATTTTTCCTTTGATGAATATGAAGTGTCCTTCCTTATCTTTTTTGATGACTTTTAGTTGAAAATCTATTTTATTCGATATTAGAATGGCTACTCCAGCTTGCTTCTTCTGACCATTTGCTTGGAAAGTTGTTTTCCAGCCTTTCACTCTGAGGTAGTGTCTGTCTTTCTCTCTGAGGTGTGCTTCCTGTAGGCAGCAGAATGCAGGGTCCTGATTGTGTATCCAGTTTGTTAATCTGTCTTTTTATTGGGGAGTTGAGTCGAATGATGTTGAGGTTGTTTCCTGTTATATTCATATTTGGATGTGAGATTTTATTTGTGTGCTTTTTTTCTCTTTGTTTTGTCACCAAGACGATTAGTTTCTTGCTTTTTCTAGGGTGTAGCTTGCCTCCTTATGCTAGGCTTTACCATTTATTATCCTTTGTAGAGCTGGATTTGTAGAAAGATATTGTGTAAATTTGGTTTTGTCATGGAATATCTTGGTTTCTCCATCTATGTTAATTGAGAGTTTTGCAGGATACAGTAACCTGGGCTGGCATTTGTGTTCTCTTAGGGTCTGTATGACATCTGTCCAGGATCTTCTGGCTTTCATAGTGTCTGGTGAAAATTCTGGTGTGATTCTGATAGGTCTGTTTTTATATGCTACTTGACGTTTTTCCCTTACTGCTTTTAATATTCTTTCTTTGTTTTGTGTATTTGGTGTTTTGACTATTATGTGATGGGAGGAGTTTTTCTGGTCCAATCTATTTGTAGTTCTGTAAACTTCTTGTATGTTTATCAGCATCTCTTTCTTTAGGTTAGGGAAGTCTTCTTCTATGATTTTGTTGAAGATATTTACTGGTCCTTTGAGCTGGGGTCTTCACTCTCTTCTCTACATATTATCCTTAGGTTTGATCTTCTCATTGAGTCCTGGATTTCCTGTCTGTTTTGGACCAGTGGCTTTTTCCGTTTTACATTATCTTTGACAGTTGTGTCGATGATTTCTATGGAATCTTCTGCTCCTGAGATTCTCTCTTCTATCGCTTGCATTCTGTTGGTGATGTTTGTATCTACGGCTCCTTGTCTCTTCCTTTGGTTTTCTATATCCAGGGTTGTCTCCCTTTGTGCTTTCTTTATTGCTTCTATTTCCATTTTTAATTCCTTCACCTGTTTGATTGTGTTTTCCTGGAGTTCATTCAAGGATTTTTGTGATTCCTCTCTGTAGGTTTCTACTTGTTTATTTATGTTTCCCTCCATTTCTCTAAGGGAGTTCTTTATGTCTTTCTTGAAGTCCTCCATCATCATGATCAAATGTGATTTTAAATCTAGATCTTGTTTTTCTGGTGTGTTTGGATATTCAGTGTTTGCTTTGGTGAGAGAATTGGACTGCAATTATGCCATGTAGTCTTGGTTTGTGTTGCTTGGGTTCCTACGCTTGCCTCTCGCCATCAGCTTGTTTCTGGTGTTACCTTGTTCTGCTATTTCTGACAGTGGTTAGACCATGCTAAAAGCCTGTGTGTCAGGAGTGCTGTAAACCTGTTTTCCTGTTTTCTTTCACCAGTTATGGGAACAGAGTTTTCGGCTTTTGGGCGTGTAGTCTTTCCTGTCTACTGGTCTTCAGCTGTTCCTGTGGGCCTGTGTCCTGAGTCCCCCAGGCAGGTCGCTTGGAGCAGAAAAGTTGGTGTTACATGTGGTCCTGTGGCTGAGGTTGCTCATTGTGAGCTGCTTTTGAGCTCTCTGTGAGGGCAGCAACCAGGAGGGCCTGTGCCACCTTTTCCCGCCCCCCACCTCCCGTGCACCGGGGTCCCAGATGGCATTAGGTGTTTTCCTCTAGAGTCAGAAATGTGGGCAGAGTGTAGTCTCTTCTGGCTTCCCAGGCGTGTCTGCCCCTCTGAAGATTTAGCTCTCCCTCCCACGGGATTTGGGTGCAGGGAGCTTTTGATTGATTCCCTTCAGATCCGGGCAGTGTCTGGCCCTCAGAGGACCTGCCGCTTGAGTGAACCTATCTTCTAATTCCCTGAGGCCCTATACAGTTTCCTCTTGGGCCAGGGATGTGGGCAGGGGTGGACAGTATTGTTTGTCTCTCCCACTCTGCAGTCTCAAGAGTGCCCACCTGTCCAGGCAGTGAGCTCTCTCTCCCAAGGTGTTTCTGAATATTTCTTTAGGTGTTTCTCAGTCATTCAGCATTCCTCAGCTGTGAATTCTTTGTTTAGCTCTGAACCCCATTTTTAATAGGGTTATTTGTCTCCCTGCAGTCTAACTTGTTGAGTTCTTTGTATATTTTGGTTATAAGCCCTCTATCAGTTGTAGGATTGGTAAAGATCTTTTCCCAATCTGTTGGTTGCTGTTTTGTCCTAACAACAGTGTCCTTTGCCTTGCAGTTTTATGAGATCCTATTTGTCGATTCTTGATCTTAGAGCATAAGCCATTGGTGGTTTGTTCAGGAAATTTTCTCCAGTGCGCATGTGTTCGAGATGCTTCCCCACCTTTTCTTCTATTAGTTTGAGTGTATCTGGTTTGATGTGGAGGTCCTTGATCCACTTCGACTTAAGCTTTGTACAGGGTGATAAGCATGGATCGATCTGCATTCTTCTACATGTTGACCTCCAGTTGAACCAGCACCATCTGCTGAAAGTGCTATGTTTTTTCCATTGGATGGTTTTGGCTCCTTTGTCAAAAATCAAGTGCCCATCGGTGTGTGGGTCCATTTCTGGGTCTTCAATTATATTTTACTGGTCTATCTGTCTGTCTCTGTACCAATACCATACAGTTTTTATCACTATTGCTCTGTAATACTGCTTGAGTTCAGGGATAGTGATTCCCCCAGAAGTCCTTTTATTGTTGAGGATAGTTTTAGCTATCCTGGGTTTTTTGTTATTCCAAATGAATTTGCAAATTGTTCTGTCTAACTCTCTGAAGAATTGGATTGGTATTTTGATGGGGATTGCATTAAATCTGTAGATCGCTTTTGGTAAAATGGCCATTTTTACTATATTAATCCTGCCAATCCATGAGCATGGGAGATCTTTCCATCTTCTGAGATCTTCTTCAATTTCTTTCTTCAGAGGCTTAAAGTTCTTTTTTTTTTTTTTTTGGTTCTTTTTTTCAGAGCTGGGGACCGAACCCAGGGCCTTACGCTTCCTAGGCAAGCGCTCTACTACTGAGCTAAATCCCCAACCCCCGAGGCTTGAAGTTCTTATCGTACAGATCTTTCACTTGCTTGGTTACCTTTGTGCTTTCTTCATTGCTTCTATTTCCATTTTTAATTCCTTTACCTGTTTGATTGTGTTTTCCTGGAATTCTTTCAGGGATTTTTGTGTTTCTTCTCTATAAGCTTCTACTTTTTTATTTGCATTTTCCTGCATTTCTCTAAGGGAATTCTTTATGTTTTCTTGAAGTCTTCCATCATCATGATCAAATGTTATTTTAAATCTAGACCTTACTTTTCTGGTGTGTTTGGATATTCAGTGTTTGCTTTGGTGGGAGAATTGGGCTCTGATGATGTCATGTAGTCTTGGTTTCTGTTGCTCGGTTTCCTGCACTTGCCTCTTACCATCAGGTTGCCTCTGGTCTTACCTTGTTCTGCTATTTCTGACCGTGGCTAGACCATCCTATAGGCCTTGTGTCAGGAGTGCTGTAGACCTGTTTTCCTGTTTTCTTTCAGCCAGTTATGGGAACAGAGTGTTTTTCTTTCAGGCATGTAGTCATTCCTGTCTACTGGTCTTCAGCTGTTTCTGTGGGCATGTGTCCTGAGTCCACCAGGCAGGTCACTTGGAGCAGAAAAGTTGGTCTTACCTCTGGTCTCAGGCTGCAGTTACTCCTTGTGGCTCAGTTTCAGCCTTCCAAGAGGGCAGCAACCAGAAGGGCCTGCCCCACCTTCTCCCGGGTCCCTGTGCACAGGAGGCCCAGATGGTGTTAGATGTTTTACTCTTGAGTCAGAAATGTGGGCAGAGAGTAGTCTCCTCTAGCTTCCCAGGTGTGTCTGCCCCTCTGAAGGTCTAGCTCCCTCTCCCATGGGATTTGGGTGCAGGCAGCTCTTTCAACCAGTCCCTTCAGATCTGGGCACAATCTAGACCACAGGGCTCCTGCAGCTTCACTGCCCCTATCTTTCTGTTCCCAGAGTCCCTACACAGTTTCCTCTTCGGCCAGGGATATGGGCAAAGGTGGGTAGTACTGTCAGTCTCTCCTGCCCTGCAGTCTCAGGAGTGCCCACACGTCTGGGTGATGAGCTCTCTCTCCCACGGGGTTTGGGAGCAGGGACCTGTTGGCTGGGATCAGCGAGGTTCAGGCACCAGTTAGAAACTGGAAGTGTCTGTTCCTAGAGGAATTTTGCCTTTGTGTGTCCTGAGTCCACCAGGCAGGTCACTTGGAGCAGAAAAGTTGGTCTTACCTCTGGTCTCATACCTGAAGTTGCTCCTCGGGGCTGGGTTTCAGCTCTCCTTGAAGGCAGCAACCATAAGGGCCTTCCCCACCTTCTCCTAGGTCCCTGTGCATAGGGGGCCCACATGGCACTAGGCATTTTCCTCTAGAGTCAGAAATGTGTCAAAGAGTTGTCTTCTCTGGCTTCCCAGGCATGTCTGACCCTCTCACTTTCTTGCTTTTTTCTAGGGTGTAGTTTCCTTCCTTGTGTTGCAGTTTTCTATCTATGCTCCTTCATAGGGCTGGATTTGTGGAAAGATATTGTGTAAATTTGGTTCTGTCATGGAATACCTTGATTGCTACATCTATGTTAATTGAGAGTTTTAGCCTGTGCCAGCATTTGTCTAAACACCCATTTCATGAAGGTGATAATGGACTTTAAGAAGGACATAAATAATTCCCTTAAAGAAATACAGGAGAACACAAGTAAACAAGGAGAAGCTGTTAAAGAGGAACTGCATAAATCCCTTAAAGAAAAACAGGAGAGCACAATCAAATAGGTGACAGAATTGAACAAAACTGTCCAGGATCTAAAAATGGAAAGAGAACCGCTGAAGAAAACTCAAAGAGAGACAGACATGGAAATGGAAAGCCTAGGAAAGAACCAGGAGTCATAGCTGCAAACATCACCAACAGAATAGAAGAGAGAGAAGAGAGAATCTCAGTGGCAGAAGATAGAATAGAGGACATTGACACAACAGCCAAGGAAAACACAAAAAGCATAAAGCTCCTAACCCAAACATCCAAGATATTCAGGACCCAGTGAAAACATTGAACCTGAGAATAATAGGTATAGAAGAGAGAGAAGATTCCCAACCAAAGGACAAGCGAACATCTTCAACAAAATTGTAGAAAACTTCCCTAACCTAAAGAAACAGACAAGAAACCTAACATATGGGACCAGAAAATAAATTCATCTCATCACATAATAGTCAAAACACCAAATGCACAGAACAAAAAAGAATATTGAAAGCAGTAAGGGAAAAGGTTAAGTAACATATAAATGCAGACCTATCAGAATTAAACTAGACTTCTCAACAGAGACTCTAAAAGCAAGAAGATCCAAGAGAGATGTCATACAGACCCAAGAAGAACAAAAATGCCAGCCCAGGCTATTATATCCAGCAAAACTCTCACTTAACATGAATGGAGAAACCAAGATTTCCCAAGAGAAAAACCAAATTTAAACAATGTGTTTCTACAAACTCAGCCCTACAGAGGATAATCAAAGGAAAACTCCAACACAAAGAGGGAAACTACACCCAAGAAATAGCAAGAAACTAATCTTTTCACAACAAACACAAAGGAAGAGAAACATGCGAACACAATTCCACCTCTAACAACAAAAATAATGGAAAGCAACAATCATTGGCCCCTAATTTCTCCCAAAATCAATGGACTCAATTCCCCAACAAAAAGACATAGACTGAATGGTTCTGTGTCCTGATCTGAGTTCTGCTGTTGGGTGCTGTGTAACAACCTCAGGGAAGTTATAAAATTGAGACAGTTCCCAATGGAATGGACTGTGATCTGAGAGAACCATGCATTTATTACCTGAGATGCTTTTGCTCAGAGGATTCAATCACAGCAGCAGAGTTGCCAGTTAGAATAACAAGGAAAGGGGAAAAATGGTATCAAAAGGATGCAGTCGGGGTTGGGGATTTAGCTCATTGGTAGAGCGCTTCCCTAGCAAGTGCAAGGCCCTGGGTTCGGTCCTCAGCTCCAGAAAAAAAAAGGATGCAGTGACTTATGATGTGAACTTAACTCAGGAAGAGTGGATTTTGCTGGATCCTTCCCAAAAGAGTCTCTACAAAGAAATGATGCTGAGACCTACCGGAACCTCACTCTTATTGGCTTCAGTGGGGAAGTCCATCTCATTGAAGAACTTTGCCAAAGTTCTAGAAGACATAAAAGGGATGTAAGAAGTCATACTGGGGGTTGGGGATTTAGCTCAGTGGTAGAGCGCTTGCCTAGCAAGTGCAAGGCCCTGGGTTCGGTCCCCAGCTCCAAAAAAAAGAAAAAAGAAAAAAAAGAAGTCATACTGGAGAGAAACCCTATGAATGTAATCAATGTCATAAAGCCTTTACAAGACCCAATCATCTCCAGTATCATAAAAGAACACATAGTGGAGAAAAACCTTATGAATGTAATCAATGTGGGAAAGCCTTTACAAGACTCAGTCATCTCTAATATCATAAGAGAACACATACTGGAGAGAAATCTTTTGAAAGTAACCAATGTTGGAAAGCCTTTGCAATACTCAGTCATCTCCAAAGACATAAAAGAACCCATACTGGAGAGAAAACTTATGAATGTATCAGTGTGGGAAGCCTTTACAAGACCTAGTTGCCTCCAAAGACATGAAAAATACATACTGGAGAGAAACCTTATAAATGAAATCAAGGTAAAAGCCTTTTCACAAAGTTATTGTCTCCAAAAATATAAAATAATCCATTTTGGAGAGAAACCTTACAAATGCAATGAGTGTGCAAAAGCCTTTGCATGTCCGACTAGTATCCAAAAACATAAAAGATTCATAGTAGACAGAAACTTCATGAATATCATCAATGTGGTAAAGACTTCACCATTTTATAGTCTCCATTATTATAGAGAACACATAAAGGAGAGAAATGTTATGAATGTAATCACTGTTGTAAAGCATTTAAA
This sequence comes from Rattus norvegicus, assembly GCF_021556685.1. NCBI lineage: Eukaryota > Metazoa > Chordata > Mammalia > Rodentia > Muridae > Rattus > Rattus norvegicus. The sequence goes on along the minus strand of NC_141551.1, from coordinate 28,684,200 downwards.
AGTCACAGTCATCTGCAACGATATAAACGATAACACACAAGTCAGAAACTGCATCATTGTTATCAATGTGATAAAGCCATTGCATGTCATAGTTCTTTACACATACAAGCAAATATCACACTGGAGAGGACCCTTATTAATATCATCACTGTAATAAAACCATGACAATTCGCTGTCACCAGCAAGTACATAAAGAAATCATTCATGATTTATGTACATGACCTTCTCCTTTGTAGACCCTCCTTAAAAATTAGCCAAACTAACACCTCTGTTCTTCTAAATTTCCTTTCCAGTCGAGGCTACAGGGTCTCACCTTCTAAAATCCAACTGTCCACTCCTCAGTTCACCTATTTGGGACTAACAATTACCCCAACTCACAAGACTAATTACCTTAGATAGAAAGAACCTAATTCAGTCTAACTGTTCCTTCTACAAAGGAGGAGATTTTATCATTTCTAGGAATAGCTAGTTTTTTACATTCCTGGGTTCCTTCATTTACCTCCTATCTCATCCATTATATGAAGTAGCATTAGGCCCCACCCACAAGCCTCTTCTCAAACCTGTTTCCAAAGGTTCCAACAGGCTCTCCTTAAGGCCATAGCCTTACATCTCTTTGACCTGACTCGTCCATTTTCCCTCTATGTAACTGAAAAAGAGGGATTTGCCCTTGGAGCCCTTGGTCACCAACTGGGACCCTCTTTTGTACCTGTAGCATACCTGTCAAAAAAACTAGATCTAACCATCCAGATGCTGAACTCTTTATTCAAGAGTCAAAAAACTAACCTTTGGATCACCTATAACTGTCTTCTCTTCTCATAACCTGTCAGAGATCCTTACTTATGAAGGTTTACAGACTCTACCTCCCCCACCCCCAGGTTCTTTATCTTCAGGTAGCACTAATAGAAGACTCCACACTCACCTTCCAATCATATCTGCCTCTCAATATTTCCAGTATTCTTCCTTGATCAAATACTAACCATTTCCTATCTCACTCCTGCACTGAAACTTTAGAAGAACTATTACCTCATCCTTCACACGTATATGAGGGCACATTGCCTCAAGCTAATTCTACCTGGCATACAGATGGAAACTCCTTTCTACATGAAGAGGCCAGAAGAGCTAGCTACACCAGTGTCAGACACAGAGATGGTTGAGGCACAGGCCCTTCCTTCTCATACCACCAATCTACAGACTGAAATAATAGCCCTTACCCATGCCTTTCAACTGACACAAGGACAATCCTCTCAACATCTACACAGATTCCAAATATGCCTTCCATATCCTTCTGTCCCATATTATCTGGAAGGAGATCAGGTTACTTATGACTAAAGGAGAACCAGTAACTAATACAAACCAAATTATGGCCATGCTAAAGGTCTCCCATCTCCCCAAAGCTACTGGGATTGTCCACTGCAGATCTCCCCAGATATTTGACTCCACTGTCCCCAAGGGAAACAACCAAGCCAATAAGACAGCTAGAGCTGCAGCCCTTAGGGGCCTAGACTTATCTCACCATCCCCAGGACATTCTTACCCTGCAAACCACAATGCCACATTCACCCCCCGACACTCACCAAACTCTATCCTATCTTTACCAACTCTTTCACCCTAATGGCCAAGTGTTCTCCTCTTTTGTTAAGACCTACCTCCAGCATACTTCTGAGAATTTAAGTTTCTTAAAATCTATCACTACTTCTTGCAAAATCTGTCAGATGTCAAACTCCAACTCAAGGTATTGTAGTGCCCATTTCCTACCCATCAGGCCAGAAATTCTCTTCCTGGAACCAACTAGCAACTTGACTGTACCCACGTGCCTGCTGTCAAACTTGCCAAATTTCTCCTGGTCTTGGTAGACACCTTCTCAGGGTGGGTAGAGGCATTTCCCACAACTAACAAAAGCATTAAGACAGTCTCTGATCTTCTCTGAGAGATCATCCCCCAATTTGGTTTCCCAGCTTCCCTCCAGTAAGATAATGGTCTGGCATTTACCTCACAAATCTCTCAAATTCTGTCTAAGGCCCTAGACATCCCCTGGCATTATCATATTCCCTACCACCCTCAAGATTCATGCAAGATAGAAAGAACAAAACACTTTAAAACACACTCTTGTCGGGGTTGGGGATTTAGCTCAGTGGTAGAGCACTTGCCTAGGAAGCACAAGGCCCTGGGTTCGGTCCCCAGCTCCGGAAAAAAAAAGAAAAAAAAAAAAACACTCTTGTCAAGCTGTCATGGGAACTTCACATTGATTAGGTAAAACTCCTACCTCTGGCTCTCTTTAGACTATTAGCTCTCCCTAAGCAACCTCTCACCTTTTTGACATGTATGGATATGAGGTCCTAACTCCTGGTCTTTCTTCACCTAAATGGTCTCCCCTCCCAGACCATCTACTCATCCCATTACTTTGCCACCTTCGCTCACTCCTATGGAAATTTGCTGACCACCATCTACCTCAGCCACACACTGTCCCTTGTCCACTGCCTATCAACATTAGAAACCAAGTTTTTCTATCCCCTCCAGATCTCTCTAAAATGGCAGGGTCCTTTTAAGGTGATTCTCGTGATACCTACAGCCACTAAACACAAGGGACTCTCTCACTGGGTCCACTTGTCCCATCTTCAACCTTCTACCCCTCCACCCAAACATTCTTCATACACATTGACCCTAACAGTATCATGCTCTGCTAACCTCCAGGCCAAATGCAGAAAGTGAGACTCCACTTCATCAGCTGCACTCAACACCACTGGATTAGACATGGGCTTCTCATCCTCCCCCTGCTGTTTGTTTCCATCCAGGGTAGCCCTTATATCTGGAGATTTGAGGTTCAGGAAACCCCCACAGATAGCAAACAGTCTTTCCAAATAGAGTCTGGAAACTGCTCCATGGGTGGATGCCAGGAACTGATCTAAATTGCTGTCATCCCTGTATCAGCTATCCCATCTAAGTATAATCTCTTTACTTACTTTCTCTTCAACCAGACAAAGGATGATTGAATAAAATGGTCAGATGAATATGGGGGCTGCCCATATTAGTCTTGTCAGATACATATGCTGGGATCACGGACCAATCACTACTTCTGTCAACAATGCAAAACACTATTTTTCTACATACAAGACCCATGGAATCCAGAAACAGATCCATTCTTTGGCAGCTGTGGTGTTTCAGAACTGATGGGGGCTGGATGTCCTGACAGCTAAAGAAGGTAGCCTTTGCCTGTTCCTCCGAGAAGAATGCTGTTTCTATATCAACCAATCCGGGATAGTGAGAAATAAAATCTAGGAACTTCAATCAGACATGCAGAATTTCAAGGAAGGTGAGACCTCCAATTCCTGGATTTTTGAAACCCTATATGGAAGTGGATACTCCCTTTCATAATGTTAGCCTTTCCTAGTCATCTTTCTGGCATTACTATTCGCTCTCTGCCCCATTAATATTATCTCTACATTCCTTCAACGACAGATACAGAAAATTTCTAATGAAACTATTAGTCAGTTCTTGTTACAGGATTACTAGCCACTGTTCACCAGGAACCTGATACAAACATTTACCAAATGGACCCTGATGGTGAAAGTCAGCTATACCCCAAAATTGACAATGCCCCAAGACAGCAGGAAGTAGCCTAAGAGACATAGCTCCCTATTCCCCTTTCACCATCAGCTCCCCCCTCCATTTTGTCTTCTTTTTCTTTTTATGATAATAAAAAGGGAGGAATGTTGGTATCAGGAACTGCTTTCATCTCTAGCATTGACTTCAAAACCTGATCACCTGCATATCTGTTGCCATAGCAACAGATATATATTATGAGCATACCTTTGGATTGGTTCCCACATTCACTCAGGAACAGTTATGTCACATTTCAAATAAAATGCACCCTTTCCTGCACCCTACCCTTTCTCACTCTCTTTCTTCTCCCTGTCTTACCCCCTCTAGTCTCTGCCATCTCACTAAACCTCCACATAATACAGTGTTGGCCCAGTATGGTTTGTCTGGACCCAAGTTGTGATTTCTATCCCAACACTGTGTACCCAGATCCCACTGCAAGAAAGCTGATCTCCCAGGAGTGCTGACATACCTGGGAGCACAGGTTAAAGCACCACTTCTACTCCAAGGGACCTACCCAGAACCCTGAGGACACAAGAATTGATGAGCAGTCTGGAATTGGATCCTTTTGGTTTTGTGCCCGGAGCTGACCTTGTGTCACAGATCTCTATACCCAGACCCCCCTGGGAGAGAGCTGGTCTCACAGTAGTGCTGACACACAGGCTTACATGAGGGTCAAACTACTGTCAGAGACAGCAAGACTAGCTAACACCAGAGAAAAACAGATGTCAAGAGGCAAGGGCAAGAACCTAAGCAACAGAAACCAAGGCCACATGGCATCAGTAGAACCCACTTTCCCCATCACAGCAATCCCTGGATATCCCCAACACACCAGAAAAGCAAGATTTGAATTTAAGACAAAATCATAATGATGATAGACAACTTTAAGAAGGGCATAAATAACTCCCTTAAAGAAGTATAGGACAACACAGGTAAACAGGTAGAAGCCCTTACAGAGGAAACACACAAATCAACCAAACAGGTCAATAAAAAAAAATCCACGTTGTAAAAATGGAAAGAGAGATGATAAAGAAATCACAAAGGGAGACAACCATAGAGATAAAACCTAGGAAAGAAATCAGATGTCCTAACCTAAAGAAAAAGATGTCCATAAACATACAAAAGCCTACAGAACTCCAAATATATTGGACTAGAAAAGAAATTCCTTGCTGAATGGCTGAGAAATACCTAAGGAAATGTTCAACATCTTTAGTCATAAGGGAAATGCAAATCAAAACAACCCTGAGATTTCACCTCACACCAGGGAGAATGGCTAAGATCAAAAACTCAGGTGACAGCAAATGCTGGCGAGGATATGGAGAAAGAGGAACACTCCTCCATTGTTGGTGGGAAATCAGTCTGAAGTTCCTCAGAAAATTGGACATTGAACTACCTGAGGACCCAGCTATACCTCTCTTAGGCATATACCCAAAAGATGCCCCAATATATAACAAAGACACGTGCTCCATTATGTTCATAGCAGTCTTATTTATAATAGCCAGAAGCTGGAAAGAACCCAGATGCCCTTCAACAGAGGAATGGATACAGAAAATGTGGTATATCTACACAATGGAATACTACTCAGCTATCAAAAACAATGGCTTTATGAAATTCATAGGCAAATGGATGGAACTGGAAAATATCATCCTAAGTGAGGTAACCCAATCACAGAAAAACACACATGGTATGCATTCATTGATAAGTGGATATTAGCCGAAATGCTTGCATTACCCTAAATGCACAGAACACAGGAAACTCAAGAAGGATGACGAAAATGTGAATGCTTCACTCCTTCTTTAAAAGGGGAACAAGAACACCCTTGGCAGGGAATAGGAAGGCAAAGTTTAGAACAGAGGCAGACGGAACACCCATTCAGAACCTGCCCCACATGTGGCCCATACATATACAGCCACCAAACTAGATAAGATGGATGAAGCAAAGAAGTGCAGGCTGACAGGAACCAGATGTAGATCTCTCCTGAGTGTCACAGCCAGAATACAGCAAATACATAGGCGAATGCCAGCAGCAAACCACTGAACTGAGAACGGGACCCCCGTTGAAGGAATCAGAGAAAGGACTAGAAGAGCTTGAAGGGGCTCGAGACCCCATATGAACAACAATGCCAACCAACCAGAACTTACAGGGACTAAGCCACTACCCAAAGACTATATACATGGACTGACCCTGGGCTCCAACCTCATAGCTAGCAATGAATAGCCTAGTAAGAGCACCAGTGGGAGGGGAAGCCCTTGGTCCTGCCAAGACTGAACACCTAGTGAACATGATTGTTGGGGGGAGGGTGATAATGGGGGAAGGATGGAGAGGGGAAGCCCATATAGGAGGGAAGGGGGAGGGGCTAGGGGGATGTTGGCCTGGAAACCGGGAAGGGGAATAACAATCAAAATGTAAATAAGAAATACTCAAGTTAATAAAGATAAAAAACAATAAATTAAATTAAAAAAAGAAAAGAAAAGAAATTCCTCCATTCACATAATAGTCAAAACACCAAATACACAAAACAAAGAAAGAACATTAAAAGCAGTAAGGGGAAAAGGTCAAGTAACATATAAATGGAGACCTTTCAGAATTAAAGTAGACTTCTCAAGAGAGACCATGAAAGCTAGAAGATCCTAGACAGATGTCCTACAGACCCTGAGAGAACACAAATGCCAGCCCAGGCTACTATGTCCAGAAAAACTCTCAATTAACATGAATGGAGAAAAATATTCCATGACAAAACCAAATTTGGACAATATCTTTCCACAAATCCAGACCTACAATGGGAAATACATGGAAAACTCCAATACAAGGAGGGAAACAACACCCTAGAAAATACAAGAAAGTAATCTTTTTTCAATTAACCTAAAAGAAGATAGTCACATAAATATAATTCCACTCCTAACAACAACAACAAAAGCAGAAAACAACAAGTATGGGTCCCTAATATATTTCAGCATCAATGGACACAATTCCCCAATTAAAAAGACATAGAATAGCTGACTAAATCATAAACAGGACCCAGCATTTTGCTGCACACAGAAAACACACCTCAGTGACAAAGACAAACACTACCTCAGAGTAAAGGATTGGAAAACAATTTTCCAAGCAAATGGTCCAAAGAAACATGCTGGAGTAGCAATTCTAATATCGAATAAGATTGACTTATCAACAAAACTTATGAAAAAAAGATAAAGGACACTTAATGTTCATCAAAGGAAAAATCCACCAAGATGAACTCTCCATTCTGAACATCTATGCTCCAATTGCAAGGACACATACTTTCAGAGAAGAAATCTTACTAAAGGCTTGGAAAGATCAGAATTCAAGACCCATACCTAAGCATAGTAAAAGGAATATACAACAAACCAGTAGCCAATATCAAACTGAATGGAGAGAAACTTTAAACAATTCCACTAAAATCAGGGACTAGACATGGCTGTCCATTATCTGCCTTTCTATTCAATATAGTACTCAAAGTCCTAGCCAGAGCAATCAGACAACAAAAGGAGGTTAAAGAGATACAAACTAAAAAGGAAGAAGTCAAAAAATTCACTATTTGCAGAAGATATGATAGTATAAATAAGTGACCTCAAAAATTACACCAGAGAACTCCTACAGCTGATGAACAACTTCAGCAAAGTGGCTGGATATAAAATTAACTCAAACAAATCAGTAGCCTCTCCTACTCAAAGGATAAACAGGCTGAGAGAGAAATTAGGGAAATGACACACTTCACATCAGTCACAAAAAATATAAAATAGCTTGGTGTGACTCTAACCAAGCAAATGGAAGATTTATATAACAAGAACTTCAAGTCTCTGAAGAAAGAAATTGAAGATCTCGAAAGATAGAAACATATCTCATACTCATGAACTGGAAGGATTAATATTGTAAAAATGGCCATTTTGCCAAACGTAATCTACAGATTCAATGCAATCCCCATCAAAATTCTAACTCAATTCTTCATAGAGTTAGAAAGAGCAATTCACAAATTCAGGATAGTCAAAACTATCCTCAGAAATAAAAGAACTTCTGGGGGAATCACTATACCTGACTTCAAGCTGTATTACAGAAATAGTGACTAAAAAACTGTATGTTTTTGGTACAGGGACAGGCAGGTAGATCAATAGAATAGAATTGAAGGCCCAGAAATGAACCTATAAACCTATAGTCACTCGATCTTTGACAAACAATAATGCCAACCAACCAGAGCTTCCCGGGACTAAACCACTACCCAAAGACTATACGTGGACTGACCCTGGGCTCCAATCTCATAGCTACCAATGAATAGCCTAGTAAGGGCACCAGTGGAAGGGGAAGCCCTTGGTCCTGCCAAGACTGAACCCCCAGTGAATGTGATTGTTGGGGGAAGGATTGTAATGGGGGAAACATGGTGAGGGGAACACCAATATAGAATGGGAGTAGGAGGGGTTAGGGGGATGTTGACCCGGAAACCGGGAAAGGGAATAAAAATTGAAATGTAGAGCTCACTGCTCCCAAACCCCGTGGGAGAGAGAGCTCACCGCCCGGACAGGTGGGCACTCCTGAGACTGCAGCGAGGAAGAGACCACCAACACTGCTTACCCCTGCCCACATCCCTGGCCCAAGGGGAAACTGTATACGGCCTCTGGGTTCCTGTAGATAACAGCACAGGAGCAGCGGGTCCCCTGAGACACCAGCAGAACCTGAAGGGACCGATCAGATCAACAGTTCTCTGCACCCAAATCCCGTGGGAGGGAGAGCGAAACCTTCAGAGATGCAGACATGCCTGGGAAACTAGAAGAGACTACACTCTGCCCATATCTCTGACTCCAGAGGAAAACACCAAACGCCATTTGGGACTTTGGTGCACGGGGGCTCCCAGAAAGGGTGGCACAGGTCCTCTTGGTTGTGACCCCTGCGGAGAGCTCATAAGCAACGGGCCATGACCAATCTTGAGACTCAGGACCACATGTAAGACCAACTTTTCTGCTTCAAGCGACCTGCCTGGTGGAATCAGGGCACAGGCCCACAGGAACAGCCGAAGACCTGTAGATAGGAAAAACTACACGCCTGAAAGCAGAACACTCTGTTCCCATAACTGGCTGAAAGAAAACAGGAAAACAGGTTTACAGCACTCATGACACACAGGCTTATAGGACAGTCTAGCCACTGTCAGAAATAGCAGAACAGAGTAACACTAGAGATAATCTGATAGCAAGAGGCAAGCGCAGGAACCCAAGCAACAGAAACCAAGACTACATGGCATCATCGGAGCCCAATTCTCCCACCAAAGCAAACACTGAATATCCAAACACACCAGAAAAGCAAGATCTAGATTTAAATCATATTTGATCATGATGATGGAGGACTTCAAGAAAGACATGAAGAACTCCAATAGAGAAACACAGGAAAACATAAATAAACAAGTAGAAGCCTATAGAGAGGAATCACAAAAATCCCTGAAAGAATTCCAGGAAAACACACTCAAACAGTTGAAGGAATTAAAAATGGAAATAGAAGCAATCAAGAAAGGACACAGGGAAACAACCCTGGATATAGAAAACCAAAGGAAGAGACAAGGAGCTGTAGATACAAGCATCACCAACAGAATACAAGAGATAGAAGAGAGAATCTCAGGAGCAGAAGATTCCATAGAAATCATCAACACAACTGTCAAAGATAATGTAAAACGGAAAAAGCTACTGGTCCAAAACATACAGGAAATCCAAGACTCAATGAGAAGATCAAACCTAAGGATAATAGGTATAGAAGAGAGTGAAGACTCCCAGCTCAAAGCACCAGTAAATATCTTCAACAAAATCATAGAAGAAAACTTCCCTAACCTAAAGAAAGAGATACCCATAAGCATACAAGAAGCCTACAGAACTCCAAATAGATTGGACCAGAAAAGAAACTCCTCCTGTCACATAATAGTCAAAACACCAAATGCACAAAACAAAGAAAGAATATTAAAAGCAGTAAGGGAAAAAGGTCAAGTAACATATAAAAACAGACCTATCAGAATCACACCAGACTTTTCACCAGACACTATGAAAGCCAGAAGATCCTGGACAGATGTCATACAGACCCTAAGAGAACACAAATGCCAGCCCAGGTTACTGTATCCTGCAAAACTCTCAATTAACATAGATGGAGAAACCAAGATATTCCATGACAAAACCAAATTTACACAATATCTTTCTACAAATCCAGCGCTACAAAGCATAATAAATGGTAAAGCCCAACATAATGAGGCAAGTTACACCCTAGAAAAAGCAAGAAACTAATCATCTTGGCAACAAAACAAAGAGAAGAAAAGAACAAAAACATAACCTCACATCCAAGTATAAATATAACAGGAAGCAATAAACACTATTCCTTAATATCTCTCAACATCAATGGTCGCAACTCCCCAATAAAAAGACATAGATTAACAAACTGGATATGCAATGGGGACCCTGCATTTTGCTGCCTACAGGAAACACACCTCAGAGAGAAAGACAGACACTACCTCAGAGTGAAAGGCTGGAAAACAACTTTCCAAGCAAATGGTCTGAAGAAGCAAGCTGGAGTAGCCATTCTAATATCAAATAAAATCAATTTTCAACTAAAAATCGTCAAAAAAGATAAGGAAGGACACTTCATATTCATCAAAGGAAAAATCCACCAAGATGAACTCTTAATCCTAAATATACATGCCCCAAATACAAGGGCACCTACATACATAAAAGAAACCTTACTAAAGCTCAAAGCACACATTGCACCTCACACAATAATAGTAGGAGATTTCAACACCCCACTCTCTTCAATGGACAGATCATGGAAACAGAAATTAAACAGAGACGTAGACAGACTAAGAGAAGTCATGAACCAAATGGACTTAACAGATATTTATAAAACATTCTATCCTAAAGCAAAAGGATATACCTTTTTCTTAGCTCCTCATGGTACATTCTCCAAAATTGACCATATAATTGGTCAAAAAACGGGCCTCAACAGGTACAGAAAGATAGAAATAATCCCATGCGTGCTATCAGACCACCGGCCTAAAGCTGGTCTTTAATAAGAATAAGGGAAGAACGCCCACATACACATGGAAGGTGAACAATGCTCTACTCAATGATAACCTGGTCAAGGAAGAAAGAAAGAAAGAAATTAAAGACTTCTTAGAATTTAATGAAAATGAAGGTACAACATACCCAAACTGATGGGACACAATGAAAGCAGTGCTAAGAGGAAAACTCATAGCTCTGAGTGCCTGCAGAAAGAAACAGGAGAGAGCGTATGTCAGCAGCTTGACAGCACACCTAAAAGCTCTAGAACAAAAAGAAGCAAATACACCCAGGAGGAGTAGAAGACAGGAAATAATCAAACTCAGAGCTGAAATCAACCAAGTAGAAACAAAAAGGACCATAGAAAGAATGAACAGTACCAAAAGTTGGTTCTTTGAGAAAATCAAGATAGATAAACCCTTAGACAGACTAACGAGAAGACACAGAGAGTGTGTCCAAATTAACAAAATCAGAAATGAAAAGGGAGACATAACTACAGATTCAGAGGAAATTCAAAAAATCATCAGATCTTACTATAAAACCCTATATTCAACAAAACTTGAAAATCTGCAGGAAATGGACAATTTCCTAGACAGATACCAGGTACCGAAGTTAAATCGGGAACAGATAAACCAGTTAAACAACCCCATAACTCCTCAGAAGATGGAAAGATCTCCCATGCTCATGGATTGGCAGGATTAATATAGTAAAAATGGCCATTTTACCAAAAGCGATCTACAGATTCAATGCAATCCCCATCAAAATACCAATCCAATTCTTCAAAGAGTTAGACAGAACAATTTGCAAATTCATCTGGAATAACAAAAAACCCAGGATAGCTAAAGCTATCCTCAACAATGAAAGGACTTCAGGGGGAATCACTATCCCTGAACTCAAGCAGTATTACAGAGCAATAGTGATAAAAACTGCATGGTATTGGTACAGAGACAGACAGATAGACCAATGGAATAGAATTGAAGACCCAGAAATGAACCCACACACATATGGCCACTTGATTTTTGACAAAGGAGCCAAAACCATCCAATGGAAAAAAGATAGCATTTTCAGCAAATGGTGCTGGTGCAACTGGAGGTCAACATGTAGAAGAATGCAGATCGATCCATAACTCCTAAGGAAATAGAAGCAGTCATTAAAGGTCTCCCAACCAAAAAGAGCCCAGGTCCAGACGGGTTTAGTGCAGAAATCTATCAGACGTTCATAGAAGATCTCATACCAATACTATCCAAACTATTCCACAAAATTGAAACAGATGGAGCACTACCAAATTCCTTCTATGAAGCCACAATTACTCTTATACCTAAACCACACAAAGACCCAACAAAGAAAGAGAATGTCAGACCAATTTCCCTTATGAATATCGACGCAAAAATACTCAATAAAATTCTGGCAAACCGAATCCAAGAGCATATCAAAACAATCATCCACCATGATCAAGTAGGCTTCATCCCAGGCATGCAGGAATGGTTTAATATATGGAAAACCATCAACGTGATCCATTATATAAACAAACTGAAAGATCAAAACCACATGATCATTTCATTAGATGCTGAGAAAGCATTTGACAACATTCAACACCCCTTCATGATAAAAGTCCTGGAAAGAATAGGAATTCAAGGCCCATACCTAAACATAGTAAAAGCCATATACAGCAAACCAGTTGCTAACATTAAACCATTAAACTAAATGGAAAGAAACTTGAAGCAATCCCACTAAAATCAGGGACTAGACAAGGCTGCCCACTCTCTCCCTACTTATTCAATATAGTTCTTGAAGTTCTAGCCAGAGCAATCAGACAACAAAAGGAGGTCAAGTGGATACAGATCGGAAAAGAAGAAGTCAAAATATCACTATTTGCAAATGATATGATAGTATATTTAAGTGATCCCAAAAGTTCCACTAGAGAACTACTAAAGCTGATAAACAACTTCAGCAAAGTGGCTGGGTATAAAATTAACTCAAATAAATCAGTAGCCTTCCTCTACACAAAAGAGAAACAAGCCGAGAAAGAAATTAGGGAAACCACACCCTTCATAATAGACCCAAATAATATAAAGTACCTCGGTGTGACTTTAACCAAGCAAGTAAAAGATTTGTACAATAAGAACTTCAAGACTCTGAAGAAAGAAATTGAAGACCTCAGAAGATGGAAAGATCTCCCATGCTCATGGATTGGCAGGATTAATATAGTAAAAATGGCCATTTTACCAAAAGCAATCTACAGATTCAATGCAATCCCCATCAAAATACCAATCCAATTCTTCAAAGAGTTAGACAGAACAATTTGCAAATTCATCTGGAATAACAAAAAACCCAGGATAGCTAAAACTATCCTCAACAATAAAAGGACTTCTGGGGGAATCACTATCCCTGAACTCAAGCAGTATTATAGAGCAATAGTGATAAAAACTGCATGGTATTGGTAAAGAGACAGACAGATAGACCAATGGAACAGAACTTAAGACCCAGAAATGAACCCACACACCTATGGGCACTTGATTTTTGACAAAGGAGCCAAAACCATCAAATGGAAAAAAAGATAGCATTTTCAGCAGATGGTGCTGGTTCAACTGGAGGTCAACATGTAGAAGATTGCAGATCAATCCATGCTTATCACCCTGTACAAAGCTTAAGTCCAAGTGGATCAAGGACCTCCATATCAAACCAGATACACTCAAACTAATAGAAGAAAAACTAGGGAAGCATCTGGAACACATGGGCACTGGAAAAAATTTCCTGAACAAAACACCAATGGCTTATGCTCTAAGATCAAGAATCAACAAATGGGATCTCATAAAACTGCAAAGCTTCTGTAAGGCAAAGGACACTGTGGTTAGGCCAAAACGGCAACCAACAGATTGGGAAAAGATCTTTACCAATCCTACAACAGATAGAGGCCTTATATCCAAAATATACAAAGAACTCAAGAAGTTAGACCGCATGGAGACAAATAACCCTATTAAAAAATGGGGTTCAGAACTAAACAAAGAATTCACAGCTGAGGAATGCCAAATGGCTGAGAAACACCTAAAGATATGTTCAACATCTTTAGTCATAAGGGAAATGCAAATCAAAACAACCCTGAGATTTCACCTCACACCAGTGAAAATGGCTAAGATCAAAAACTCAGGTGATAGCAGATGCTGGCGAGGATGCGGAGAAAGAGGAACACTCCTCCATTGTTGGTGGGATTGCAGACTGGTACAACCATTCTGGAAATCAGTCTGGAGGATCCTCAGAAAATTGGACATTGAACTGCCTGATCCAGCTATACCTCTCTTGGGCATATACCCAAAAGATGCCCCAACATATAAAAAAGACATGTGCTCCACTATGTTCATCGCAGCCTTATTTATAATAGCCAGAAGCTGGAAAAAACCCAGATGCCCTTCAACAGAGGAATGGATACAGAAAATGTGGTACATCTACACAATGGAATATTACTCAGCTCTCAAAAATAATGACTTTATGAAATTCGTAAGCAAATAGTTGGAACTGGAAAATATCATCCTGAGTGAGCTAACCCAATCACAGAAAAACACACATGGTATGCACTCATTGATAAGTGGCTATTAGCCCAAATGCTTGAATTACCCTAGATGCCTAGAACAAATGAAACTCAAAACGGATGATCAAAATGTGAATGCTTCACTCCTTCTTTAAAAGGGGAACAAGAATACCCTTTTGAGGGAATAGAGAGGGAAAGATTAAAACAGACACAGAAGGAACACCCATTCAGAGCCTGCCCCACATCTGGCCCATACATATACAGCCATCCAAATAGACAAGATGGATGAAGCAAAGAAGTGCAGGCCGACAGGAGCCGGATGTAGATCGCTCCTGAGAGACACAGCCAGAATACAGCAAACACAGAGGCGAATGCCAGCAGCAAACCACTGAACTGAGAATAGGACCCCCGTTGAAGGAATCAGCGAAAGAACTGGAAGAACTTGAAGGGGCTCGAGACCCCATATGTACAACAATGCCAAGCAACCAGAGCTTCCAGGGACTAAGCCACTACCTAAAGACTATACATGGACTGACCCTGGACTCTGACCTCATAGGTAGCAATGAATATCCTAGTAAGAGCACCAGTGGAAGGGGAAGCCTTTGGTCCTGCTAAGACTGAACCCCCAGTGAACTAGATTGTTGGGGGAGGGCGGCAATGGGGGGAGGATGGGGAGGGGAATACCCATAAAGAAGGGGAAGGGGGAGGGGGATGTTTGCCCGGAAACCGGGAAAGGGAATAACACTCGAAATGTATATAAGAAATACTCAAGTTAATAAAATAAAAAGCCATATGAAATAAGATAATTTTATATCTATGTAAAATTAACACAATGCACATATGCATATATTAAATATATGTATATTGTTTAAATGAAAAAATAAAAGTCACATCATTTTCAAAAAAAAAAAGAAATAGAAGCAGTCATTAAAGGTCTCCCAACCAAAAGGAGCCCAGGTCCAGATGGGTTTAGTGCAGAATTCTATCATACCTTCATAGAAGACCTCATACCAATACTAACCAAACTATTCCACAAAATTGAAACAGATGGAGCACTACCGAATTCCTTCTATGAAGCCACAATTACTCTTATACCTAAACCACACAAAGACCCAACAAAGAAAGAGAACTTCAGACCAATTTCCCTTATGAATATCGACGCAAAAATACTCAATAAAATTCTGGCAAACCGAATCCAAGAGCATATCAAAACAATCATCCACCATGATCAAGTAGGCTTCATCCTAGGCATGCAGGGATGGTTTAATATATGGAAAACCATCAATGTGATCCATTATATAAACAAACTGAAAGATCAAAACCACATGATCATTTCATTAGATGCTGAGAAAGCATTTGACAACATTCAACACCCCTTCATGATAAAAGTCCTGGAAAGAATAGGAATTCAAGGCCCATACCTAAACATAGTAAAAGCCATATACAGCAAACCAGTTGCTAACATTAAACTAAATGGAAAGAAACTTGAAGCAATCCCACTAAAATCAGGGACTAGAAAAGGCTGCCACTCTCTCCCTACTTATTCAATATAGTTCTTGAAGTTCTAGCCAGAGCAATCAGACAACAAAAGGAGGTCAAGGGGATACAGATCGGAAAAGAAGAAGTCAAAATATCACTATTTGCAAATGATATGATAGTATATTTAAGTGATCCCAAAAGTTCCACTAGAGAACTACTAAAGCTGATAAACAACTTCAGCAAAGTGGCTGGGTATAAAATTAACTCAAATAAATCAGTAGCCTTCCTCTACACAAAAGAGAAACAAGCCGAGAAAGAAATTAGGGAAACCACACCCTTCATAATAGACCCAAATAATATAAAGTACCTCGGTGTGACTTTAACCAAGCAAGTAAAAGATTTGTACAATAAGAACTTCAAGACTCTGAAGAAAGAAATTGAAGAAGACCTCAGAAGATGGAAAGATCTCCCATGCTCATGGATTGGCAGGATTAATATAGTAAAAATGGCCATTTTACCAAAAGCAATCTACAGATTCAATGCAATCCCCATCAAAATACCAATCCAATTCTTCAAAGAGTTAGACAGAACAATTTGCAAATTCATCTGGAATAACAAAAAACCCAGGATAGCTAAAACTATCCTCAACAATAAAAGGACTTCTGGGGGAATCACTATCCCTGAACTCAAGCAGTATTATAGAGCAATAGTGATAAAAACTGCATGGTATTGGTAAAGAGACAGACAGATAGACCAATGGAACAGAACTTAAGACCCAGAAATGAACCCACACACCTATGGGCACTTGATTTTTGACAAAGGAGCCAAAACCATCAAATGGAAAAAAAGATAGCATTTTCAGCAGATGGTGCTGGTTCAACTGGAGGTCAACATGTAGAAGATTGCAGATCAATCCATGCTTATCACCCTGTACAAAGCTTAAGTCGAAGTGGATCAAGGACCTCCACATCAAACCAGATACACTCAAACTAATAGAAGAAAAACTAGGGCCGCATCTTGAACACGTGGGCACTGGGGAAAATTTCGTGAACAAACCACCAATGGCTTATGCTCTAAGATCAAGAATCAACAAATGGGATCTCATAAAACTACAAAGCTTCTCACTCCTTCTTTAAAAGGGGAACAAGAATACCCTTGGGAGGGAATATGGAGGCAAAGCTTAGAACAGAGGTTGAAGGGACGCCCATTCAGGGCCTGCCCCACATGTGTCCCATACATATACAGCCACCAAACTAGATAAGGTGGATGAAGCATAGAAGTGCAGGCTGACAGGAACCAGATGTAGATCTCTCCTGAGAGACACAGCCAGAATTCAGCAAATACAGAAGGGAATGACAGCAGCAAACCACTGAACTGAGAACAGGACCCCCGTTGAAGGAATCAGAGAAAGAACTGGAAGAGCTTGAAGGGGCTTGAGACCCCATATGAACAACAATGCCAAGCAACCAGAGCTTCCTGGGACTAAGCCACTACCTAAAGACTATACATGGACTGACCCTGGACTCTGACCTCATAGGTAGCAGTGAGTATCCTAGTAAGATCATCAGTGGAAGGGGAAGCCCTTGGTCCTGCTAAGACTGAACCCCCAGTAAATGTGATTGTTGGGGGGAGGGTGGCAATGGGGAGGATGGGGAGGGGAACACCCATAAAGAAGGGGAGTGGCAGGGGCTAGGGGGATGTTGGCCCGGAAACCGGGAAAGGGAATAACACTCGAAATGTAAATAAGAAATACTCAAGTTAATAAAAAAAAGAAAGAAAAAAATTGAAATGTAAATAAGAAATATTCAAGTTAATAAAGATAACAAAAAAAAGAAGTGGGGGCTATATCTAGAGACTAACAAAGGCCCTGGGATGGAAGAGGTTACAGGGCATCTATGGGGTTGAATCTAGCTGAGATTCCTACTGAAAGGGGATATGAAGACGGAAGTGACCACCTCCTGTATCCAGGTAGGTCTTTTAGAGGAAGGAGGGAGACATCAATTCACCCACAAAACATTCAACTGAAAATTTGCTTTGCCTACAAAATATGCAAGAATAAAGAAGGCACAGAGATCAAAGAAACAACCAAAGAATGACTGACCCAACTCAAGACTTATCCCATGTGTGACAGCCAACCTGATACTGTTAATAACATTCTGGTATGCTTACAGACAGGAACCTAGCATAACTGTCTCCTGAGAGGCTTCATCAAGAAGTATATGGAGGCAGATGCAGAGACCCACAGCAAAATATCAGGTGAAGCTCACACAGTCTTGTAGAAAAGGAGGAGTAGAAGAGAGCAAGCTGGAAAAGCAGACCTACAGAGTCAACTAACCTGGGACCATGGGGACTCACACAGCCTGATCACAGAGCCAACAGTGATCATATATGAGCTAGACCTAGAACCCCTACATATTTGTGGCAAATGTTTAACTTGGTCTTCATATGGGTGCCCTAACAAGCAAAGCAGGGGACTGTCTGGATTTCTGTTTCCTGACATTGGATCTTCTTCCCCTATCTGGACTGACTTGTTGGACCTCATTTGGAGAGGATGTGCCTAATCCTTATAGGAATAGATAGCTCTGGATATAATCAAGGACAGAACAGCTTAGGTAGATAAAAAAATTCATGTGAGACCAGAAAACAAGTATTGTATGAAATGCTATAAATGATCAGAGGCCAAAGCTGAAAATATAAATGAATAGCATTGAAATGGAAGGCTTTGTAGACTCAGGAGTGCATATAACAATAATTTCACCAACCTTGGCATCCAGAATGGCATCTTCAGGTGGTACATATTCAGCTTCCAGGGAATGGAACTTCATCTCAGTGAAACAAAATGCAAGATGGGTCAAGTGTATAGAGCCAGAGGACAAATAGAAAAAGTAAAGTCATATGTGGCTAATATAGCCATGAATTTATGGGAATGTAATTTGTTGGAACAACAAAAAGCACAGATTATCATTCTTCCAATCTCTAAACAAACCATAAAATAATAAATGTATCTGAGAAAAATATTAAAAGATATCATCAAGAACAGTCACAGACTATCCAGGATGTCCATAAGCAGGACAGGACAGGTGTTAGTCTTTAAAATGTAACAACTGTCCTACCTTTATGGTTGTAGCAATGTCTTATGACAAAAGAAGAATTATAGGTACTAGAACATCTGGTAGAGGATCAGCTAAATGCTCAACATATTGAAGAATCTGCCAGCCCATGGAATCCCCGTGTTCAGAAAAATGGAGGATATTAACAGATTAAGAGCCATAAGTAAGATGAAATAACCATTGGACTCTCATAGCCTTGAATCCCATTGCATTCTTTGTTACCTAACTCATGGCCCATGATGGTAATTGATTTAAAAGATTATTCTTTCACAACCCCATTCCATGAGCATGATAGGGAAAGGTATGCTATCTCAGCATCTACTTATAATAATAGTTGTCTAATAAAGAGTTAATATTAAAAAATCTTACCACAAGAAATGTTAAACAGTCCTACCTATAAGGATATTTTACACAACAGCTGCTAGAAATAATTTATAAACAATTTTGTCAATCTAAAATTTACCATTATATTGATATCTTACTGGCTGACTAAGATGCAGATACCATAGAAAACATATTTGATGAAGCAAAGACATTTTTGCTTTGCTGGGTGTTACAAAATGCTCCTGAAAAAAATTAAAGAGATTCTGTTATCTAGGATATAAGATAGGACTGCAGAAAATTAGACCACAGAAAGTACAAATCAGGAGAAATCTATTACAAACTCTTAATGATTTTGAAGAATTGCTATGAGTTATTAACTGGCTATGTCCTATAATTGGATTAACTACTCAAGAGCTAAGTAATTTATTTCAAATCTTACACAGTGATAAGGACTTACATAGTCCAAGAAAATCCCCAGCTGAGGCTGAGAGAGAACAGGAACTAGTAGAAAACAATTAAAGGACACACATGTGGATAATTTAGATCTAAAGATGGATTATATTGAAATTATTTTGCCCTTCACTCATATCCCACAGGAATGCTTATGATGCAGATATGTAATGGTGAATGTTTAATCTGCTTTGATTCCCGGCAGGTTGAGCATGCTCACCACCCACCAAATAGCTCTGAATTCGCAAATGTAAGATGCACACATGCCATCTAATTTTGATATTCCTTGACCTTTTCAATGACTGGGCATTTCTGAACCTCCATGTGGCTATCACAAAGTTCCCTGCAGTATTCTTGGCTTAACAATTTCTTTTTATTTCCAGTGACATTTTTTCATCTTTATTAAATTGGGTATTTCTTATTTACATTTCAATTGTTATCACATTTCCTGGTTTCCGGGCCTACATCACCCTAACCCCTCCCCATCCCCTTCCATTTGGGTGTTCCCCTCCCCAAGCTCCTCCCATTACCGCCCTCCCCCCAACAATCACGTTCGCTGGGGGTTCAGCCTTGGCAAGACCAAGGGGTTCCCCTTCCACTGGTGCTCTTACTTGGCTATTCATTGCTACCTATGAGGTTGGAGCCCAGGGTCAGCCCATGTATAGCCTTTCGGTAGTGGCTTAGTCCCTGGAAGCTCTGGTCGGTTGGCATTGTTGTTCATATGGGGTCTCAAGCCCCTTCAAGCTCTTCCAGTCCTTTCTCTGAATCTTTCAATGGGGGTCCCGTTCTCAATTCAGTGGTTTGCTGCTGGCATTCGCCTATGTATTTGCTGTATTCTGGCTGTGTCTCTCAGGAGAGATCTACATCCGGTTCCTGTCGGCCTGCACTTCTTTACTTCATCCATCTTATCTAATTGGGTGACTGTATATGTATGGGCCACATGTGGGGCAGGTTCTGAATGGGTGTTCCTTCTGCCTCTGTTTTAAACTTTGCCTCCCTATTCCCTCCCAAGTGTATTCTTGTTCCCCTTTTAAAGAACGAGTGAAGCATTTGCATTTTGGTCATCCCTCTTGAATTTCATGTGTTCTGTGCATCTAGGGTAATTCGAGCATTTGGGCTAATAACCACTTATCAATGAGTGCATACCATGTGTGTTTTTCTGTGATTGGGTTACCTCACTCAGGATGATATTTTCCAGTTCCGTCTTTTGCCTATGAATTTCATAAAGTCATTGTTTTTGATAGCTGAGTAATATGTACATGTACCACATTTTCTGTATCCATTCCTCTGTTGAAGGGCATCTGGGTTCTTTCCAGCTTCTGGCTATTATAAATAAGGCTGCTATGAACATAATGGAGCATGTGTCTTTGTTATATGTTGGGGCATCTTTTGGGTATATGCCCAAGAGAGGTACAGCTGGGTCCTCAGGTAGTGCAATGTCCAATTTTCTGAGGAACATCCAGACTGATTTCCAGAATGGTTGTACCAGTCTGCAATCCCACCAACAATGAGGGAGTGTTTCTCTTTCTCCACATCCTCGCCAGCATTTGCTGTCACCCGAGTTTTTGATCTTAGCCATTCTCCCTGGTGTGAGGTGAAATCTCAGGGTTGTTTTGATTTGCATTTCCCTTATGACTAAAGATGTTGAACATTTCTTTAGGTGTTTCTCAGCCATTCGGCATTCCTCAGCTGTGAATTCTTTGTTTAGCTCTGAACCCCATTTTTTAATAGGGTTATTTGTCTCCATGTGGTCTAACTTCTTGAGTTCTTTGTAAATTCGGGATATAAGCCCTCTATCTGTTGTAGGATTGGTAAAGATCTTTTCCCAATCTGTTGGTTGCTGTTTTGTCCTAACAACAGTGTCCTTTGCCTTACAGAAGTTTTGCAGTTTTATGAGATCCCATTTGTCTATTCTTTTTTTTTATCTTTATTAACTTGAGTGTTTCTTATTTACATTTTGATTATTTTTCCCCTTCCCGTTTTCCGGACCAACATCCCCCTAGCCCATCCCCCTCCCCTTTTATGTGGGCTTCCCCTCCCCCCATTACCACCCTTCCCCCAACAATCACGTTCAATGGGGATTCAGTCTTGGCAAGACCAAAAGTATCCCCTTCCACTGGTGCTCTTACTAGGCTATTCATTGCTACCTATGAGGCTGTTCAATTTCCATGTATATGTGGGCATTATTCCCTTATTGTTGTTGAAGACCAGTTTTAGCCCATGGTGGTCTGATAGGGTGCATGGGATGATTTCTATCTTTCTGTATCTGTTGAGGCTAGTTTTATGACAGATTATATGGTCAATTTTGGAGAAGGTATCATGAGGTGGTGAGGAAAAGGTATGTTCTTTTGCTTTAGGATAGAATGTTCTATAAATATCTGTTAAGTTCATTTGGTTCATGATTTCTCTTAGTCTGTCTATGTCTCTGTTTAATTTCTGTTTCTATGATCTGTCCATTGATGAGAATGGGGTGTTGAAACTTCCTACTATTATTGTATGAGGTGCAATGTGTGCTTTGAGCTTTAGTAAGGTTTCTTTTATGTATGTAGGTGCCCTTGTATTTGAAGCATAGATTTTTAGGATTGAGCGTTCATCTTGGTGGATTTTTCCTTTGATGAATATGAAGTGTGTGTCCTTCCTTATCTTTCTTTATGACTTTTGGTTGAAAATCGATTTTATTCGATATTAGAATGGCTACTCCAGCTTTCTTCTTTGGACCATTTACTTGGAAAGTTGTTTTCCAACCTTTCACTCTGAGATAGTGTCTGTCTTTGTCTCTGAGGTGTGTTTCCTGTAGGCGGCAAAATGCAGGGTCCTCATTGTGTAACCAGTTTGTTAATCTGTGTCTTTTTATTGGGGAGTTGAGACCATTGATGTTGAGAGATATTAAGGAATAGTGATTAGTGCTTCCTGTTGTATTCATATTTTGATGTGAGGTTATGTTTGTGTGCTTTTCTTCTCTTTGTTTGTTGCCACGATGATTAGTTTCTTGCTTTTTCTAGGGGGTAGTTTGCCTCCCTGTGTTGGGCTTTACCATTTATTATCCTTTTTAGTGCTGGATTTGTAGAAAGATATTGTGTAAATTTGGTTTTATCATGGAATATCATGGTTTCTCCATCTATGTTAATTGAGAGTTTTGCAGGATACAGTAACCTGGGCTGGCATTTGTGTTCTCTTAGGGTCTGTATGACATCTGTCCAGGATCTTCTGGCTTTCATAGTCTCTGGTGAAAAGTCTGGTATGATTCTGATAGGTCTGCCTTTATATGTTACTTGACCTTTTTCCCTTACTGCTTTTAATATTCTTTCTTTGTTTTGTGCATTTGGTGTTTTGACTATTATGTGACAGGAGGAGTTTCTTTTCTGGTCCAATCTATTTGGAGTTCTGTAGGCTTCTTGTATGCTTATGGGTATCTCTTTCTTTAGGTTAGGGAAGTTTTCTTCTATGATTTTGTTGAAGGTGTTTACTGGTGCTTTGAGCTGGGAGTCTTCACTCTCTTCTATACCTATTATCCTTAGGTTTGATCTTTTCACTGAGTCCTGGATTTTCTGTATGTATTGGACCAGTAGCTTTTTCCGATTTACATTATCTTTGACAGTTGTGTCGATGATTTCTATGGAATCTTCTGCTCCTGAGATTCTTCTCTTGTATTCTGTTGGTGATACTTGTATCTACAGCTCCTTGTCTCTTCCTTTGGTTTTCTATATCCAGGGTTGTTTCCATGTGTTCTTTCTTGATTGCTTCTATTTCCATTTTTAAGTCCTTCAACTGTTTGATTGTGTTTTCCTGGAATTCTTTCAGGGATTTTGTGATTCTTCTCTATAGGCTTCTACTTGTTTATTTATATTTTCCTGCATTTCTCTAAGGGAGTTCTTTATGTCTTTCTTGAAGTTCTCCATCATCATGATCAAATGTGATTTTAAATCTATATCTTGCTTTTCTGTTGTGTTTGCATATTCAGTGTTTGCTTTGGTGGGAGAATTGGGCTCCAATAATGCCATGTAGTCTTGGTTTCTGTTGCTTGGGTTCCTGCGCTTGCCTCTCGCCATCAGGTTGTCTCTGGTGTTACTTGTTCTGCTATTCCTGACAGTGGCTAGACCATCCTATAGGCCTGTGTGTCAGGAGTGCTGTAGACATATTTTCCTGTTTTCTTTCAGCCAGTTATGGGAACAGAGTGTTCTGCTTTCGGGCATGTAGTCTTTCCTGTTTACTGGTCTTCAGCTGTTCCTGTGGGTGTGTGTCCTGAATCCACCAGTTAGGTCACTTGGAGCAGAAAAGTTGGTCTTACCTCTGGTCCCGTGGCTAAAGTTGCTCCTGGTGGGCTGCTTTTGAGCTCTCCATGAGGGCGGCAACCAGGAGGGCCTGCGCCACCTTTTCCCAGGGGACCCCCATGCACTGGAGTCCCAGATGGCACTAGGTGTTTTCCTCTGGAGTCAGAAATGTGGGCAGAGTGTAGTCTCTTCTGGTTTCCCATGCGTGTCTGCCTCTCTGAAGGTTTAGCTCACCCTCCCACGGGATTTGGGTGCAGAGAGCTGTTGATCAGGTCCCTTCAGGTCCAGGCAGTGTCTGGACCCCAGGGGACCTGCCACTTGTGTGCCCCTATCTTCTGGTTCCTAGAGGCCCTATAGAGTTTCTTCTTGTGCCAGGGATGTGTGCAGGGGTGTGCAGTATTGGTGGTCTCTCCTGCTCTGCAGTCTTCGGTGTGTTCACCTGTCTGGGCGGTGAGCTCTCTCCAGCTTAACACTTTCTAAATCTACATTTTTATCTTCACTGCCCCTTCTGGACAGCCCCTCCCCATATGGCCACTTTACCTTTCCACCTACATTGCCTGATGATTTCTCTCCTGCAGCTCTTTGATCTCTCTGCCTCCGAATCATGGTGATTCTCCTCTGTTCTTCTCCCCCTCAATCCCTTGCCTAGACAATCTTAAGGTCCTGCCTCCATCTCCCTGCCCAGTCATTGGTTGTATGACAATACTTTATTGCCAATCAAAACCAGTTCGGGGCAGGGACCCTTAGTGTCTGGAAGCATGGCTATCGAGATTCAAATTAAAAAAAAAAAAACACTAGAACCAGTTCCCAACACACAGAGAATATCTCATATCTCCAAAACCGACTATATATTCAATCACAAAGCAAGCCTGAACAGATACAAGAAGATTGCAACTGCATCTTATCAGATCAATGTGGATTAAAGTTGGATTTCAGCAACAAGAGAAACAACAGAAATCTACAAACTCATGGAAACTGAACAACTATCTACTAAATGACCACTGGGTCAAAGAAGAAATAAAGAATGAAATTAAAGACTTTCTAGAATTCAATGAAAATTAAAGCACAACATATCCAAACTTATGGGACACAATGAAAACAGTGCTAAGAGTTAAGTTCAAGCACTAATTTCCTTCCTAAAGAAACTGTGGGCTTGCCATCATCACCTTTGTCTGGACCAGCTTCCTGTGTACCTCTGGGACCAGAGGTTTCTCTACCCTCCAAACCTCTCTTGAGTGCTGAAAATTCAGTCTGACTCGCAGCCGCTGCTTTGATTTGCAAAAAATAGCATCTGAGTCCTGAGTTACTTTACCCACTGCAAGTTAAAAGTCTACAGTTCAAACAAAAACCCTGGGTGTCTGAGAAGAAACATCAATTTGCAGAAGCAGCCTCTGGAGTTTATACACAGATAAGGACACAAGATGAAAGACTCATGAGTTAAATCTCATCTCTCTGTATAGAGACAGACTAACAACAAATTCAGAAAACCTAGAAAACAAAGTATTTCCTCTGGGCACAGACATTGGTTCTGCAAGAGTTCCTCCTATACATGGGACTCACTTTAAAAGAATGTGAATTGTGATTTACCCACATTCATCATTTATGAACATGAGAGAACTGTAAGAAAGAACCATTAACACAAAGAAAGTTCTGTATTTCAGTCCCTTGTCACCATATCTCCGGTCACTCACGTAAAAAGTCTCTCATATATCTGGCTCCACTGGACACTTATGAATTAATATTGAAAAGAAATTGTATGTATTTAGTGACTGTGGCAAAGCTTTCATCCAACCTCAATAGATGCTAGGAGAGAATCCTAGTAATAAACAGAATGTTGGAAAGCCTTCAGCCCGAGTCAGAGCTTCTGCACAATGAACCTGTTCCTGGTGAGAATGTTTATGAATGTAGTGAATGTAGGAAAACCTTTAGCCTGGAAGAAAACTTTGTAGAACATAAGAAAATGCACAATGGAGAGAAGTCACCCAGTGTTCCGGATGTGGTGAGGAGTTTTCACAAGTTTCTTCACTTACTCGACATCTGAGAAGTCGCACACAGAGGGAATCGTATAAGTGTGGTGAATGTGAGAGCCTTCAGCCAGAGAGGAAATTTCCTTTCTCACCAGAAACAACATACTGAAGAGATACCCAGTAAATCTAAGAAAACTCCTGTTC
The DNA here is from genome assembly GCF_021556685.1 of Rattus norvegicus. Classification (NCBI taxonomy): domain Eukaryota; kingdom Metazoa; phylum Chordata; class Mammalia; order Rodentia; family Muridae; genus Rattus; species Rattus norvegicus. Next base: position 28,658,239 of record NC_141551.1, on the reverse strand, counting down.
CCATGACAACCATCGTTAGAAATCAGAGAAACACAGGGAATAAACCATATGCATGTAAGGAGTGTGGGAAAGCCTTTAATAGTAAATCATATCTCAAAGAACATGAGAAAATTCATACCAAAGAGAAACCATTTGAATGTAATCAGTGTGGAAGAGCCTTCAGCCAGAAGCAGCACCTCATTAAACACCAGAATATCCACAGTGGGAAGAAGCCTTTTAAGTGTAATGAGTGTGGTAAGGCTTTTAGCCAGAAAGAAAACCTCATTATACACCAGAGAATCCATATTGGAGAGAATTCACACTGGAGAGAAGCCATGTGAATGTAAGGGGTGTGGGAAAGCCTTCATTCAGAAATCAAGCCTCATCAGACACCAGAGGAGTCATACTGGAGAGAAACCGTATACATGTAAAGAATGTTGAAAGGCCTTCAGTGGCAAATGAAATCTGACTGAGCATGAGAAAATTCATATCGGAGAGAAACCCTATAAGTGTAATGAGTGTGGAACAATTTTCAGACTGAAACAGTACCTCATCAAACATCACAATATTCACACAGGCAAAAAGTCCTATGAGTGTAGTAAGTGCGGAAAAACCTTTTCTCAAATCACATCACTTATTGTACATGTGAGAATTCACACAGGTGATAAACCCTATGAATGTAAAATCTGTGGGAAAGCCTTCTGTCAGAGTTCATCTCTAACAATGCATATGAAGAGCCATATGGGTGAGAAATCCTATGGCTGCAATGAATGTGGGAAGGCCTTTTCTCAGTTCTCAACTCTTGCTTTACATATGAGAACCCATACTGGTGAAAAGCCTTATCAATGCATTGAGTGTGGGAAGGCTTTCAGCCATAAGTCCCATCACATTAGACACCAGAGAATCCATATTCACTAAAACTCTTTGAATGCCTTAGATGTACTAGCACTTGAGCAGAGTGTATGGTTAATAATGTATCAAAGGGTTTGTCTTACATTAAAGTTACACAAATGTAGGAAATGCTTCTGTAGTGACTCAGGCCTTAAAATACAAAGGTATTTATAGGATAGAGCATAGCATAATATATTTCCCAGGTTCTTACAAGAAACATTATTAGATTCTAATTTTAGAGTCAAGTGATTCCAGTTAGGATGGTCTTCTAGAGCTTATCAACTGTATCAGGATTATATGAGCAATATAAAGGTTTGAAATGAAGAAGAAAAAATATTTTTGATTTAAGCTTTGGTATATAGATAATTTGTAAAAAAAAAAAAAGTTTTCAGAGAAGGCATTTTGGGGCATATCCCCCTATGTGTATAGCCCAGGGTAACCTTAAACTCACTATGTAGCCCAAGTTGGCCTTGTGTTTCTTCTGATCCATATACTCAGCCTCTCAGTGCTACAGTTCAGGCATCACCAAGCCAACTCAAGGTCTTTGTTGGTAAAAATTGTCCAAACTTGAGGTCAGAACAGAATATTGAATCTAGAAACATGAATGAACTCACAGAAGGATTGGTAATTGATTGTGGCAGTGTCCCAGGTCAATGAGGATCATGGATGACTGAAAAAATAATCTAAGAATAATTAACTCTTTTCTTTGGAGAAGAATAGGCCTCTAATGTCATCACTGATTAAATTATTTCTTAGGAATTGCATTGTCTCTCTAGAAAGCAAAGCTTTGTATAAGAATTTTCTGAGGGAAGTTTCTGAGACCTTGAAGTAGGAAACCAATTACAGATTCTGGATTCCTTAGCTATTCCTCTCGAGAATTTCTACTTATTCTCAAGGAGCCAATACGCTTTTGTAGGGAGTCATGCATCCATTCATCTGTTCATCACAGTTTAAGTTATAGTGAAAAAATGGGCATGGGCACAGGCGTTTGTTGTTTACAAAGTAGATGAAGAAAATATAATGGTCATATGATAGAATACTCTAGCAGACAAGCACAACAGGTGAATCTATGTGTTAACAACAAAAGAAAAAAATTCATCAGTGTGAAGAAAATTGAAGTGGTAGCTATGTTGTGATTCCTGCATTAAATTTGAATAAAACTAATTTCTTATCTACTCTGGTACTAACCATTGGTTATGGGAAATTCTTTTCTAAAACTAGAATTTGGAGGGTATGTGTTCAGTTTCCAAAATATGGTTGTTGCTGTTATAGTAACAGTGGAGTTCGGTGGAAAGGAAGTTGTCACAAAGCAGGGTAATTTAATGCTACTTCAGCTTTATAGTTAAATATCTACTTTCCAAATAGAGAGGTTCCAAATAAACATAACAAATTGATAGTTGGTTCTACCTTGTAGCAACATATATTCTTTGTTATCTTGCTTATCTGGCTTAGGTATGGATGAGATGCACATGAGATCCAAATTATTATAACATTCCCATCATGTGTGTGTACATCCCAAGGCCTCTCGTGGATACCTGAAGCCTTGTATAATATTAACTCTCTGTATCAGGTTTTCCTATATGCATACATATCTAGGATGATGTTTCTAAGCACCACAGGAGTCTTCAAGTAAAAGAATTACAGCTTCTCTTTCACATCAATATTCTTGAGCTTTGGAACCATTGTTAAGTAAAGTAAATGTTGCTGGGTAGTTTCTGATCACTGATTGAACTCAGACTAATAAAGTTTAGAAAAGCCCCCCCAAAAAAAGAAACTGTAGAGATCTCATATTAGCAACTTAACAGCACTGACTCTAAGATAGATCAAAAATGCATGGAATAAACAACCCCAGAAATAATGAAATACCACAGGCCCTTTATACATGTCTCAGTAAAGATCAAGGGTATATCCAACAGATAAATTGGCTAATAGATACAGGAAGTAAGATAACAATTTGCAACCTCTACCCATCCCTACCAATCCCCCCCTATAAAAACAGATAATTGTTGAAGAAGTAGTAATATATATGATATACTATATATATACATATATATATGATAAGGATTTGCCAGATGGTAGTGACCCATCCTTTTAATTCTAGAACTTGGGAGGCAGAGGAAAGTGGATCTCCATGAGTTTAGAGCTATCTTGGTCTACATAGTGAGTTCCAGGAGAGCCAGAGCTACACAGAGAAATTCTGTCTTGAAAAACAAATCCCCTGAACTGTAACATCACCCAAGTCCCAATTCCTCCTGTAGAACTTCCCAAAATTAAGAAATCATTTACAAAGCAATACCCTATCAAAGTAACAAGTATTAACCTATACACTATGAATAAATTATTGAATACACACAATCCTTTAACCTTAATCATACTGAAGAGACCTGTGTGTTGTGGGGTGATTCCATTCAGACCCCAGATTAGGTACAGACCATGACCAAACACCAATTTCTAGCACAAAGTGACTCTTTAGTAAGGAAGATAGATCGGACAGAAATAGCAGCAAGCGGTTCTGTGGAAGTAGTTAAGAAGAAAAAAAGGGGAAAGTCTGTTCTAAGATAAGTTAGTCCTATTTGGACATGTTTGTCAGTGTAGCCAAAGGGGTGAAGATCAATGGAAAGAGAAATATTAGTCTAAAGGGATTGAAGGATGGGTCAATGAAAGAGAAGAGAAAAAGAATAAGATGCTCAAAGGGAAAGTACACAATTGAAGAAGTTCTGGGTCAAGAAACTGGAAGGATACCTGTAGCCAAAGACTGGTAATTTCCCCAGAAAGTTTGTCTGACCTCATGGAAGGTCATTTGCAGAAGTCAGAAATCAAGGAACTCTCCCCATGTACAAATAAAATGTTCGCAGGTCAGATGTGGAAATAATATCATCTTTGGAAGTGAAAGGTCGAGAATGTCTGAGAAAGAGCTAACTAAAATTTTAGAGGTTTTTATGTGTTGAATTTTCTTGGTCAAGAAAAGTGAAAGACAGTTAAGGAATAGAGTGGTAAAGAGTAATAGAAGAAGAATAATGAAGTGTGGGCCAATCAAAGACCAGATCCAATTTATTAGGGGAGACTGGTACCACCTTGTAGAGCTAGAGTCAAAGAAGAAAACCCCTTTCAGAAGTTCCTCAGAAAGTCGGGTTAGCTTATAAATATTTTCCTCAACCAATCCTGATTTGTTGACATAATAGCGACATTTTTCCATGAGGAACAGTCAAGTTTTCCCTTTTTCAGGTGTTAAGAGATCTAGGCCTTGGAGTGTCTGGAAGGAAACTTGGGTCAGAGAAGTAAGTTGTCATTTTGATAGTGGGCAGAGCCTCAGCTATAGAAAATTTTTAATCCACATGGCTGCTCTTGCAAAGGATCACATCCACAAAAATGCTCCAGCTGGAATGCAAATGTACCACATTCCTTTAATTTTTCTGGCATGAATACACACCTTTGATCCCAAACAATAACTTTTGAGGGGCAGAAAAAGTTACAGATCAAAGAAAGATTTGACAGAATAAATCAGAGGGTATGTCCAACTCTCACAAGGACAGACAAGAAGGAGAGGCTACTTAAAGAGTGGTGAGGAAAGAGAGTAGAGTTCAGTATAGTCCAGTGCAGATTGAAAGAGTTCAGCTCAGTTCAGTTCAGTTCAGTTCAGAGCAATTCAGTTTGCAGAGCTCAGAGGCAGTCTTTCCATGCAAAGCAATTCAATCAGAAGCTGAAAGAAACCAATTTGATTTAGTCAGCCTGAGCCAGAAGAGCTGAGAGTTCAGAGTTCAGAAATTTCTAGAAAGGGTGAATTTATTCAGTAGTAAGTCTCAGAGGTTGAAACATTTTAGGCCTAGCAGAGAGAGGTTAGAAGCTGAAATCTTCAAGGTCTAGGCTTGCAGAAAATTAAATTGCATGGAGACTAGAAACTCCCAGGCCTAGACCTAGGGATAATTAGATAGAAACACTCTGGGCTCAAACTAAGCCATGTATTCTTTAAGCTTGGGTACAGCTCTTGTCTAATATGAGGAGATAAAAGTGACATTTACACTTAGATTCATCCATTAAGTCCAAAGAGATTTGTAATTTATTCTCAAAATCCTAAGCTGCAGTGATAGAGTGACCCAAACAGCCACCAGCCATAGCTGTTCCAGTTAAGGAAGTTCCCAGACTCATGCCCACCATCATAGGCAAAGGGGCAGCCCTGGGAAAATGAATTCTTTGAGAGATGCCAGAAAATTCAAATTGACTACATGAGATCAACTGAGGGAAGAGTGTAACCGGAAAGAAAGGATCCAGTTGCATTAGGGAGAATATGATTTGAGAGATTGTCATTATACCAGAATAGGCTTCTATAGCAGGATTTCTTGAACCCAACAATAAAGATAAATAAAAATATGTAGACTTATTATTATTTGTTTAAAAGCTTAGGCAGAAAAAAAGCTTAGGCGGTATAGCTGTGCAGACTCTCAGCTAGCTCATAAAAATTTCCCCTAACTATTCCTGACCTACATTCTGCCATGTGCCCTGCACCTCTCACTCAGTCCCAGCACTTGTGCCATGCTGGTGAATCCTTCCCTGCCTGATTTCTTTCCAAGAGACCCTCTCTCAACGTGGAAGTCCTGCCTTCCATTCCTGCCCAGTTATTGGTCATCAGATCTTTATTAAACAAATCAGATAAGGTGGAAGGTATATGTTTACAAAGTACTGAGGCAGATAATAAGCCATAAGAATAACAATACCGGCTGCCACCTCAGAGAGCCCGTGGGCAGCACCCCTCGAGCAAACTTGAGCCTCGGGACCACAGGTAAGACCAACTTGTCTGCTGCAAGAGAGCTGCCTGGTGAGATCGGGGCACACAGAGGCAGAGTTCATCTAGGACCGGGCACGTCCTGTGTTTGCCGGAGATCCCACGCCCGCGGATCCCGGGCCCGCAGCAGCTCTCGGCTCCCAGACCCTGTGGGAAAGACACCTCACCGCCTGATCAGGTGGGCACTCCTGAGGCTGCAGAGCGGAAGAGACCACCAACACTGCCCACCCCTGCCCACATCCCTGGCCCAAGAGGAAACTGTATAAGGCCTCTGGGCTCCCATGGGGGAGGGCCCAGGAGCGGCAGGACCCCTGCCTGAGACACTGCCGGAACCTGAGGGAAACAGACCGGATAAACAGTTCTCTACACCCAAATCCCGTGGGAGGGAGAGCTGAACCTTCAGAGAGGCAGACAAGCCTGGGAAACCAGAAGAGACTGCTCTCTGTACATACATCTCGGACGCCAGAGGAAAACACCAAAGGCCATCTGGAACCCTGGTGCACTGAAGCTCCCGGAAGGGGCGGCACAGGTCTTCCTGGTTGCTGCCGCCGCAGAGAGCCCGTGGGCAGCACCCCGCGAGCAAACTTGACCCTCGGGACCACAGGTAAGACCAACTTGTCTGCTGCAAGAAAGCTGCCTGGTGAACTCAAGACACAGGCACACAGGAACAGCAGAAGACCTGTAGAGAGGAAAAACTACACACCCGAAAGCAGAACACTCTGTCCCCATAACTGACTGAAAGAGAGGAAAACAGGTCTACAGCACTCCTGACACACAGGTTATAGGACAGTCTAGCCACTGTCAGAAATAGCAGAACAAAGTAACACTAGAGATAATCTGATGGCGAGAGGCAAGCGCAGGAACCCAAGCAACAGAAACCAAGACTACATGGCATCATCGGAGCCCAATTCTCCCACCAAAACAAACATGGAATATCCAAACACACCAGAAAAGCAAGATCTAGTTTCAAAATCATATTTGATCATGATGCTGGAGGACTTCAAGAAAGACATGAACACACTTAGGGAAACACAGGAAAACATTAATAAACAAGTAGAAGCCTACAGAGAGGAATCGCAAAAATCCCTGAAAGAATTCCAGGAAAACACAATCAAACAGTTGAAGGAATTAAAAATGGAAATAGAAGCAATCAAGAAAGAACACATGGAAACAACCCTGGATATAGAAAACCAAAAGAAGAGACAAGGAGCTGTAGACACAAGCCTCACCAACAGAATACAAGAGATGGAAGAGAGAATCTCAGGAGCAGAAGATTCCATAGAAATCATTGACTCAACTGTCAAAGATAATGTAAAGCGGAAAAAGCTACTGGTCCAAAACATACAGGAAATCCAGGACTCAATGAGAAGATCAAACCTAAAGATAATAGGTATAGAAGAGAGTGAAGACTCCCAGCTCAAAGGACCAGTAAATATCTTCAACAAAATCATAGAAGAAAACTTCCCTAACCTAAAAAAAGAGATACCCATAGGCATACAAGATGCCTACAGAACTCCAAATAGATTGGACCAGAAAAGAAACACCTCCCGTCACATAATAGTAAAAACACCAAATGCACAAAATAAAGAAAGAATATTAAAAGCAGTAAAGGAAAAAGGTCAAGTAACATATAAAGGCAGACCTATCAGAATCACACCAGACTTCTCGCCAGAAACTATGAAGGCCAGAAGATCCTGGACTGATGTCATACAGACCCTAAGAGAACACAAATGCCAGCCCAGGTTACTGTATCCTGCAAAACTCTCAATTAACATAGATGGAGAAACCAAGATATTCCATGACAAAACCAAATTTACACAATATCTTTCTACAAATCCAGCACTACAAAGGATAATAAATGGTAAAGCCCAACATAAGGAGGCAAGCTATACCCTAGAAGAAGCAAACTAATCGTCTTGGCAACAAAACAAAGAGAATGAAAGCACACAAACATAACTTCACAACCAAACATGAATATAACGGGAAGCAATAACCACTATTCCTTAATATCTCTCAACATCAATGGCCTCAACTCCCCAATAAAAAGAAATAGATTAACAAACTGGATACGCAACGAGGACCCTGCATTCTGCTGCCTACAGGAAACACACCTCAGAGACAAAGACAGACACTACCTCAGAGTGAAAGGCTGGAAAACAACTTTCCAAGCAAATGGTCAGAAGAAGCAAGCTGGAGTACCCATTCTAATATCAAATAAAATCAATTTTCAACTAAAAGTCATCAAAAAAGATAAGGAAGGACACTACATATTCATCAAAGGAAAAATCCACCAAGATGAACTCTCAATCCTAAATATCTATGCCCCAAATACAAGGGCACCTACATATGTAAAAGAAACCTTACTAAAGCTCAAAACACACATTGGACCTCACACAATAATAGTGGGAGATTTCAACACCCCACTCTCATCACTGGACAGATCATGGAAACAGAAATTAAACAGAGATGTAGACAGACTAAGAGAAGTCATGAGCCAAATGGACCTAACGGATATTTATAGAACATTCTATCCTAAAGCAAAAGGATATACCTTCTTCTCAGCTCCTCATGGTACTTTCTCCAAAATTGACCATATAATTGGTCAAAAAACGGGCCTCAACAGGTACAGAAAGATAGAAATAATGCCATGCGTGCTATCGGACCACCACGGCCTAAAACTGGTCTTCAATAACAATAAGGGAAAAATGCCCACATATACGTGGAAATTGAACAATGCTCTACTCAATGATAACCTGGTCAAGGAAGAAATAAAGAAAGAAATTAAAAACTTTTTAGAATTTAATGAAAATGAAGATACAACATACTCAAACTTATGGGACACAATGAAAGCTGTGCTAAGAGGAAAACTCATAGCGCTGAGTGCCTGCAGAAAGAAACAGGAAAGAGCATATGTCAGCAGCTTGACAGCACACCTAAAAGATCTAGAACAAAAAGAAGCAAATACACCCAGGAGGAGTAGAAGGCAGGAAATAATCAAACTCAGAGCTGAAATCAACCAAGTAGAAACAAAAAGGACCATAGAAAGAATCAACAGAACCAAAAGTTGGTTCTTTGAGAAAATCACCAAGATAGATAAACCCTTAGCCAGACTAACGAGAGGACACAGAGAGTGCATCCAAATTAACAAAATCAGAAATGAAAAGGGAGACATAACAACAGATTCAGAGGAAATTCAAAAAATCATCAGATCTTACTACAAAAACCTATATTCAACAAAATTTGAAAATCTTCAGGAAATGGACAATTTCCTAGACAGATACCAGGTACCGAAGTTAAATCAGGAACAGATAAACCAGTTAAACAACCCCATAACTCCTAAGGAAATAGAAGCAGTCATTAAAGGTCTCCCAACCAAAAAGAGCCCAGGTCCAGACGGGTTTAGTGCAGAATTCTATCAAACCTTCATAGAAGACCTCATACCAATATTATCCAAACTATTCCACAAAATTGAAACAGATGGATCACTACCGAATACCTTCTACGAAGCCACAATTACTCTTATACCTAAACCACACAAAGACACAACAAAGAAAGAGAACTTCAGACCAATTTCCCTTATGAATATCGACGCAAAATACTCAACAAAATTCTGGCAAACCGAATCCAAGAGCATATCAAAACAATCATCCACCATGATCAAGTAGGCTTCATCCCAGGCATGCAGGAATGGTTTAATATACGGAAAACCATCAACGTGATCCATTATATAAACAAACTGAAAGAACAAAACCACATGATCATTTCATTAGATGCTGAGAAAGCATTTGACAAAATTCAACACCCCTTCATGATAAAAGTCCTGGAAAGAATAGGAATTCAAGGCCCATACCTGAACATGGTAATAGCCATATAGAGCAAACCAGTTGCTAACATTAAACTAAATGGAGAGAAACTTGAAGCAATCCCACTAAAATCAGGGACTAGACAAGGCTGCCCACTCTCTCCCTACTTATTCAATATAGTTCTTGAACTTCTAGCCAGAGCAATCAGACAACAAAAGGAGATCAAGGGGATACAGATCGGAAAAGAAGAGGTCAAAATATCACTATTTGCAGATGACATGATAGTATATTTAAGTGATCCCAAAAGTTCCACCAGAGAACTACTAAAGCTGATAAACAACTTCAGCAAAGTGGCTGGGTATAAAATTAACTCAAATAAATCAGTTGCCTTCCTCTATACAAAAGAGAAACAAGCCAAGAAAGAAATTAGGGAAACGACACCCTTCATAATAGACCCAAATAATATAAAGTACCTCGGAGTGACTTTAACAAAGCAAGTAAAAGATCTGTACAATAAGAACTTCAAGACACTGAAGAAGGAAATTGAAGAAGACCTCAGAAGATGGAAAGATCTCCCATGCTCATGGATTGGCAGGATTAATATAGTAAAAATGGCCATTTTACCAAAAGCAATCTACAGATTCAATGCAATCCCCATCAAAATACCAATCCAATTCTTCAAAGAGTTAGACAGAACAATTTGCAAATTCATCTGGAATAACAAAAAACCGAGGATAGCTAAAGCTATCCTCAACAATGAAAGGACTTCAGGGGGAATCACTATCCCTGAACTCAAGCAGTATTACAGAGCAATAGTGATAAAAACTGCATGGTATTGGTACAGAGACAGACAGATAGACCAATGGAATAGAATTGAAGGCCCAGAAATGAACCCACACACATATGGTCACTTGATTTTTGACAAAGGAGCCAAAACCATCCAATGGAAAAAAGATAGCATTTTCAGCAAATGGTGCTGGTTCAACTGGAGGTCAACATGTAGAAGAATGCAGATCGATCCCTGCTTATCACCCTGTACAAAGCTTAAGTCCAAGTGGATCAAGGACCTCCACATCAAAGCAGACACATTCAAACTAATAGAAGAAAAACTAGGGAAGCATCTGGAACACATGGGCACTGGAAAAAATTTCCTGAACAAAACACCAATGGCTTACGCTCTAAGATCAAGAATTGACAAATGGGATCTCATAAAACTGCAAAGCTTCTGTAAGGCAAAGGACACTGTGGTTAGGCCAAAACGGCAACCAACAGATTGGGAAAAGATCTTTACCAATCCTACAACAGATAGAGGCCTTATATCCAAAATATACAAAGAACTCAAGAAGTTAGACCACAGGGAAACAAATAACCCTATTAAAAAATGGGGCTCAGAGCTAAACAAAGAATTCACAGCTGAGGAATGCCGAATGGCGGAGAAACACTTAAAGAAATGTTCAACATCTTTAGTCATAAGGGAAATGCAAATCAAAACAACCCTGAGATTTCACCTCACACCAGTGAGAATGGCTAAGATCAAAAACTCAGGGGACAACAGATGCTGGCGAGGATGTGGAGAAAGAGGAACACTCGTCCATTGTTGGTGGGATTGCAAACTGGTACAACCATTCTGGAAATCAGTCTGGAGGATCCTCAGAAAATTGGACATTGAACTGCCTGAGGATCCAGCTATACCTCTCTTGGGCATATACCCAAAAGATGCCCCAACATATAAAAAAGACACGTGCTCCACTATGTTCATTGCAGCCTTATTTATAATAGCCAGAAGCTGGAAAGAACCCAGATGCCCTTCAACAGAGGAATGGATACAGAAAATGTGGTACATCGACACAATGGAATATTACTCAGCTATCAAAAACAACGACTTTATGAAATTCGTAGGCAAATGGCTGGAACTGGAAAATATCATCCTGAGTGAGCTAACCCAAACACAGAAAGACATACATGGTATGCACTCACTGATAAGTGGCTATTAGCCCAAATGCTTGACTTACCCTAAATGCCTAGAACAAATGAAACTCAAGACAGATGATCAAAATGTGAATGGTTCACTCCTTCTTTAAAAGGGGAACAAGAATACCCTTGGCAGGGAAGAGAGAGGCAAAGATTAAAACAGAGACTGAAGGAACACCCATTCAGAGTCTGCCCCACATGTGGCCCATGCATATACAGCCATCCAATTAGACAAGATGGATGAAGCAAAGAAGTGCAGACCGACAGGAGCCGGATGTAGATCGCTCCTGAGAGACACAGCCAGAATACAGCAAATACAGAGGCGAATACCAGCAGCAAACCACTGAACTGAGAATAGGACCCCTGTTGAAGGAATCAGAGAAAGAACTGGAAGAGCTTGAAGGGGCTCGAGACCCCATATGTACAACAATGCCAAGCAACCAGAGCTTCCAGGGACTAAGCCACTACCTAAAGACTATACATGGACTGACCCTGGACTCTGACCTCATAGGTAGCAATGAATATCCTAGTAAGAGCACCAGTGGAAGGGGAAGCCCTGGGTCCTGCTAAGACTGAACTCCCAGTGAACTAGACTGTTGGGGGGAGGGGGACAATGGGGGGAGGGTGGGGAGGGGAACACCGATAAGAAAGGGGAGGGGGGAGGGGGATGTTTGCCCGGAAACTGGGAAAGGGAATAACACTCGAAATGTATATAAGAAATACTCAAGTTAATAATAAAAAAAAAATAAAAGAAAAAAAAAGAAAAAGAAAAAAGAAAAAAAAAGAAAAAAGAAAAAAAAGAATAACAATACCAAAATCTAGCCAAAACTCAGCTTCCTGGCAGTATAACAATTAACAACTGAATAATATAAAGACAGCCTTCACACAGTGCATGCTGTCTCCCCCCTTTTAGTCTAATAATTGGCTTTTACTCTAACTATACCCAATAAACTAGATGCAATATGAAAACTCTCAGGCAAGAAATACATTCACAACTTCTAGTCTGTACCTGCACCTGAGACTGCAGATCCAGATACTCCCCTCCTCCATCTCATAGCTCTGCTTGCCTCCAGGAGGCCTACTCTAATCCCCCACAGATGACGTGTCTGCCCCAGTCTACCTGCCTACCGGGTTGCCACCAAGCCCAGCAGCAGTGGGCTCTGCCCCATTCTTTCAGAACCCCAAATTGCTTCCTGTCCACACTCCATCTCCTGTCATGGATTGGCACGCTGCTCTCCACCTTGCAGCTCTGCCTGCCTCCCAGGAGGCTTTATCTAACCCAAACACAAAGCTTCAGTACATCCCAGGAGTCCTGCCCCAACTCGACACATCCAGTCCAGCCAACACCAGAAACAACCAGATGGTGAAAGGCAAGCAAAAGAACATAATTAAAAGAAGCTAATCCAAGATGCTTCCAGAACCCAGCTCTCCAACTACAGCAAATCCTGTATATCTTAATACACCTGAAGAGCAAGACTGTGACCCTAATTTCCATCTCATGAAAATAATAGAGGCCTTTAAAGAGAATTTTTTTCCTCCATCTTTATTAAATTAGGTATTTCTTATTTACATTTCAATGGTTATTACCTTTCCCGATTTCCAGGCAAACATCGGCCTAACCCCTCCATCTCCCCGTCTATATGGGTGTTCCTGTCTCCATCCTCTTCCCATTACTGCCCTCCCCCCAACAATCCCGTTCACTGGGGGTTCAGCCTTGGCATGACCAAGGGCTTCCCATTCAACTGATGCCCTTACTAGGCTATTCATTGCTACCTATGCAGTTGGAACCCAGGGTCAGTCCAAGTATAGTCTTTGAGTAGTGGTTTAGTACCTGGAAGCTCTGGTTGCTTGGCATTGTTGTTCATATGGGGACTCGAACCCCTTCAAGCTCTTTCAGTCCTTTCTCTGATTCCTTCAACAAGAGTCCCAATCTCAGTTCAGTGGTTTGCTGCTGGCATTCGCCTATGTATTTGCCAAATTCTGACTGTGTCACTCAGGAGAGATCTACATCCGGTTCCTGTCAGCATGCACTTCTTTGCTTCATCCATCTTATCTAGTGTGGTGGCTGTATATGTATGGGCCACATGTGGGGCAGGCTCTGAATGGGCATTCCATCAGCCTCTGTTCTAAACTTGGCCTCCCTATTCCCTCCCAAGAATATTCTTGTTCCTCTTTTAAAGAAGGAGTGAAGCTTTCGCATTTTGGTCAACCTTCTTGAGTTTCATGTGTTCTATGCATCTATGGTAATCCGAGCATTTGGGCTAATATCCACTTATCAATGAGTGCAAACCATGTGTGTTTTTCTGTGAATGGGTTACCTCACTCAGGATATTTTCCAGTTCCATCCATTTGCCTGTGAATTTAATAAAGTCACTGTTTTTGATAGCTGAGTAATATTCCATTGTGTAGATGTACCACATTTTCTGTATCCATTCCTCTGTTGAAGGGCATCTGGGTTCTTTCCAGCTTCTGGCTATTATAAATAAGGCTGCTATGAACATAGTGGAGCATGTGTCTTTGTTGTATGTTGGAGCATCTTTTGGGTATGTGCCCAACAGAGGTATAGCTGGGTCCTGAGGTAGTGCTATGTCCAATTTTCTGAGGAGCTTCCAGACTGATTTCCAGAATGGTTGTACCAATCTGCGATCCCACCAACAATGGAGGAGTGTTCCTCTTTCTCCACATACTCGCCAGCATCTGCTGTCGCAGGAGTTTTTGATTTTCGCCATTCTGACTGGCGTGAGGTGGAATCTCAGGGTTGTTTTGATTTGCATTTCCATTATGACTAAAGATTTTGAACATTTCTTTAGGTGCTTCTCAGCCATTCAGCATTCCTCAGCTGTGAGTTCTTTGTTTAGCTCTGAACCCCGTTTTTAATAGGGTTGTCTGTCTCCCTGCAGTCTAACTTCGTGAGTTCTTTGTATATTTTGGATATGAGCCTTCTATCAGAGGTAGGATTGGTAAAGATCTTTTCCCAATCTGTTGATTGCTGTTTTGTCCTAACAACAGTGTCCTTTGCCTTACAGAAGCTTTGCAGTTTTATGAGATCCCATTGTCGATTCTTGATTTTAGAGCATAGGCCATTGGTGTTCTGTCAGGAAATTTTCTCCAGTGCCCATGTGTTCGAGATGCTTCCCCACTTTTTCTTCTATTAGTTTGAGTGTATCTGGTTTGATGTGGAGGTCCTTGGTCCACTTGGACTTAAGCTTTCTACAGGGTGATAAGAATGGATCGATCTGCATTCATCTACATGCTGACCTCCAGTTGAACCAGCACCATTTGCTGAAAATGCTATCTTTTTTCCATTGGATGGTTTTGGCTCCTTTGTCAAAAATCAAGTGACCATAGGTGTGTGGGTTCATTTCTGGGTCTTCAATTCTATTCCATTGGTCTATCTGTCTGTCTCTTTACCAATACCATGCAGGTTTTGGTTGAAAATCAATTTTATTCGATATTAGAATGGCTACTCCAGCTTGCTTCTTCCGACCATATGCTTGAAGAGTTGTTTTCCAGCCTTTCACTCTGAGGTAGTGTCTGTCTTTGTCTCTGAGGTGCGTTTCCTGTAGGCAACAGAATGCAGGGTCCTCATTGCGTATTCACTTTGTTAATCTATGTCTTTTTATTGGGGAGTTGAGACCATTGATGTTGAGAGATATTAAGGAATAGTGGTTATTGCTTCCCGTTATATTCATGTTTGGATGTGAGATTATGTTTGTGTGCTTTCATTCTCTTTGTTTTGTTGCCAAGACGATTAGTTTCTTGCTTTTTCTAGGGTGTAGCTTGCCTCCTTATGTTGGGCTTTACCATTTATTATCCTTTGTAGTGCTGGATTTGTAGAAAGATATTGTGTAAATTTGATTTTGTCATGGAATATCTTGGTTTCCCCATCTATGTTAATTGAGAGTTTTGCAGGATACAGTAACCTAGGATGGCATTTGTGTTCTCTTAGGGTCTGTATGACATCTGTCCAGGATCTTCTGGCTTTCATAGTCTCTGGCGAGAAGTCTGGTGTGATTCTGATAAGTCTGCTTTTATATGTTACTTGACATTTTTCCCTTACTGCTTTTAATATTCTTTATTTATTTTCTGCATTTGGTGTTTTGACTATTATGTGACAGGAGGAGTTTCTTTTCTGGTCCAATCTATTTGGAGTTCTGTAGGCTTCTTGTATGTTTATGGGCATCTCTTTCTTTAGGTTAGGGAAGTTTTCTTCTATGATTTTGTTGAAGATATTTACTGGTCCTTTGAGCTGGGAGTCTTCACTCTCTTCTATACCTATTATCCTTAGGTTTGATCTTCTCATTGAGTCCTGGATTTCCTGTATGTTTTGGACCAGTAGCTTTTTCCGTTTTACATTATCTTTGACAGTTGTGTTGATGATTTCTATGGAATCTTCTGCTCCTGAGATTCTCTCTTCTATCTCTTGTATTCTGTTGGTGATGCTTGTATCTACAGCTCCTTGTCTCTTCCTTTGGTTTTCTATATCCAGGGTTGTTTCCCTGTGTCCTTTCTTGATTGCTTCTATTTCCATTTTTAATTCCTTCAACTGTTTGATTGTGTTTTCCTGGAATTCTTTCAGGGATTTTTGTGATTCCTCTCTATAGGCTTCTACTTGTTTATTTATGTTTTCCTGTGTTTCTCTAAGGGAGTTCTTCATGTCTTTCTTGAAGTCCTCCAGCATCATGATCAAATATGATTTAAATCTAGATCTTGCTTTTCTGGTGTGTTTGGATATTCAGTGTTTGCTTTGGTGGGAGAATTGGGCTCCGATGATGCCATGTAGTTGTGGTTTCTGTTGCTTGGGTTCCTGCACTTGCCTCTCGCCATCAGGTTGTCTCTGGTGTTACCTTGTTCTGCTATTTCTGACAGTGGCTAGACCGTCCTATAGGCCTGTGTGTTCGGAGTGCTGTAAACCTGTTTTCCTGTTTTCTTTCAGCCAGTTATGGGAACAGAGTGTTCTGCTTTCGGGCGTGTAGTCTTTCCTGTCTACTGGTCTTCAGCTGTTCCTGTGGGCCTGTGTCCTGAGTCCACCAGGCAGGTCGCTTGGAGCAGAAAAGTTGGTCTTACCTGTGGTCCCATGGCTCAAGTTGCTCATGGGGGGCTGCTTTTGAGCTCTCCATGAGGGTGGCAACCAGGAGGGCCTGTGCCACCTTTTCCGGGAGCCCCCATGCACCAGCGTCCCAGATGGCACTAGGTGTTTTCCTCTAGAGTCAGAAATGTGGGCAGAGTGTAGTCTCTTCTGGCTTCCCAGGCATGTCTGCCCCTCTGAAGATTTAGCTCTCCCTCCCACGGGATTTGGGTGCAGAGAACTGTTAACTGTGTCCCTTCATATCTGGGTGGTGTCTGGACTGCGGGGGACCTGTCGCTCCAGTGCCCCTATCTCAGAACTAGAATCTTAAAGCCCATGCTCACAGTGACACAATTCCTCTATCAAGGCCATACCTCCTAATAGTGCCAGTCCCTGGGCCAAGCATATTCAAACCACCAAAATTGGTCAAAAAAATAATCTGAAATGTAAAATGTTCCTAACTCAAGACACTCAGGAAATTAGGAACACTATGAAAATACCAAATCAAAGAATAATAAGAATAAAAGAAGATGAAGTGAAATGAATGATTTTCTAGACAGATACCACTTATCAAATTTAAATCAAGATCAGGTAAATGACCTATACAGTCATATAACTACTAAGAAAATAGAAGCATGCCAAGACTGAACCCCCAGTGAACGTGATTGTTGAGGGGAGTGTGGTAATGGTGGGAGGATGGGGAGGGGAAGCCCATATAGACGGGGAGAGTTTCGGTGGATGTTGGCACGGAAACCGGGAAGGGGAATAACAATCGAAATGTAAATAAGATATACGCAAGTTAATAAAGATAAAAAAAGAAAAAAACAAGAAAATAGAAGCAGTTATTAAAAACTTCCCAATCAAAAAAGTACAGGGCCAGATAGTGCAGAATTCTACCAGAATTTCAAAGACATGCTAAAACCAATATTCCTCAAACCATCCCACAAAATAGAAACAGAAGGAACACTACCTAATTCCTAATACCTATGAAGACACAGCCTGATACTATCTCTTATAAACATTAACACAAAAAACACTCAATAATTTTGGTTGTGAGTCTAGCCTTTAACAGCTAAGCCAACTCTCTAGCCAATTCTAACTGGCACTTGGTATGTAGAAAAATGAAAATAAATCAATTATTTGTCACCTCGCACAAAACTCAAGTTCAAGTGGATCAAGAACATCAACATAAAACCAGATACACTTAGTCTAATAGAAGAAAAAGTGGGAAATAGCCTCAAACTCATGAACACAGGGGAGAGATTTCCTAAACAGAATTCCAATGGCTCACACTCTAAGATCAAATATTAATAAATGGGACCTCTCTGTACCAGATCCTGTTGGGAGAGAGTCATCCAGAAGTGCTGACACACTGAGAGCACAGGTGAGACCACCACTTCTGCTCACATTCCTGGTCCAAGAGAAACCGAGTTGGAGACCTCTGGACACAGGAACCTAGAAGCAGTCAGGGACAGGATCTCTCCAGGTTTGGCCTATGCCCAGAGCTAAAAGCTGGTCTCCAGGAGGACAAACACCTGAGAGCAGAGGTAAAACCATCACTTCTGCTCAGAGGGACCTACCTAGAACCCTTAGGACACACAAACCCAGGATCTGTTTGGGACAGGATGCTTCCAGTTTCTGCCTGCCCCCAGAGTTGACCCAGTCCCACAGCTCTCTGTACCCAGATCCTGCTGGGAGAAAACAGGTCTACAGGAGTGCTGATACACAGGCTTTCAGGAGTATCAAGCAACCATCAGAGACAGCAAGACCAGCTAACAACAGAGATAACCAGATCATGAGAGGAAAGCACAGGAGCTTAAGTAAGAGAAACCAGGACTACTTGGCGTCATTAGAGCCCAGTTCTCCCACCAAAGCAAATACTGGATATCCAAATGCACTGGAAAAGCAAGATTTGGATTTAAAATCACATCTCATAATGATGATAGAGGACTTTAAGAAGGGTATAAATAACTTCCTTAAAGAAATACAGGACAACACCGGTAAGCAAGTAGGAGTCCTTAAAAAGAAAATACAAAAATCCCTTAAAATTGCAAGAAAACACAGCCAAACAGGTGAAGGAATTGAACAAAACCACCCAGGATCTAAAAATGGAAAGAGAAACAACAAAGAAATCACAAAGGGAGACAACCCTGGAGATAGAAAACCTAGGAAAGAGATCAGGAGTCATAGGTGCAAGCATCACCAACAGAATACTAGAGATAGAATAGAGAATCTCAGGGGCAGAAGATACCATAGAAAACATTGACACAACCACCAAAGAAAATGTAAAACGCAGAAAGCTCCTAACCCAAAACATCCAGGAAGTCCAGAACACAGTAGGAACATCAAATGTAAAAATAATAGGTATAGAAGAGAGCAAAGATTCCCAACCTAAAGGGCTAGTAAATATCTTCAACAAAATTATAGAAGAAAACTTTCCTAACCTAAAGAAAGAGATGCCCATAAACATACAAGAAGCCTACAGAACTCCAAATAGATTGGTCCAGAAAAGAAATTCCTCTTGTCACATAATACTCAAAACACCAAATACACAAAACAAAGAAAGAATATTAAAAGCAGTAAGGGGGAAAATAACATATGAAGACAGACCTATCAGAATTACACCAGACTTCTCAACAGAGATTATGAAAGCCAGAACCTGGACAGATGTCACACAGACCCTAAGAGAACTTATGCCAGCCCAGGCTACTATACCCAGAAAAACTCTCAATTAACATAAATGAAGAAAAGAAGATATTCCATGACAAAACCAAATTTATCCAATATATTTTTACAAATCCAGCCCTACATAGGATAATAGATGGAAAACTCAAACACAAGGAGAGAAACTATACTCTAGAAAAAGCAAGAAAGTAATCTTCTTGCAACAAACTCAAAATAAGATAGTCACACAAACATAATTCTAACAGCATAAAAAACAAGAAACAACAATCACTATTCCTTAATATCGCTTAACATCAATGGACTCAATTTCCCAGTAAAAAGACATAGACTAACAGACTGGATATGTAAAGAGGACCTAGCATTTTGCTGCTTACAGGAAACACATGTCAGAGACAAAAACAAACACTACCTCAGAGTAAAAGGTTGGAAAACAATTTTCCAAGCAAATGGTCTGAAGAAACAAGCTGAAGTAGCCATCCTAATATTGAATAAAATTGACTTTCAACCAAAAGTTATCAAAAGAGATAAGGAAGGATGTTTCATATTCATCAAAGGAAAAATCCACCAAGAAGAACTCTCAATCCTGAATATCTATGCTCCAAATGCAAGGGCACCTACATTCATAAAATAAACCTTACTAACACTCAAAGCATACATTGCACCTCACACAATAATAGTGGAAGACTTCAACACCACACTCTCATCAATGGACACATCATGGAAACAGAAACTTAATAAAGACACAGAGAAACTAAGAGAGGTTATGAACCAAAAGGATTTAACAGATATCTATAGAACATTCCATCCTAAAACAAAGGAACATACCTTCTTCTCAGCACTTCAGTACCTTCTTCAAAACTGACCATATAATTGTTCTCCAAACAGTCCCCAATAGATACAAGAAGATTGAAATAATCCCATGCATCCTATCAGATCACCATGTACTAAGACTGGTATCCAATAGCAACAAAAACAACAGAAATCCCACATACACATGGAAAAAGAATAATAGCCAGAGGGGGTTGGGGATTTAGCTCAGTGGTAGAGTGCTTGCTTAGCAAGCGCAAGGCCCTGAGTTCGATCCCCAGCTCCGAAAAAAAGAAAAAAAAAAAAGAATAATAGCCAGAAGCTGAAAAAAAACAGATTTCCCTCAACAGAGGAATGGATACAGAAAATGTGGTACATTTACACAATGAAGTAGTACTCAGTTATTAAAAACAATGGCTTCATGAAATTCATAGGCAAATGGATAGAACTAGAAAATATCATCCTGGGTGAGGTAACTCAATCACACACACACACACACACACACACACACACACACACACACACACATACAAACCACCCACGAATGGTATGTACTCACTGATAAGTGAATATAAGCCCAAAAACTTGGATTACACAAGAAACAATCCACAGACCACATGAAGCTCAAGAAGAACGACGACCAAAGTGCAGATGTTTCAGACCTTCTTAGAAGAGGGAACAAAAAATATCGGAGACAAAGTTTGGAGCAGAGACTGAAAGAAAGGCCTCCCAGAGACTGCCTCACCTGGAGATCCAGTACATATACATAGAGCCACAAAACCCAGACAGTATTGCTGATGCCAAGAAGTGCATGGTGAAAGGAGCCTGATATAGCTGTCTCCTGAGAGGCTCTGCCAGAGCATTACAAATACAGAGGCGGATGCTTGCAGCCAACTATTGAACTGAGAACTAAGTCCCCAATGGAGGAATTAGAAAAAGGATTGAAGAAGCTGAAGGGGCTTGCAACCCCATAAAAACAACAATGCCAACCAACCAGAACTCCCAGGGACTAAACCACCATCCAAAGAGTACACATGGACAGACCCTTGGCCCCAGCTGCATGTGTAGTAGAGGATGGCCTTGTTGGGCACCAATGGGAGAAGAACCCCTTGGTCCTGCCAAGGCTTGACCCCCCCCCAGTGTAGGGAAATGTCAAGGCAGGGAGGTGAGAAGGGGTGGGTGTTTGGGGAGGGAAGACCCTCATAGAAGAAGGTAAGGTCGTGGGATAAGTGGTTTATGGATGGGAAACCAGGAAAGGGGATAACATTTGAAATATAAATAAATAAAAAATTCTAATAAAAAAGAAAGAAAGTAAGGGGACATCTGAGTTTTGCAGGCAAATGAATGGAACTAGAAAATATCATCCTGGTGGAGGTAACTCAGAGCCAAAAGGATATGCATGGTATGTTCTCACTAATAAGTGGATATTAGCCAACAAAAGACAGAATACACAGGATATAATCCACAGAACTCAAGAAGGTTAATAAGCCAAAGGGCCCAAGTTAGAATGCCTCAATCCCACTTGGGAAGGAGAAGAAAGCAATCAGAGGGTAGGAGCAGAGGGAGAGAAGGACCTGGGTAGGAGAGTGGACAGGGAAGGGAAGGAGGAAACATGATCAGGTATTGGGAAAACAGGAATGAAGCCCTGAGGCTCAACAGAAAGAATGGAAACAGGCAACCTCAGGAGGTAGGAGATGGTGGGACCCTCTAAATGTACTGGAGACCTGGGAGGTGAGAGATTTTCAGAACTCAAAGGGAGGTACCTTAGATGAAGTGCTCTACAGTGATGAAGGGGAACTTGTAGAGTCTACCTCTAGTGGAGGGACAGGACATCAAGTAGAGGGATGGAGTTGTCATCCCACAGTCAAAAACTCTAACCCAGAATTGTTCCTGCTTAATGAACTGCAGGAACAAAAATGGAGACAAGCATGAGGGAAAGGAGGTTCAGTGACAGGCCCAAATTGGGATTCAGCTCAAGAGGAGGTCCCCAGGGCCTGGCACTGTTACTAATGCTGTGGTGTGCTTGCAGACAGGAGCCCACCATGGTTGCCCTCCAAGAGGCCCAACAAGAAGCTGAAAGAGTCAGATGCAGATACTAGCACACAACCAATGAGCAGAAGCTTGGGACCCCTGTGCTTGAATTGGGAAAAAGCTAGAAGAAGCTGAGGAGGGTGGCCCTAAGGAAAACCAGCAGTCTCACCTGACCTAAACCCTCGAGATCTCTCAGTCATTGAGCCACCAACCAGGCAGCATACACCAGCTAATATGAAGCCCCCAACACATATATATAGCAGAGGACTGCCTGGTCTGGCCTCAGTAAAAGAAGATGTGCCCAACCCTTGAGAAATTTGAGGTCCCAGAGAGTGGGGAGATCTGGTGGGGTGGGGGTGGAGAGATGGGGACATCTTCTTGGAGATGGGAGGATGGAGGGAGGTGGTATGAAATGAGGAGGGACAGACTGGGAGGCAGATGAAGACTGGACTGTAAAGAAGAATCTTTTAAAATGAGTAACAAAACTGATTTAAAAAAAAAAACATTGGGTTTTGTTTCTGTATTCAGTGCTGGAATTAAAGCCAAGGCCTTGATACGTACTAGGCAAGATTCGATCAATGAACTACATTCCCACCCACAGATATTTAAGTCCAGTGCCACCTTTGCCACTTAACCATTACACCCCACACTCCATGGTACTTCATTATTAATAAGTGTTCACTTAAAAGAGCAAAGGGAATTGGGAGGATATTTGAATATTTGAAGAGAAAAGATGATGACGTAAATCTATGCTCTTGTTTCTGTTCTGGTTTTCCACTTCTATGTTTTAGCTTCCTTGCCCTCATGTTGCCTCAATATTGTTTTAAAATTCCATTTCCCTTGCCTGTTAGAACATGGTTCAAGAATGAGTCATGTAAAAATTCTGAGTGTACAAAGATAAAAACCACATGATCATTTCATTAGATGCTGAGAAAGCATTTGACAAAATTCAACATCCCTTCATGATAAAAGTCCTGGAAAGAACAGGAATTCAAGGCCCATACCTAAACATAGTAAAAGCAACATACAGCAAACCAATAGCTAACATTAAACTAAATGGAGAGAAACTTGAAGAAATCCCACTAAAATCAGAGACTAGACAAGACTGCCCACCCTCTCCTTACTTATTCAAAGTAGTACTTGAAGACCTAACCAGAGAAATTAGACAATTAAAGGAGGTCAAAGGGGTACAAATTGGAAAGGAAGATGTCAAAATATCACTATTTGCAGGTGATATGATAGTATACTTAAGTGACCCCAAAAGTTCCACCATAGAGCTAACTAAGCCTGATAAAAAACTTCAGCAAATAAGACTGAACCCCCAGTGAACTAGATTGTTGGGGGGAGGGCGGCAATGGGGGGAGGGTGGGAAGGGGAATACCCATAAAGAAGGGGACGGGGAGGGATTAGGGGGATGTTTGCCCGGAAACCGGGAAAGGGAATAACACTCGAAATGTAAATAAGAAATACTCAAGCTAATAATAATAAAAAAAAAATTCAGCAAAGTAGCCGGGTATAAAATTAACTCAAACAAATCAGTACCCTTCCTCTACTCAAAGTATAAACAGGCTGAGAAAGAAATTAGAAAAAGGACACCCTTCACAATAGTCCCAAATAAATAAAATATCTCAGTGTCACTCTAACCAAGCAACTGAAAGATCTGTATGTTAAGAACTTCAGATCTCTGAAGAAAGAAACTGAAGATGTCAAAAGATGGTAAGATCTCCCATGCTTATGGATTGACAGGATTAATATAGTAAAAATGGCCATTTTGCCAAAAGCAATCTACAGATTCAATGCAATCCCCATCAAAATTCCAACTCAATTCCTCATAGAGTTAGAAAGAGCAATCTGCAAATTCATTTGCAAGAACAAAAAACCCAGAATAGAGAAAACTATCCTCAATAATAAAAGAACTTCTGGAGGAATCACCATCCTTAACTTCAAGCAGTATTACAGAGCAATAGTCATAAAGAAACTGTATAGTATTGGTACAGAGACAGGCAGATAGATCAGTGGAATAGAATTGAAGACCCAGAAATGAACCCACACACCTATGGTCACTTAATCTTTGACAACGGAACTAAAACCATCCAATGGAAAAAAGATAGCATTTTCAGCAAATGGTGCTGGTTCTACTGGAGGTCAGCATAGAGGAGAATGCAAATCTATCCATTCTCATCACCCTGTACAAAGCTTAAGTCAAAGTGGATCAAGGACTTCCACATCAAACCAGATACATTCAAACTAATAGAAGAAAAAGTGAGGAAGAGTCTCAATCACATGGGCACTGGAAAAAATTTCCTGAACAAAACACCAACGGCTTATGCCCTAAGATCAAGAATCGACAAATGGGACCTCATAAAACTGCAAAGTTTATGTAAGGCAAAGGACACTGTCATTAGGACAAAATGGCAACTAACAGGTTGGGAAAAGATATTTAGCATCCTACATCTGATAGAGGGCTATCAAAATATACAAAGAACTCAGGAAGTTAGACTGCAGGGAGATGAATAACCCTATTAAAACATGGGTTACAGAGCTAAACAAAGAATTCTCAGCTGAGGAATATTGAATGACTGAGAAGCACCTAAAGAAATGTTTCAACATCCTTAGTCATCAGAGAAATGCAAATCAAAACAACCCTGAGATTCCACCTCACACCAGTCAGAATGGCTAAGATCAAAAACTCAGGTGCCAACAGATGCTGGCAAGGATGTGGAGAAAGAGGAACACTCCTCCATTGTTGGTGGGATTGCAGACTGGTACAACCATTCTGGAAATCAGTCTGGAGGTTCCACAAAAAATTGGACATTGCACTACCTGAGGACCCAGCTATACCTCTCCTGGGCATATACCCAAATGATACTCCAACATACAACAAAGACACATGCTCCACTATGTTCATAGCAGCCTTATTTATAATAGCCAGAAACTGGAAAGAACCCAGACGCCCTTCAACAGAGCAATGGATACAGAAAATGTGGTACATCTACACAATGCAGTACAACTCAGCCATCAAAAACAATGACTTCATGAAATTCATAGGCAAATGGATTGAACTAGAAAATATCATCCTGAGTGAGGTAACCAGTCACAAAAAGACATACATGGTATGCACTTACTGATAAATGGATATTAGCCCAAAAACTTACCCAAGATACAATACACAGACCACATGAAGCTCAAGAAAAAGGACAACCAAAGTGCTGATCCTCCACTCCTTCTAAAAGGGGGGAGCAAAAATATTCATAGGAGAGGATATAGAGGCAAAGTTTAGAGCAGAGACTGAAGGAAGGAATGGCCATTCAGAACCTGCCCCACATGGGTATACAGGCCATATATATATATATACAGCCACCAAAACTAGATAATGTTGATGAAGCCAAGAAGTGCATGCTGACAGGAGCCTGATATAGCTGTCTCCTGAGAGGCACAGCCATAGCATGTCAAATACAGAGGCAAATGCTAGCAGCAAACCACTGAACTGAGAATGGGATCCATGTTGGAGAAATTAGAGAAAGGTTTGAAAGAGCTGAAGGGGCTTGCAAACCCATAAGAACAACAATGCCAACCAAACAGAGCTCACAGGGACTAAACCACTATTCAAAGACTATACATGAACTGACCCATGGCTCCAACTGCATATGTAGCAGAGGATGGCCTTGTTGGGCCCAATGGGAGGAGAATCCTTTGGTCCTGCCAATGCTGCCCCCACCAGTGTAGGGGAATGTTGGGGGGACAAGAAGGGGGAAGATGTGGAAGGGAACAGTCTTATAGAAGAAGGGGAGAGAGATGGGATAGGTGGCTTATGTCCAGGAAACTGGGAAAGGGAACAATATTTGAAATGTAAATAAAAAAATATCCAATAAAAGAAAACAAAAAAAATCATTCATTTCACCTAGATTTTCCAGTTTTGTTGAGTATAGGCTTTTGTAGTAGGATCTGATGGGGTTTTTTTTTCAATTTCTCCAGTTTCTGTTGTTATGTCTCCCTTGTCATTTCTCATCTTTTAAATTTGGATACTGTCTCTGTGCCCTCTAGTTAGTTTGGCTAAAGATTTATCTATCTTGTTGATTTTCTCAAAGAACCAGTTCCTAGTTTTGTTGATTCTTTATAAGGGTTCTTTTTGTTTCTACTTGGTTGGTTTCAGCCCTGAGTTTGATTATTTCCTGCCATCTACACCTCTTGTATTTGCTTCTTTTTCAAGAACTTCCAAATGTGCTGTTAAGCTGCCAATGTATGGTCTCTCCTATTTCTTTATGGAGGTACTCAGGGCTGAATTTTCCTCTTAGCCCTGCTTTAATAAGTTTGGATATGTTGTGCCTTTGTTTTCACTAAATTCTAAAAAGTCTTTATTCTTTCATATTTCTTCCCTGATCAAGTTATCATTGAGTAGAGTGTTGTTCAACTTCCATGTGTATATGGGCTTTCTCTTGTTTTCTTTATTATTGAAGACCAACGGACTAAGGTCTGTGGCAGTCCAATAGCATACCTGGGATTAATTCAATGTTCTTGTATCTGTTAGCATTTGTTTTGTGTCCAATTATATGGTCAGTTTTTAAAAATGTACCATGAGGTGCTGAGAAAAAGGTATATTCTCGTTTTAGGGTGAAATCTTCTGTAGATAGCTGTTAAATCCATTTGATTCATAACTTCCATTAGTTTCACTGTCTCTGTTTAGTTTCTGTTTCCATGATCAGTCTATTGGTGAGAGTGGGGTATTGAAGTCAGATATTATTATTGTGTGAGGTTCAAGGTGTGCTTTGAGCTTCAGTTATATTTCTTTTTCAAACTTCCCTTGCATTTAGGAAATAGATATTCAGAACTGATAGTTCATCTTGGTAGATTTTTCCTTTGATGATTGTGGAGGTTCTTTCCCCGTCATTTTTGATAATTTCTGGTTGGAACTCTATTTGATTGGATATTAGAATGGCTATTCCAAGTTGTTTCTTGGGACCATTTACTTGGAAAAATTTTTCCAACCTTTTACTCTGAGGTAGTGTCTGTCTTTGTCACTGAGGTGTGTTTCCTATATGCAGCAAAATGCTGAGTCCTATTTAACATATCCAGTCTGTTAGCCTATGTCTTCTTATTGGGGATTTAAGTCCATTGGCGTTGAGAGATATTAAGGACCAATGATTGTTGCTTCCTCTTATTGTTGTGGTTAGAGATGGAATTGTGTTTGTGTGACTATCTTCTTTTAGGTTTGTTATGAGAAGATCAATTTCTTGCTTTTTCTAGGATGTAGCTTCCCTCCTCGTGTTGGAGTTTTCCTATTATTACCCTCTCTAAGACTGGATTAGTCAAAAGTTATTGTTTAAATTGGTTTTGTCATGGAATATCTTGCTTTCTCCATCTATGGTAATTGAGAGTTTTGCTGGGTATACTAGCCTGGGCTGGCATTTTTGTTCTCTTATGGTCTGTATGAGATCTGACAAGATCTTCTGGCTTTTAGAGTCTCTGTTGAGAAGTATGATGTAATTCTTATAGGTCTGCCTTTATATATTACTTGACCTTTTCCCCTTACTGCTTTTAATATTCTTTCCTTGTTCTGTGCATTTCATGTTTGACTATTAAGTGACAGGAGGAATTTCTTTTCTGGTCCCATCTGTTTGGTGTTCTGTAGGCTTCTTGTATCAGGGAAGTTTTCTTCTATAATTGTTGAAGATGTTTGCTAGCCCTATGAATTGGGAATGTTTGCTCTTTTCTATACCTATTATACTTAGGTTTGATCTTTTCACTGTGTCCTGGATTTCTTGGATGTTTTGGATTAGGAGCTTTTTGCTTTTTGTATTTTCTTTGACTGTGTGTCAATGTCTTCTTTGGTATCTTGTATGCCTGAGATTCTCTCTTCTACCTCTTGTATTCTGTTGGTGATGTCTGCATCTGTGACTCCTGCTCTCTTTCCTAGGTTTCCATCTCCAGGGTTGTCTCCCTTTGTGATTTCTTTAATGTTTCTCTTTCCATTTTTAGATCCTGAACAGTTTTAATTCCTTCACCTGTTTGATTATGTTTTCCTGCATTTGTAAGGGATTTATGTGTTTCTTCTTTAAGGGCCTCTGTTTCCCTGTCTTGTCCTGTGTAAATAACTCCCTCCTTTTAAGCCTGTGAGCCTGGGGGTATCAGAAGTCCTGGGGGTCAAGCTGTCTCTGTCAAGATGGTGTTGCTGGAGCACAGGATCTGCTCCTATGTGCTGGTGTGAACCGGAAGGAACATGTGTCTCTGGCTGAGTGGGAGGTTCTTTGTTCCCTGGGTTCTGGGCGTCCCATTTAGAGCAGGCATTGGGGCAGTAGTGGAAGACTCACCTGTGAGTATGGGGGTGTCAGGAATCCTGGTGGTCCATCTGTCTCAGAGGTGGGGTCCCTGGAGCACAAGATCCACTTTCAGGCTTAGGTATGAATTAGAAGGAACCCATGCATCTTTTTGTCCAGTTTGGACAACATGCTGCTATTAGTGGAAGTTAGGACAGTTTCTTCCCCAGTGGCTGGTCTGCAACCTTTGAAGTATACACCACATGAAAGGTCTTATATGCTCATTGTGGTCCTTGAAATAGAACAAGGGTGTTGCCAGGAGTCTAATTGTCAAAAAGCCTTTTTCTTTAAAAAAAAAATCTTTAAGTGCCATACTCTGTAGATCTGAGGTCTTTTTTTTTCCACTGTGTGGTTTGTTTGTTTGTTTGTTTGTTTTGATATTTTTTATTTACAATTCAGGTGTTATTCCCTTTGCTGGTTTCCCATCCTTAAGCCCCCTATCATATCCCACTCCCCTTCCTCTATAACTGTATTCTCCTCCCTAACCACCCCCATTCCCACATCCATATCTGACATTCCCCTACACTGGGGGATCCAGCCTTGGTAGGACCAAGGGCTTCTCCTCCCATTGGGGCCCAACAAGGCCATCCTCTGTGTGATGGTTTATATATGCTTGGCCCAGGGAATGGCACTATTAGAAGGTGTGGCCTTGTTGGAGGAACTGTGTCACTGTGGGGATGGACTTGGGAGACCCTCCTCCTCTCTGCCTGGGGATGCTCAGTCTGTTCCTGGCTTCCTTCCGGTGAAGATGTAGAACTCAGCTCCTCCTGCACCATGCCTGCCTGGATGCTGCACCCCACCATGCCCCTGATGATAATGAACTGAACCTCTGAACCTGTAAGTCAGCCCCAATTAAATGTTGTCCTTTATAAAACTTACATTGGTCATGGTGTCTGTTCAAAGCAATAACACCCTAAGTAAGACACTCTGCTACACATGCAGCTGGAGCCATAGGTCTGTCTGTGTGTACTCTTTGGGTGGTGGTTCTGTCCATGATGACTCTAGATGGTTGGTATTGTTGTTCTTATGGGGTTGCAAGCCCCTTGAGCTCCTTCAATCCTTTCTCTAATTCCTCCAATTGGGATACCATTCTCAGCTCAATGGTTTGCTGTTAGCATTCTCCTCTGTATTTGTCACATTCTGGCAGAGTACCTCAGGAGATGGCTATACCAGGCTCCTGTCAGGATGCACTTCTTGTCTTCATCAATATTGTCTAGTTTCGGTGGCTGTACATATATGGGCTGGATCCCCAGGTGGGGCAGGCTCTGAATGGTCATTCCTTCAGTCTCTGCTCCAAACTTTGTCCCATATCCCCTCCTATGAATATTTTTGTTCCCCCTTTTAAGAAGGACTGAAGCATCCACACCTTGGTCATCCTTCTTCTTGAGCTTCATGTAGTCTTAGATTGTATCTTGGGTAATTCAAGCTTTTGGGCTAATATCAGTTTATCAGTGAGTGCATACCATGTGTGCCTTTTTGTGATTGGGTTACCTCACCCAGGATATTTTCTAGTTCAATCCATTTGCCTATGAATTTCATGAAGTCATTGTTTTTGATGGCTGAGTTGTACTGCATTGTGTAGATGTACCACATTTTCTGTATCCATTGCTCTGTTGAAGGGCGTCTGGGTACTTTCCAGTTTCTGGCTATTATAAATAAGGCTGCTATGAACATAGTGGAGAGCATGTGTCTTTGTTGTATGTTGGAGCATCTTTTGGGTATATGCCCAGGAGAGGTATAGCTGGGTCCTCAGGTAGTGCAATGCTCAATTTTTTGTGGAACCTCCAGACTGATTTCCAGAGTGATTGCACCAGTTTGCAATCCCACCAACAATGGAGGAGTGTTCCTCTTTCTCCACATCCTGTGTTGGCACCTGAGTTTTTGATCTTAGCCATTCTGACTGGTGTGAGGTGGAATCTCAGGGTTGTTGTGATTTGCATTTCCCTTATAACTAAGAATATTGAAAACTCTATAGGTATTTCTCAGTCACTCAATACTCCTCAGCTGAGAATTCTTTGTTTAGGTCTGTACCCCATTTTGAATAGGGACATTTGGCTCTCTGGAGTCTAGCTTCTTGAGTTCTTTGTATATATTGGGTATTAGCCTCCTGTCAGATGTAGGATTGGTAAAGATCTTTTCCCAACCTGTTGGTTGCTGGTTTGTCCTATTGACAGTGTCCTTTGCCTTACATAAGCTTTGCAGTTTTATGAGGTAATATGCTTTATACTGTAATATGTAAAAGTGCTTCATTTTATTAGAGACATATGCTGGGACATTGTCAATTTTAATTTTTACAGCTATTCCAATAGTTGTCATAACTTCTAACAAATGTGTTCTTACAGAATCAGCCTTTTCAGAACTTAAAGCCACCTGAAATTTAGAATATGATTCTCTGATATTATGCACATATTTTAACTCTGGAAAAAATGTAACACATCGATTTGCCAAATTTCATTTCTTTGAGTACCTTTTGAGTTATTCCCTGCAGGCAATGGAATTTGGTTATACCAAAAATAAGTAGAACATTTTCATATACCTTTTTTGGCTTGTTGCCAAGTGAGAAGAAAATATCTTTTTAATCCTTTGCTGTTAATATGTTTCTTATGAATGTCTGAAGTTTCTAGCACATTTTCTTTCAATAGCTGATTGACTTCAACATTACCTTGTGCTGGAGGGCCTGGTAGACCCATATGTGTAATATACAATGGATAGTTTCTATTTCTGACCACTTGTAATTGACGAGATAATGAAACTAATTTTGAATCATCTGGAATAAGTTCAACAGTTACTATATGCAAAACAACTCTCTCTACATATTGAAGAAGTATATTAAGTAATTATTGTAAGAGATTGAGGAAAATCATATATAACACCATAAGAATTGAATGTGACTGATTTTTTAATTAAATCATATGAACTTTGAATTATTTTACTTATATTCTCTTACCTGCTTTTCCTGGTATTTGCATCAGTATAGAATGTTCAACTTCCAGAAATTGATGTTCCTTTCACTATATGAGAGAGAATACAATTAGTTGTATATGATATATAAATATATATTGAAGTCTGTGGTGGTTTGAATATGCTTGGCACAAGGAGTGGCACTACTAGGAAACATGATCTTGTTGGAGTAGGTGTGGTCTTTTGGAGGAAGTGTGTCACTATGGGGGTAGTCTTTCAGAGAGCCTCCTAACTCCCTGGAAACCAGTCTTCTGTTTGCCTTCAGAACAAGATAGAAAACTCTCAGCTCCTTCTCTAGCATCACATCTGCTTGCATGCTGCCATGCTTCCGGATATGATGATGATGGACTAAACCTCTAAAACAGTAAGCCAGCCCTAAATAAATGTTGTCCCTTGTAAGTGTTGCCTTGGTCATGATGCCTCTTCATAGTAATGGAAACCCTAAGACAAAGTTACATGCATTGGGGATATTTGTTGTTTATTTCTCACAAAAAAATTTACTGCAAGCCCTTTCCCAAAGTTCATTTTCTGCCTATAATGAGGCGATTTCTGCATTAGCAAAAGGTACTATGATTTCTACTGGATCTGTTCCTGCTAATTGACAAAGTATCATTTTTCTGTTCAGAATCAGTTCAGAAACCTTTTCTATAAGTCTTTAATTTTTTAATTATTTATTTGTTTTATGGATATGAGTACACTGTAGGTGTCTTCAGACATACCAGATCCCATTACAGATGGTTGTGAGCCACCACGTGGTTGCTGGGAATTGAACTCAGAACCTCTGGAAAAGCAGTCGGTGCTCATAACTGCTGAGCCATCTCTCCAGTCCCTAAATCTTTAATTATTTTTACTCTGTTTGTGTGCTAAAAATACCCATTCTAAGACATAATCTCCTCTCTGCATAAGAATTCCTGTGGAAGAGTGAGTAAAGGCAAAATCACTAAAATACAGGCCATCTGGAGAGAGCCCCTGGGCAGCACCCCACGAGCGAACCTGAGCCTCGGGACCACAGGTAAGACCAAATTTTCTGCTGCAAGAAAGCTGCCTGGTGAGCTTGGGACACACGGAAGCAGAATTTCTCTAAGACCGGGCACGTTCTGTGTTTACCGGAAGTCCCACACCCGCGGATCCCGGCCCGCAGCAGCTCTCTGCTCCCAGACCCGGTGAGAGAGAGACCCAACCGCCTGGTCAGGTGGGCACTCCTGAGGCTGCAAAGCGGAAGAGACCACCAACACTGCTCACCCCTGCCCACATCCCTGGCCCAAGAGGAAACTGTATAAGGCCTCTGGGCTCCCGTGGGGGAGCGGCAGGACCCCTGCCAGAGACACCGCCGGACCCTGAAGGAAACAGACCGGATAAACAGTTCTCTGCACCCAAATCCCGTGGGAGGGAGAGCTAAACCTTCAGAGAGGCAGACAAGCCTGGGAAACCAGAAGAGACTGCTCCCTGCACACACATCTCGGACGCCAGAGGAAAAAGCCAAAGACCATCTGGAACCCTGGTGCACTGAAGCTCCCGGAAGGGGCGGCACAGGTCTTCCTGATTGCTGCCGCTGCAGAGAGCCCCTGGGCAGCACCCCACGAGCAAACCTGAGCCTCGGGACCACAGGTAAGACCAAATTTTCTGCTGCAAGAAAGCTGCCTGGTGAACTCAAGACACAGGCCCACAGGAACAGCTGAAGACCTGTAGAGAGGAAAAACTACACGCCCGAAAGCAGAACACTCTGTCCCCATAACTGACTGAAAGAGAGGAAAACAGGTCTACAGCACTCCTGACACACAGGCTTATAGGACAGTCTAGCCACTGTCAGAAATAGCAGAACAAAGTAACACTAGAGATAATCTGATGGCGAGAGGCAAGCGCAGGAACCCAAGCAACAGAAACCAAGACTACATGCCATCATCGGAGCCCAATTCTCCCACCAAAACAAACATGGAATATCCAAACACACCAGAAAAGCAAGATCTAGTTTCAAAATCATATTTGATCATGATGCTGGAGGACTTCAAGAAAGACATGAACACACTTAGGGAAGCACAGGAAAACATTAATAAACAAGTAAAAGCCTACAGAGAGGAATCACAAAAATCCCTGAAAGAATTCCAGGAAAACACAATCAAACAGTTGAAGGAATTAAAAATGGAAATAGAAGCAATCAAGAAAGAACACGTGGAAACAACCCTGGATATAGAAAACCAAAAGAAGAGACAAGGAGCTGTAGATACAAGCTTCACCAACAGAATACAAGAGATGGAAGAGAGAATCTCAGGAGCAGAAGATTCCATAGAAATCATTGACTCAACTGTCAAAGATAATGTAAAGCGGAAAAAGCTACTGGTCCAAAACATACAGGAAATCCAGGACTCAATGAGAAGATCAAACCTAAGGATAATAGGTATAGAAGAGAGTGAAGACTCCCAGCTCAAAGGACCAGTAAATATCTTCAACAAAATCATAGAAGAAAACTTCCCTAACCTAAAAAAAGAGATACCCATAGACATACAAGAAGCCTACAGAACTCCAAATAGATTGGACCAGAAAAGAAACACCTCCCGTCACATAATTGTCAAAACACCAAACGCACAAAATAAAGAAAGAATATTAAAAGCAGTAAGGGAAAAAGGTCAAGTAACATATAAAGGGAGACCTATCAGAATCACACCAGACTTCTCGCCAGAAACTATGAAGGCCAGAAGATCCTGGACTGATGTCATACAGACCCTAAGAGAACACAAATGCCAGCCCAGGTTACTGTATCCAGCAAAACTCTCAATTAACATTGATGGAGAAACCAAGATATTCCATGACAAAACCAAATTTACACAATATCTTTCTACAAATCCAGCACTACAAAGGATAATAAATGGTAAAGCCCAACATAAGGAGGCAAGCTATACCCTAGAAGAAGCAAGAAACTAATCGTCTTGGCAACAAAACAAAGAGAATGAAAGCACACAAACATAGCCTCACATCCAAATATGAATATAACGGGAAGCAATAATCACTATTCCTTAATATCTCTCAATATCAATGGCCTCAACTCCCCAATAAAAAGACATAGATTAACAAACTGGATACGCAACGAGGACCCTGCATTCTGCTGCCTACAGGAAACACACCTCAGAGACAAAGACAGACACTACCTCAGAGTGAAAGGCTGGAAAACAACTTTCCAAGCAAATGGTCAGAAGAAGCAAGCTGGAGTAGCCATTCTAATATCAAATAAAATCAATTTCCAACTAAAAGTCATCAAAAAAGATAAGGAAGGACACTTCATATTCATCAAAGGAAAAATCAACCGAGATGAACTCTCAATCCTAAATATCTATGCCCCAAATACAAGGGCACCTACATACGTAAAAGAAACCTTACTAAAGCTCAAAACACACATTGCACCTCACACAATAATAGTGGGAGATTTCAACACCCCACTCTCATCAATGGACAGATCATGGAAACAGAAATTAAACAGTGATGTAGACAGACTAAGAGAAGTCATGAGCCAAATGGACTTAACGGATATTTATAGAACATTCTATCCTAAAGCAAAAGGATATACCTTCTTCTCAGCTCCTCATGGTACTTTCTCCAAAATTGACCATATAATTGGTCAAAAAACGGGCCTCAACAGGTACAGAAAGATAGAAATAATCCCATGCGTGCTATCGGACCACCACGGCCTAAAACTGGTCTTCAATAACAATAAGGGAAAAATGCCCACATATACGTGGAAATTGAACAATGCTCTACTCAATGATAACCTGGTCAAGGAAGAAATAAAGAAAGAAATTAAAAACTTTTTAGAATTTAATGAAAATGAAGATACAACATACTCAAACTTATGGGACACAATGAAAGCTGTGCTAAGAGGAAAACTCATAGCGCTGAGTGCCTGCAGAAAGAAACAGGAAAGAGCATATGTCAGCAGCTTGACAGCACACCTAAAAGCTCTAGAACAAAAAGAAGCAAATACACCCAGGAGGAGTAGAAGGCAGGAAATAATCAAACTCAGAGCTGAAATCAACCAAGTAGAAACAAAAAGGACCATAGAAAGAATCAACAGAACCAAAAGTTGGTTCTTTGAGAAAATCAACAAGATAGATAAACCCTTAGCCAGACTAACGAGAGGACACAGAGAGTGTGTCCAAATTAACAAAATCAGAAATGAAAAGGGAGACATAACTACAGATTCGGAGGAAATTCAAAAAATCATCAGATCTTACTATAAAAACCTATATTCAACAAAATTTGAAAATCTTCAGGAAATGGACAATTTCCTAGACAGATACCAGGTATCGAAGTTAAATCAGGAACAGATAAACCAGTTAAACAACCCCATAACTCCTAAGGAAATAGAAGCAGTCATTAAAGGTCTCCCAACCAAAAAGAGCCCAGGTCCAGACGGGTTTAGTGCAGAATTCTATCAAACCTTCATAGAAGACCTCATACCAATATTATCCAAACTATTCCACAAAATTGAAACAGATGGAGCCCTACCGAATTCCTTCTACGAAGCCACAATTACTCTTATACCTAAACCACACAAAGACACAACAAAGAAAGAGAACTTCAGACCAATTTCCCTTATGAATATCGACGCAAAAATACTCAATAAAATTCTGGCAAACCGAATTCAAGAGCACATCAAAACAATCATCCACCATGATCAAGTAGGCTTCATCCCAGGCATGCAGGGATGGTTTAATATACGGAAAACCATCAATGTGATCCATTATATAAACAAACTGAAAGAACAGAACCACATGATCATTTCATTAGATGCTGAGAAAGCATTTGACAAAATTCAACACCCCTTCATGATAAAAGTCCTGGAAAGAATAGGAATTCAAGGCCCATACCTAAACATAGTAAAAGCCATATACAGCAAACCAGTTGCTAACATTAAACTAAGTGGAGAGAAACTTGAAGCAATCCCACTAAAATCAGGGACTAGACAAGGCTGCCCACTCTCTCCCTACTTATTCAATATAGTTCTTGAAGTTCTAGCCAGAGCAATCAGACAACAAAAGGAGATCAAGGGGATACAGATCGGAAAAGAAGAAGTCAAAATATCACTATTTGCAGATGACATGATAGTATATTTAAGTGATCCCAAAAGTTCCACCAGAGAACTACTAAAGCTGATAAACAACTTCAGCAAAGTGGCTGGGTATAAAATTAACTCAAATAAATCAGTTGCCTTCCTCTATACAAAAGAGAAGCAAGCCGAGAAAGAAATTAGGGAAACGACACCCTTCATAATAGACCCAAATAATATAAAGTACCTCGGTGTGACTTTAACCAAGCAAGTAAAAGATCTGTACAATAAGAACTTCAAGACACTGAGGAAAGAAATTGAAGAAGACCTCAGAAGATGGAAAGATCTCCCATGCTCGTGGATTGGCAGGATTAATATAGTAAAAATGGCCATTTTACCAAAAGCAATCTACAGATTCAATGCAATCCCCATCAAAATACCAATCCAATTCTTCAAAGAGTTAGACAGAACAATTTGCA
Organism: Rattus norvegicus; assembly: GCF_021556685.1. Lineage (NCBI taxonomy): Eukaryota > Metazoa > Chordata > Mammalia > Rodentia > Muridae > Rattus > Rattus norvegicus. The sequence continues at coordinate 28,621,432 of NC_141551.1, read as the reverse complement.
AATTCATCTGGAATAACAAAAAACCCAGGATAGCTAAAGCTATCCTCAACAATAAAAGGACTTCAGGGGGAATCACTATCCCTGAACTCAAGCAGTATTACAGAGCAATAGTGATAAAAACTGCATGGTATTGGTACAGAGACAGACAGATAGACCAATGGAATAGAATTGAAGACCCAGAAATGAACCCACACACCTATGGTCACTTGATTTTTGACAAAGGAGCCAAAACCATCCAATGGAAAAAAGATAGCATTTTCAGCAAATGGTGCTGGTTCAACTGGAGGGCAACATGTAGAAGAATGCAGATCGATCCATGCTTATCACCCTGTACAAAGCTTAAGTCCAAGTGGATCAAGGACCTCCACATCAAAGCAGACACACTCAAACTAATAGAAGAAAAACTAGGGAAGCATCTGGAACACATGGGCACTGGAAAAAATTTCCTGAACAAAACACCAATGGCTTATGCTCTAAGATCAAGAATCGACAAATGGGATCTCATAAAACTGCAAAGCTTCTGTAAGGCAAAGGACACTGTGGTTAGGACAAAATGGCAACCAACAGATTGGGAAAAGATCTTTACCAATCCTACAACAGATAGAGGCCTTATATCCAAAATATACAAAGAACTCAAGAAGTTAGACCGCAGGGAAACAAATAACCCTATTAAAAAATGGGGTTCAGAGCTAAACAAAGAATTCACAGCTGAGGAATGCCGAATGGCTGAGAAACACCTAAAGAAATGTTCAACATCTTTAGTCATAAGGGAAATGCAAATCAAAACAACCCTGAGATTTCACCTCACACCAGTGCGATTGGCTAAGATCAAAAACTCAGGTGACAGCAGATGCTGGCGAGGATGTGGAGAAAGAGGAACACTCCTCCATTGTTGGTGGGATTGCAGACTGGTAAAACCATTCTGGAAATCAGTCTGGAGGTTCCTCAGAAAATTGGACATTGAACTGCCTGAGGATCCAGCTATACCTCTCTTGGGCATATACCCAAAAGATGCCTCAACATATAAAAGAGACACGTGCTCCACTATGTTCATCGCAGCCTTATTTATAATAGCCAGAAAATGGAAAGAACCCAGATGCCCTTCAACAGAGGAATGGATACAGAAAATGTGGTACATCTACACAATGGAATATTACTCAGCTATCAAAAACAACGAGTTTATGAAATTCGTAGGCAAATGGTTGGAACTGGAAAATATCATCCTGAGTGAGCTAACCCAATCACAGAAAGACATACATGGTATGCACTCATTGATAAGTGGCTATTAGCCCAAATGCTTGAATTACCCTAGATCCCTAGAACAAACGAAACTCAAGACAGATGATCAAAATGTGAATGCTTCACTCCTTCTTTAAATGAGGAAAAAGAATACCCTTAGCAGGGAAAGGAGAGGCAAAGATTAAAACAGAGACTGAAGGAACACCCATTCAGAGCCTGCCCCACATGTGGCCCATACATATACAGCCACCCAATTAGACAAGATGGATGAAGCAAAGAAGTGCAGACCGACAGGAGCCGGATGTAGATCGCTCCTGAGAGACACAGCCAGCATACAGCAAATATAGAGGCGAATGCCAGCAGCAAACCACTGAACTGAGAATAGGTCCCCTATTGAAGGAATCAGAGAAAGAACTGGAAGAGCTTGAAGGGGCCCGAGACCCCAAAAGTACAACAATGCCAAGCAACCAGAGCTTCCAGGGACTAAGCCACTACCTAAAGACTATACATGGACTGACCCTGGACTCTGACCACATAGGTAGCAATGAATATCCTAGTAAGAGCACCAGTGGAAGGGGAAGCCCTGGGTCCTGCTAAGACTGAACCCCCAGTGAACTAGTCTATGGGGGGAGGGCAGCAATGGGGGGAGGGTTGGGAGGGGAACACCCATAAGGAAGGGGAGGGGGGAGGGGGATGTTTGCCCGGAAACCGGGAAAGGGAATAACACTCGAAATGTATATAAGAAATACTCAAGTTAATAAAAAAAAAAAAATACAGGCCATCTGTGGATCCAAATTATCCTTATGTGCTTCTTTTTTTTTTTTTTTGGTTCTTTTTTTCGGAGCTGGGGACTGAACCCAGGGCCTTGCGCTTCCTAGGTAAGCGCTCTACCACTGAGCTAAATCCCCACCCCCCCTTATGTGCTTCTTGTCCTAGATAATTTAAAGAAATCTCCTCTTTGTATTTTTTCAGGAGCAATTTGTAATCCCCAACAAGATTATCTTTACTTCATCAAACATTTTTTCTAAGGTATTTGTATTTGAATAAACCAGAAAATATCATCTGTCTAATGGCAAATTATGGATTGAGGAAACTGTTTATAAATTATTTCTAAAGGCTGTTGTACAAAATATTGACATAAGGTAGAACTATTCAACATTCCTTGTGGTAAGACCCTTCACTTAGGAGTTGGGGATTTAGCTCAGTGGTAGAGCGCTTAGCAAGCGCAAGGCCCTGGGTTCGGTCCCCAGCTCTGAAAAAAAAGACCCTTCACTTAGGTACATACAGTGGTTAGATGTGGGCATCTTGTTCTTGTAAAGGGTTTGTGACAAAGCAGTCTTTTAAATCAATCACTATAATAGGCCACACCTTAGATAATAATGAAAGCAATAGGATTCCAGAATGTAAAGAACCCATTGACAGAATAATTTGATTAGTTGCTCTCAGATCTGTCAATACACTCCATTTGCCATATTTCCTTTTAATGACAAATACGGGAGAATTCCAGGAGCTGGTGTACTCTTCTATATGTTGAACCTGTTCTTGGACTGACTGTTCTAGTGCTTGAAATTTTTTCTTTGCCACAGGCCACTCTTCTATCTAAATAGGCTGGTCAATCAACTACCTTAGTGGCAAGGTGGCTGGTATCCCATCAGCAGTGTCTTCCTCCAGATAAAGTAGGAGAGCCAGCCTCTGCTGTGTCCTGCTTATGGACAATGTGGACCTCTGTGACTGTTCTTGATAAAATCTTGTAATACTTTCCTCATAGCTCTTATTTTATGGCTTGTCCCTGAAGCTGGAAGAATGGTAATTCACACCACCCATTGTTGCAAAAATATCTCTATAAATAAATGTCTATGCCAGTCACATATGGCCTTAATTTTCCTACTTTTCCTTCAGGCCCTATTCAATTACACTTATATTTTGTTTAATTTGGAATAAACTTCCAACCCCTAGGGAGAGAGGGGGGAGAGAGAGAGAGAGAGAGAGAGAGAGAGAGAGAGAGAGAAAGAGAGAAAGAGAGATTGATTCTGCATTAGAAGCTAAAGATTCAACTAGTGCTTCCCTAGTTTGTGGATCTGATACCCTCCTAGCTAAAGCTAAAGTAAAAGACAAAAAAGTCAGTGTATGTTTCTTTTGGACCTTACATAATCTGACTAAATGGTTCAAGTTTTTTCCTTTTTCCTGAGCACTTAGATGCTACCATGCCACATTATGCCAAAGTTTCTGGGTCATATTCAACATGCATATGGACCTTCACTTAGTAGATGATCTTGAGAAATATTAATACCTATGGTCCTATTTCTCTATCCTATCTCCCTAGCCCCTTCCCTCTACCTGAATGCTATTGTAACTATGGACCAGGTTCCTATATTGCTCTTGTCATATCTTTCCAGTATTGGGGGATTATTTTATTTTTAATCACCCAAAAATTTAATATCTGGTTCATTAACGGTGAATGTATTCAATAGCTGATAACATTTTCTTTATATTGTTTTAAAACTAGTATATCTATAGGGTGACAGCCATATTCTTCAAATCCCTGGGGGTGCCCAACATCTGCTGGCATCTATTGCACATTAACAGGATAAGCTACAGTTGGTTTTTCTAACAACCATTGTCTGACTTTCTTGATTTTGATTGTATGGTGGTATAGTAGGTTCTAGCCTTATTTCCTTTCTTCCTATCTTAGTAACCTCCTCAATTTTATTTATAAATTTTTCTAACTTTACTTCTAAGGTTTGTCTTCATCTTTCATTTTTCTCCCTATTTGTATATCTAAGGCCTTTTTAGAAGGCATTAGAATCCATCTTGGCTATCAGGATTAAAATAAGGATTACTAATGTGATAGTAATCATAATTGGTAATGTGTCAGTTTCAGCTAGGTCATTTATCTTCTGATTTGTTTCTATCTTTAAAACATTCAAAATGGCATTATACAAAGTCCAAAACCTATGCATTACTGTGCCTTTCATCTTTATGTGATTTATTTCTTTAAATTTATCAATTTTAAATTATTTATATCTATGAATATTCATACACAGTCTTCTTGCTCTTTAGATAAAGCACAATTTTAAACATTTTTAACCCAGTCAGAAGTTTGCTGCTTTGACCCAAAATGTGTCCTGCCTACAAGATGTGCAGGAACAAAGATGGAGCAGAGACTGAGGGAATGGCTCAATGACTGGCCCATCCCATGGGCAAACACCAATCCCTAACACTATTAATGTTACTCTGTATGCTTGCAAACAAGAGCCAAGCATACCTGTTGTCTGAGAGCTCCACCAAGCAGCTAACTGAAACAGATGCAGAGACCCACAGCCAAACATTAGATAGAGCTTGAGAAGTCTTATGGAAGAGTTAGGGGAAGGATTGAGGGACTCAAAGAAAATATGGATGCCACGAGAAGATCAACAAAGTCAACTAACATGGATCCTTGGGAGCTTCCAAAGACTGAACCACCAACCAAAGACCAAGTGTGGGCTGAACCTAGGCCCTCCACACATATGTAGCAGATGCACAAGCAGAAATCTTAATTGAGCAGGAGACATGGCTCACTGGTGCCTACCCAATGTGCGAGACCTCAGGCTTGAGTCTCTGGTTTGTCAAAACTGTTGTTTGCTTTCATTCATCTATTCATGTGTTTGTCACTTGTTTGGAGAGCATTTCTAGCCATTCTCTTGGGGGTAGGTCTTTTGGCAGCAAGTTGTCTTTAACTTGAGGGTCTCCTTCTTTGACCTTTATTCTTTGCTACGTTGCAGCTACACAGCATCCAGGCTGATGGCTCTTTTCTTTTACCAACTGATGGGGAAGTCCACTGACATTCTGGTTTTTCCTTTGTGTATGCTATCTTTCTGTTTCACTACTTGCAGGAAATATTTCCTGGTCTTAGTTTTCAGAAGTTTAGCATCAATTTCTTTTGATTTATCCTTTTTGTATCTGTAAACTTATATGCCTTATTAAAGTTAGAAAGTATGCAGCCATTATTTCTCCAAGCATTCTTTTTTAGGCATGTTTCTATATTTTCATTCTGAGACTCTAAGGACGTAAGTGTCATTTTTGAAACAAGGTTTTGCTATATAGCCCAGGCTGTCCTAGAACTTGCTATGAGGCCCAGTATAGCCTCAGTCTCCTCAATGCTGAAATTATAGAAGTACACCATCATACTTGGTTTATAGATATGTGATTTTTATCAATGCTTAAGAAATCCTATTTGTCACGCCCACCTCGGCCGGCAAGGAAGACGCAACCGCTCCCTACATCTCCCCCTTGTTTGTTTAATAAAATGACTGGTCTAGATCTGGGTGTCACGTCAATCTTGTCATTGCTCCTGTCTTAGGTCATTCCTGACGATGACTCAGACTTACCCGTCGATGGGTTACCCTATCGCCACCGGGCCCCGTGTCTTGGGTTGGTCCAAGCTCGAGGAAAATTGCCCGTCCCTGGATACAATGACTCCACATGACTGTGACAAAAATTATCTAGGGCGAACTCTTGATCTTTCAAAGAGGCCAGCCATATATTGGGAGAAGCACCATGTTCTATAGCAGTCATAGCCTGGTAAACAACCGCATGTTCTCTTTTTGAATGGCCAATAAGCCAGAGACCTACTCAGCATCCCAGGAGGACAATAGCTCCCCAGGCACCCGCCCACTCCTTAAAAAGGGAGAAAGCATTGGTAATCCATGAGGTAAAATCTTCAACTGTGATGGGGTCCAGCCTAGTGCTGTTGAGGACAGCAATCTGCATCAGCAACTGTCTTGATAGTGGCTCTGCTTTCATGGACCAGTTTCCTTTCAGATAATTCAAGATTTCTTTGCTCTGTTGAGAATGCTGAGAAAAGTTAGCTCGCAAAGGAGTAATGCATAAACCTCTAAGGGAGGAAACGCAAGACAGCTGTGTCATATGATACAGTGCTTCAATTTGTTCTTGAACCAAATCTATCCTTTGATTGGCTAATAGAAGGCCAGATGCCAAATGGGTATTAAATTCTTCTTGTATCTCTAGCGCCACTGCAGTTCTTTCTACAATCTGACAGTTTCAGTCGTCTGTATTTGATTGGTCATAGCGATTGCAGCTGTGGAGCTGCGGCAGCAGACAGCACAATGGCTGAAATTATGACTGCCGTGATTCCAAAATCTCTTTTGGCTCTCAGCAAATTAAGAATAGGAAAGCTATCTGGGTTTGCCTCCACTGGGATTGGCACAAAGGAGGGAATTTTAACCATCACTGCAGTGTCATTGGTGCCATCCCAGCATCCAGCTAAATAGCAGACTACATCAGAGCTATTACAATTTAAAGCACCACTGCTTACATTAGTGCTTATCAGAAAGAAAAAAGGTGATCTAACACATACTGAAGTACTAGTGGCAGTATTATTTGCCAAGAGGTTATTATATTGAATATTGGTCAACCTGGTATCATTTTTTCTGGTAGCTGAAACATTATACAGCACGAAGTTCTCACCCATCAACCTAACAAAGGGGGTCAGGGATGTATATGCCCCTTGCTCATTGGACAGCACCCACTGAAAGAAAAAGGTTGGCAAAACAGTAGAATTGCTATGAACTGGCAATAGCCCACAGGGTGAGCGAATTAACCTGTATTACCATTCCCAGTAGTAATAGTAGGGTTCGTAGTCTCGTCTTCAGGAAGAGCAGAAGGCAATTTTCAAGTCAAACGCTCAGGTACCCAAATTGGATTTTCTTGATTCTGCGGAAAAACACAAATCGCTCCCCTAGATCTCGAAATCACGGGATCTGGGCCACGCCATTTATCAGTTAAGACATCCTTCCACTTTACTTCTGCATTAGTTATAGGTGTAGTAGCAGCATGGCGATCTGCAGCAGAGCAGCCATGTACATCCAAAATTAAGAAATTTAGAGTAAAAAGAGCTAAAGAAAGTTGTCCTTTTGGTGTTTGGCCACTGGCAATTCCCTCTTTTTGTTTTTGTATAAGCTCTTTTAAGGTACGATGTACTCTTTCCACAATTCCTTGACCTTGGGGATTGTATGGCAATCCTGTAGTATGTTTGACCTGCATTGTCTGGCAAAATGCCTGAAAGGACTTTGCAGTGTAGGCAGGCCTGTTGTCTGTCTTGAGACTATCAGGCTTTCCCCCAGGCTGCCCATGCCTCTAAGCAATGGCTAATGGCATTACGAGCCTTTTCACCAGTCATCAGAGTAGCATGTATAATACCGGAACAGGTATCAACAAAAACATGAGCATATTTTAAATTTCCAAATTGAGATATGTGTGTGACATCCATCAGCCAAAGTTTTAGCGGGATCAGACCACGAGGGTTAATCCCCACATGAGGAGGGTGGTGAAATTGAACACAATTTTGGCAACATAACACCACATCATGAGCTACAGCTCTAGAGATTTTAAATTTTTGTTGAAGAGTAAAGGCAGGAACATGAAACTTTTGATGAAATTCTCTAGCGAGATCAACCAAAGCAGCATGAAAAATAAACTCTCTATGAGTACTAGTATCCACCAGGGCGTTATTACTGGTCATGGGACCAGGCAAATTAGTATGGGCTCGAATATGTTGTATGAAAAATTTATTTTTTCTGGCCCAAATCAAATTTTGTAATTCTAAAAGAATTTGACATACAGTACTAGTTGACCGAATTGGCCCTGCAATTTCAAGTGAGCGCACCGCATTAACTACATAAGCAGAGTCAGAAATTAAATTAAAAGAATCATGAAATCTTTTGAAAACTTCCAGTACAATTTTACATTCTGTAATTTGGGGGGTGCCTGGACTATATTGAATTAATACTGGTTCTTGAGAATCAACCATATAGGCACCTACACCTGTTTTGGAGCCATCTGTATAAATATCTAATGCTCCAGACAAAGGCTCTGAGGCAGTGATATTAGGAAAGATCACTGGGTGTTCAGTAAAAAATTGTAGCAACGGATCCTTAAGGATAGTGATTGTCGGAAGTCCCACACCCGCGGATCCCGGCCCGCAGCAGCTCTCTGCTCCCAGACCCGGTGAGAGAGAGACCCAACCGCCTGGTCAGGTGGGCACTCCTGAGGCTGCAAAGCGGAAGAGACCACCAACACTGCTCACCCCTGCCCACATCCCTGGCCCAAGAGGAAACTGTATAAGGCCTCTGGGCTCCCGTGGGGGAGCGGCAGGACCCCTGCCAGAGACACCGCCGGACCCTGAAGGAAACAGACCGGATAAACAGTTCTCTGCACCCAAATCCCGTGGGAGGGAGAGCTAAACCTTCAGAGAGGCAGACAAGCCTGGGAAACCAGAAGAGACTGCTCCCTGCACACACATCTCGGACGCCAGAGGAAAAAGCCAAAGACCATCTGGAACCCTGGTGCACTGAAGCTCCCGGAAGGGGCGGCACAGGTCTTCCTGATTGCTGCCGCTGCAGAGAGCCCCTGGGCAGCACCCCACGAGCAAACCTGAGCCTCGGGACCACAGGTAAGACCAAATTTTCTGCTGCAAGAAAGCTGCCTGGTGAACTCAAGACACAGGCCCACAGGAACAGCTGAAGACCTGTAGAGAGGAAAAACTACACGCCCGAAAGCAGAACACTCTGTCCCCATAACTGACTGAAAGAGAGGAAAACAGGTCTACAGCACTCCTGACACACAGGCTTATAGGACAGTCTAGCCACTGTCAGAAATAGCAGAACAAAGTAACACTAGAGATAATCTGATGGCGAGAGGCAAGCGCAGGAACCCAAGCAACAGAAACCAAGACTACATGCCATCATCGGAGCCCAATTCTCCCACCAAAACAAACATGGAATATCCAAACACACCAGAAAATCAAGATCTAGTTTCAAAATCATATTTGATCATGATGCTGGAGGACTTCAAGAAAGACATGAACACACTTAGGGAAGCACAGGAAAACATTAATAAACAAGTAAAAGCCTACAGAGAGGAATCACAAAAATCCCTGAAAGAATTCCAGGAAAACACAATCAAACAGTTGAAGGAATTAAAAATGGAAATAGAAGCAATCAAGAAAGAACACGTGGAAACAACCCTGGATATAGAAAACCAAAAGAAGAGACAAGGAGCTGTAGATACAAGCTTCACCAACAGAATACAAGAGATGGAAGAGAGAATCTCAGGAGCAGAAGATTCCATAGAAATCGTTGACTCAACTGTCAAAGATAATGTAAAGCGGAAAAAGCTACTGGTCCAAAACATACAGGAAATCCAGGACTCAATGAGAAGATCAAACCTAAGGATAATAGGTATAGAAGAGAGTGAAGACTCCCAGCTCAAAGGACCAGTAAATATCTTCAACAAAATCATAGAAGAAAACTTCCCTAACCTAAAAAAAGAGATACCCATAGACATACAAGAAGCCTACAGAACTCCAAATAGATTGGACCAGAAAAGAAACACCTCCCGTCACATAATTGTCAAAACACCAAACGCACAAAATAAAGAAAGAATATTAAAAGCAGTAAGGGAAAAAGGTTAAGTAACATATAAAGGCAGACCTATCAGAATCACACCAGACTTCTCGCCAGAAACTATGAAGGCCAGAAGATCCTGGACTGATGTCATACAGACCCTAAGAGAACACAAATGCCAGCCCAGGTTACTGTATCCAGCAAAACTCTCAATTAACATTGATGGAGAAACCAAGATATTCCATGACAAAACCAAATTTACACAATATCTTTCTACAAATCCAGCACTACAAAGGATAATAAATGGTAAAGCCCAACATAAGGAGGCAAGCTATACCCTAGAAGAAGCAAGAAACTAATCGTCTTGGCAACAAAACAAAGAGAATGAAAGCACACAAACATAGCCTCACATCCAAATATGAATATAACGGGAAGCAATAATCACTATTCCTTAATATCTCTCAATATCAATGGCCTCAACTCCCCAATAAAAAGACATAGATTAACAAACTGGATACGCAACGAGGACCCTGCATTCTGCTGCCTACAGGAAACACACCTCAGAGACAAAGACAGACACTACCTCAGAGTGAAAGGCTGGAAAACAACTTTCCAAGCAAATGGTCAGAAGAAGCAAGCTGGAGTAGCCATTCTAATATCAAATAAAATCAATTTCCAACTAAAAGTCATCAAAAAAGATAAGGAAGGACACTTCATATTCATCAAAGGAAAAATCAACCGAGATGAACTCTCAATCCTAAATATCTATGCCCCAAATACAAGGGCACCTACATACGTAAAAGAAACCTTACTAAAGCTCAAAACACACATTGCACCTCACACAATAATAGTGGGAGATTTCAACACCCCACTCTCATCAATGGACAGATCATGGAAACAGAAATTAAACAGTGATGTAGACAGACTAAGAGAAGTCATGAGCCAAATGGACTTAACGGATATTTATAGAACATTCTATCCTAAAGCAAAAGGATATACCTTCTTCTCAGCTCCTCATGGTACTTTCTCCAAAATTGACCATATAATTGGTCAAAAAACGGGCCTCAACAGGTACAGAAAGATAGAAATAATCCCATGCGTGCTATCGGACCACCACGGCCTAAAACTGGTCTTCAATAACAATAAGGGAAAAATGCCCACATATACGTGGAAATTGAACAATGCTCTACTCAATGATAACCTGGTCAAGGAAGAAATAAAGAAAGAAATTAAAAACTTTTTAGAATTTAATGAAAATGAAGATACAACATACTCAAACTTATGGGACACAATGAAAGCTGTGCTAAGAGGAAAACTCATAGCGCTGAGTGCCTGCAGAAAGAAACAGGAAAGAGCATATGTCAGCAGCTTGACAGCACACCTAAAAGCTCTAGAACAAAAAGAAGCAAATACACCCAGGAGGAGTAGAAGGCAGGAAATAATCAAACTCAGAGCTGAAATCAACCAAGTAGAAACAAAAAGGACCATAGAAAGAATCAACAGAACCAAAAGTTGGTTCTTTGAGAAAATCAACAAGATAGATAAACCCTTAGCCAGACTAACGAGAGGACACAGAGAGTGTGTCCAAATTAACAAAATCAGAAATGAAAAGGGAGACATAACTACAGATTCGGAGGAAATTCAAAAAATCATCAGATCTTACTATAAAAACCTATATTCAACAAAATTTGAAAATCTTCAGGAAATGGACAATTTCCTAGACAGATACCAGGTATCGAAGTTAAATCAGGAACAGATAAACCAGTTAAACAACCCCATAACTCCTAAGGAAATAGAAGCAGTCATTAAAGGTCTCCCAACCAAAAAGAGCCCAGGTCCAGACGGGTTTAGTGTAGAATTCTATCAAACCTTCATAGAAGACCTCATACCAATATTATCCAAACTATTCCACAAAATTGAAACAGATGGAGCCCTACCGAATTCCTTCTACGAAGCCACAATTACTCTTATACCTAAACCACACAAAGACACAACAAAGAAAGAGAACTTCAGACCAATTTCCCTTATGAATATCGACGCAAAAATACTCAATAAAATTCTGGCAAACCGAATTCAAGAGCACATCAAAACAATCATCCACCATGATCAAGTAGGCTTCATCCCAGGCATGCAGGGATGGTTTAATATACGGAAAACCATCAATGTGATCCATTATATAAACAAACTGAAAGAACAGAACCACATGATCATTTCATTAGATGCTGAGAAAGCATTTGACAAAATTCAACACCCCTTCATGATAAAAGTCCTGGAAAGAATAGGAATTCAAGGCCCATACCTAAACATAGTAAAAGCCATATACAGCAAACCAGTTGCTAACATTAAACTAAGTGGAGAGAAACTTGAAGCAATCCCACTAAAATCAGGGACTAGACAAGGCTGCCCACTCTCTCCCTACTTATTCAATATAGTTCTTGAAGCCAGAGCAATCAGACAACAAAAGGAGATCAAGGGGATACAGATCGGAAAAGAAGAAGTCAAAATATCACTATTTGCAGATGACATGATAGTATATTTAAGTGATCCCAAAAGTTCCACCAGAGAACTACTAAAGCTGATAAACAACTTCAGCAAAGTGGCTGGGTATAAAATTAACTCAAATAAATCAGTTGCCTTCCTCTATACAAAAGAGAAACAAGCCGAGAAAGAAATTAGGGAAACGACACCCTTCATAATAGACCCAAATAATATAAAGTACCTCGGTGTGACTTTAACCAAGCAAGTAAAAGATCTGTACAATAAGAACTTCAAGACACTGAGGAAAGAAATTGAAGAAGACCTCAGAAGATGGAAAGATCTCCCATGCTCGTGGATTGGCAGGATTAATATAGTAAAAATGGCCATTTTACCAAAAGCGATATACAGATTCAATGCAATCACCATCAAAATACCAATCCAATTCTTCAAAGAGTTAGACAGAACAATTTGCAAATTCATCTGGAATAACAAAAAACCCAGGATAGCTAAAACTATCCTCAACAATAAAAGGACTTCAGGGGGAATCACTATCCCTGAACTCAAGCAGTATTACAGAGCAATAGTGATAAAAACTGCATGGTATTGGTACAGAGACAGACAGATAGACCAATGGAATAGAATTGAAGACCCAGAAATGAACCCACACACCTATGGTCACTTGATTTTTGACAAAGGAGCCAAAACCATCCAATGGAAAAAAGATAGCATTTTCAGCAAATGGTGCTGGTTCAACTGGAGGGCAACATGTAGAAGAATGCAGATCGATCCATGCTTATCACCCTGTACAAAGCTTAAGTCCAAGTGGATCAAGGACCTCCACATCAAAGCAGACACACTCAAACTAATAGAAGAAAAACTAGGGAAGCATCTGGAACACATGGGCACTGGAAAAAATTTCCTGAACAAAACACCAATGGCTTATGCTCTAAGATCAAGAATCGACAAATGGGATCTCATAAAACTGCAAAGCTTCTGTAAGGCAAAGGACACTGTGGTTAGGACAAAACGGCAACCAACAGATTGGGAAAAGATCTTTACCAATCCTACAACAGATAGAGGCCTTATATCCAAAATATACAAAGAACTCAAGAAGTTAGACCGCAGGGAAACAAATAACCCTATTAAAAAAATGGGGTTCAGAGCTAAACAAAGAATTCACAGCTGAGGAATGCCGAATGGCTGAGAAACACCTAAAGAAATGTTCAACATCTTTAGTCATAAGGGAAATGCAAATCAAAACAACCCTGAGATTTCACCTCACACCAGTGCGATTGGCTAAGATCAAAAACTCAGGTGACAGCAGATGCTGGCGAGGATGTGGAGAAAGAGGAACACTCCTCCATTGTTGGTGGGATTGCAGACTGGTAAAACCATTCTGGAAATCAGTCTGGAGGTTCCTCAGAAAATTGGACATTGAACTGCCTGAGGATCCAGCTATACCTCTCTTGGGCATATACCCAAAAGATGCCTCAACATATAAAAGAGACACGTGCTCCACTATGTTCATTGCAGCCTTATTTATAATAGCCAGAAAATGGAAAGAACCCAGATGCCCTTCAACAGAGGAATGGATACAGAAAATGTGGTACATCTACACAATGGAATATTACTCAGCTATCAAAAACAACGAGTTTATGAAATTCGTAGGCAAATGGTTGGAACTGGAAAATATCATCCTGAGTGAGCTAACCCAATCACAGAAAGACATACATGGTATGCACTCATTGATAAGTGGCTATTAGCCCAAATGCTTGAATTACCCTAGATCCCTAGAACAAACGAAACTCAAGACAGATGATCAAAATGTGAATGCTTCACTCCTTCTTTAAATGAGGAAAAAGAATACCCTTAGCAGGGAAGGGAGAGGCAAAGATTAAAACAGAGACTGAAGGAACACCCATTCAGAGCCTGCCCCACATGTGGCCCATACATATACAGCCACCCAATTAGACAAGATGGATGAAGCAAAGAAGTGCAGACCGACAGGAGCCGGATGTAGATCGCTCCTGAGAGACACAGCCAGAATACAGCAAATATAGAGGCGAATGCCAGCAGCAAACCACTGAACTGAGAATAGGTCCCCTATTGAAGGAATCAGAGAAAGAACTGGAAGAGCTTGAAGGGGCCCGAGACCCCAAAAGTACAACAATGCCAAGCAACCAGAGCTTCCAGGGACTAAGCCACTACCTAAAGACTATACATGGACTGACCCTGGACTCTGACCACATAGGTAGCAATGAATATCCTAGTAAGAGCACCAGTGGAAGGGGAAGCCCTGGGTCCTGCTAAGACTGAACCCCCAGTGAACTAGTCTATGGGGGGAGGGCAGCAATGGGGGGAGGGTTGGGAGGGGAACACCCATAAGGAAGGGGAGGGGGGAGGGGGATGTTTGCCCGGAAACCGGGAAAGGGAATAACACTCGAAATGTATATAAAAAATACTCAAGTTAATAAAAAAAAAAAAAGAAAAAAAAAAAGGACAGTGATTGTCAAAACTCTCCATCAAAACTACAGTGTAATATGGCCCAATCATCTATCAAGGCACACAATGTTTCTATCTGAGCAGTTGTATATGGTATAATAATTTTCTTGGGTAAAATACCAAAATGCTGAATGCAAGATTTAACGCCTAACACAGCAAGCTGTGCAACAGCAGAAGGGTAATATTCAAGGGTCTTATTAGGAGAAATATGGGGATAAATCCAAAGAAGTGGACCTTGTTGCCGTAGCACTCCTGTAGGCTGATGAAAGGTTCTCAGTATACACAAAAGCAGATCTTCCTTTTCCTTGTACCTTCTAAGCATTGCCTTTTCTAATCTTTCTTCTACTTTCCTCAAGGATAATCGTGCTTCCTTGGTTAAAACACGGGGTGAAGTAAGCTGAGAATCCCCTTTCAGGATCTCATAAAGTGGTTGTAAATCTACATTGGGCATTTTAATATAGGGTTGAATCCAATTTATGCTTCCTAGTAATTTTTGAAAGTCATTTAATGTTTTTAAATGATCTTTTCGTAATTCAATTTTCTGAGGGGAAATACTATGAGGAGTGATTTTAGTTCCTAGATATTCCCCCATTTGGCCCATTTGAACCTTTTCAAGTGCTATGAACAATTGATTGTTTTCAAGCACCTTAACCACTTTTGCATAGGCCGCTTCTAGGGCAGCTAGTATAAACATTTAGCCAGCCCCCTGGGGAGCTTGCCCAGCCGACTTAGGCTTCTAGCTACAGATGCAGGCTCCAAAAGCCAATTGAAACTTTTTATTTATTTGTTCCTTTCTTGAAAGGAGTTAAAGCTACATCAATGGGTGAATCAACCAGCATTTAAAATTTTAACCTTTTCTTTTAAACATGAAACACAAAACATTCAAACAACGAGAAGCAAAACCCAGACATAAATTGACATACATGGACAGCTTGGTGCACCAAGGACAGACAATAGACACAGAGGAAAAGAACTAGATGGTGTTCCACCAAAGGGACCCAGACATCCTGCCTAAACTGTCTCTAGTCAGGGTCCAAAGACTAAAAGCATCTATGAGAATCGACTTTGCTTCTCTAGATTTTAACATAACTCTAAAAGAACACATACACAAAAACATTTTACCATTATTACCTTGTCCCCTTTTGACCACTACCACTACCCCAAATCTTTATCTTTGTACATGCTTTCAATTTCTGCAATCCTTCTGAATTCTGCTTACTGCGGCCTTTAAAATCTGTATCCACCACCTGAGTTCCCATTCGAGGGGTCAATACGAGTCTGGTGGTGGAACTGAGGTCGAGTCCTGCGCTTCCTTTTGTTGCTCTGTGGGAGGCCCGGGACCCGATGGTTCTACCTTTAGTTTCACTTTCTCTAAGCTGTCCGTGATGCTTTCTAGATTGTCTGACATTTCTAAGGTCAAGGCTTTTAAAGAAGAATATATCTTATTTGTTTCCTGGTCCTTATTATCCTCTTTTTTTATCTCTGCCTTCTCTCTGTTCCTTTTATCTCCTTTTCTTTTCTTTTTTTCTTTCCAGAACTTTTCTCCCTCCGACATACTTTCTTGTTGCTCTGCAAGGACCCTCTGACCTGTCCTAACTGCTCTAATGGCTTCCCACACAAAGAAAAAAAAAAAACAAAATTACAAGCCTTACCCACAAAGGATCCATTGGAAACAACATTGCCGTAGTTTACAAACCTTTCGGCCTCTATACCAAGGCTTTCATCATCTCTGCTTACCTCCAGCAAACTTTATCGTCGTTACCGGGAACTTTCCGACGTCGCCATCCTGGAGCTGAAGGGTTCTGAAATCCATGAGGATGTCCTCAGGTCCCCGTATAGGGCCACCACTTGTCACGCCCACCTCGGCCGGCAAGGAAGACGCAACACGGTTGGATTCTTCTCAACAGCTTTACTGCAGGACACCTTCATTGTTGACACGGGGACCACGAGCGGCAAATTTGCTCGCCTTATATACACAACAGTATGCTAATAATCTCTCAGGGATTGGTGGGGCACGGGTCACCCCACTATCACCCCACTATCACCCCACTACTTGTCCTACAGGGATTGGCGGAGAACGAATCACCCCACCAGCATGGTACCGCCCCCCTCATTAGCATATTACCGGCCAACTGACACCAGGTGCAAAACCCGCGCATGCACAGTACTATTTTTCACCACAAGAGAGCGCCGGATCATACAGCTGTCCTGACGAGGGGACAAGCCTGCGCATGCGCGGTAAGTTGTTTACATTCAGATGGGGCTGGCTGTCGGCGCCATCTTTGTTTTGCTGCGCCGCTCCCTACACCTATTCACTAATGAACAAGGAAAATTAAAATCAATGGAAATATGGTTCAGTGGTAGATTACTTTCTAGCATGTGTGAAGTCCTAATTTAATCTTCAGTACCAGGGTGGTAGAGAAAGACAAGAATATAAATCAGATGTAATGGATATTTACATAAATGAAGTCTTGTCATCAGCTGTCAACGTGACACAAACATAGACTCACCTGGGAAAAGAGACCCTCAACTATGCAATTGCTTAGATCATATTAATCTATGCTCACATCTGTGAGATGTTTTACTTGTTAATTGGTATAGGAGGACCCAGCCCACTGTAGTGCCATGTAGTGGGAAATACTAAAAAAGCAATCCACACTAGCACTGGCAAGGCACTGGCCTGTTCTCTTTACTTTTTTTTTTTCGGAGCTAGGGACCGAACCCAGGGCCTTGCGATTGCTAGGCAAGTGCTCTACCACTGAGCCAAATCCCCAACCTTAAATGTTTCTGAACTAGGCATGGTGATGCACCTTTTTTTTTTTTTCCGGAGCTAGGGACCGAACCCAGGGCCTTGCACTTCCTAGGCAAGCACTCTACCACTGAGCTAAATCCCCAACCCTGGCCTGTTCTCATCTCACAAAGAATCTCTGACATGGAGCTCCAAAATCTTTCCCCCTAACTAGCTAAGTTCCCATAATAGGTCACTGCCACACCAGCCCCACACATCCAAATTCCTGTGGTTGGCTGGGGTGCCCTGCCACTGTGCCTTTCTCTGGAATTCAGTTGAGTCCCCAAGTGAAGGAAAACACCACCCAATCTTATTTTAGAATCAACAGATAATTCAGTCACTGGGCACAACTATCATTCTAATTCGTAAGTCATTCTAAATTAAATCATCCAGTGGCAAATCCTGGCAGATCTACCATCTAAAGTGGGGGCCTCTTGTTTGCTACGTGTTGTCCCTCAAGCTCTCCCCATTCAAAAAGAAGTCACTTTTTCCTGCCTCCTCACTTCTCTGACCCAGAAGTCCTACCTATTCCTTGCCCAGTGATTGGTCACCAGAAATCTTTATTCATTACAGGAAGGTTCTGCCACATTTCACCGTTTCTGCCAATTAAAAAAGAACTTTTCTCTTATAACTTTTTAGTTATAAGCTGAGCACAACTATTATCATCCTGTAATTTACAATGTACCGAATACACAAAACAACCAGTCCATCATTTTTGTCAATTAAATAAAACACTCTATTCTAACTTAAGAAAGGCTTAAAATCTATTTGTTATGTCCTGGTTAACTTGTATACTATCTGAAAACTATCTTTTTAATATATCATCTCATGCTAAATAGCCCAGGTTGGCTATGAGACTATAACTAGTCTTTCAACTCCATCAGAAATCCAAGAATGACCAATATTATCTGAAAATATAGGAAGCCTAACACAGCTTCCAGAACTAAGACAAATTGTAAAGATGGCTGCCTACCTATACAGTTCCAGTATGTCAAGAAGTTGAAGCATCATTCTTTAGCCTTCTGGTCCAAAATATCTGACAGACATTGAAACACAGAAATTATTAAGGACTAGTTTATTCTGTTTCAGCGGAACTAAGCTGTCCCAAACTGTAACTTGTGTCCTTTCAGGAACAGTACAGGTCTGTAAGAGAAATAGGCAATTTCCACCTAGTAGCCACGTAACCACAATATACAATCTTAGCTGGAGGTAGAGATGCTCAGCTGCTTCTTTGAATCCACAAATGGGAAGCTGTTAAGAGCAGATATGTCTCAACAAATGCATAAATAACATTAAATATCACATTCGGTGGATTTCTGATGTTTTTGAAAACTATATAAATTAATTGGATTGTTGTCTGTTAACTACTCTCAGTTACTTCTTTTCTTTTTATATGTATTATATTTCTTTTTTTTATTATTAACTTGAGTATTTCTTATTTACATTTCGAATGTTTTCCCTTTCTTGGTTTCTGAACCAACATCCCCCTAGCCCCTCCCACTCCCCTTCTATATGGGTGTTTCCCTCTCCATCCTCCCTCCATTATCGCCCTCCCCCCAACAATCACGTTCCCTGGGTGTTCAGTCGTAGCAGGACCAAGGGCTTCCCCTTCCACTGGTGCTCTTACTAGGCTATTCATTGCTACCTATGAGGTTAGAATCCAGGGTCAGTCCATGAATAGTCTTTGGGTAGTGGCTTAGTCCCTGGAAGCTCTGGTTGCTTGGCATTGTTGTTCATATGGGGTCTCAAGCCCCTTCAAGCTCTTCCAGTCCTTTCTCTGATTCCTTCAACAGGGGTCCTGTTCTCAGTTCAGTGGTTTGCTGCTGGCATTCACCTCTGTATTTGCTGAGGAGAGATCTACATCCGGTTCCTGTCGACCTGCACTTCTTTGCTTCATCCATCTTGTTTAATTGGGTGGCTGTATATGTATGGGCCACATGTGGGGCAGGCTCTGAATGGGTGTTCCTTCTGCCTCGGTTTTTTTTTTTATCTGTATATATATATATTTATATTTATATAAAAAGACCAATAATAGCAGTGTGTTATGCATCAACAGCAGCAACAGCTTTTCCAGGTTCTGCAGTCATCTGAACAAAACTGTAGAGACATCCAGCACACTCCATTAAAAAAAAAAAAGTAAAAAAACAAAACCCGAGAAAACAGCACAGTTCTGTTACTCTTGTGGTACCTGGCACCATTTTTTTTTAAATTAGCTTCTCAATCATCATCTGGAAAGAAAACATTCTGAGCAACATCATTAAAAACAGCTCTGATAAAGCATGGTCACTACTACGTATCATACAGCAGGTACAAGCTATTTTACATCCACAGAGGTATGATACAGTACTGTCCTACATCTATAATACTAGAGGATACAATTTAAAAGGCATTATTTGAGACTTGATTCTACTTTTCCAGCAGAGGGCCCAAAGGATGGTGTGACACAGCTTTGTAAAGAAACATACACTAGACAGGATTTCCTTTCACTAGTGGCACAGTTCTAAGGATTCATTCTCTCCATGAATGTCAGCTAAGACCGTTATTAAAAAAATGAAATATCCCTAGAACAAAACCGTATAACCACCAGATTCACATGAAGATGACCTAGTGGAGACAAGCTGGACCTTACCTTACCAACAAGCTATCAAATCTGTTATGTTTAAACAGTGAGACCTCCAAGGAAGGAGATGCCAAGTAGTGCTTCAAAGCTTCGGACCACAATCAAACACAGCATCCTTTTCAACAGAAGCAGAAGCTCATCTGAATATGCTCAAGGATGCTGACATCAACGTTTAATCATCTCCTCACTCATCCAGGAAGAAGGGGAGATCAGTTACTACTGTACTTTATTGTGTTCAACCAAATCACCATGTTACAAAAATAGCAAGCCGCCATAATAAAAAATAAGGCTCCTCTATCCAGCACCAGATAGGATCATTTTACTTTCAAGCCTAGAAATTGCACACTTGTATATAAACCAACCGAAGATGAGGATTGAGAGTTCATCTTGGTGGATTTTTCGTTTCATGAATATGAAGTGTCCTTCCTTAACTTTTTTGATGACTTTTAATTGAAAATTGATTTTATTTGATATTACAATGGCTACTCCAGCTTGCTTCTTCTGACCATTTGCTTGGAAAGTTGTTTTCCAGCCTTTCACTCTGAGGTAGTGTCTGTCTTTGTCTCTGAGGTGTGTTTCCTGTAGGCAGCAGAATGCAGGGTCCTCATTGCGTATCCAGTTTGTTAATCTATTTCTTTTTATTGGGGAGTTGAGGCCATTGATGTTGAGAGATATTAAGGAATAGTGATTATTGCTTCCTGTTATATTTATATTTGGATGTGAGGTTATGGTTGTGTGCTTTTCTTCTCTTTGTTTTGTTGCCAGGATGATTAGTTTCTTGCTTCTTCTAGGGTATAGCTTGCCTCCTTATGTTGGGCTTTACCCTTTATTATCCTTTGTAGTGCTGGATTTGTAGAAAGATATTGTGTGAATTTGGGTTTGTCATGGAATATCTTGGTTTCTCCATCTATGTTAATTGAGAGTTTTGCAGGATACAGTAACCTGGGCTGGCATTTGTGTTCTCTTAGGGTCTGTATGACATCTGTCCAGGATCTTCTGGCCTTCATAGTTTCTGGCGAGAAGTCTGGTGTGATTCTGATAGGTCTGCCTTTATATGTTACTTGACCTTTTTCCCTTACTGCTTTTAATATTCTTTCTTTATTTTGTGCGTTTGGTGTTTTGACAATTATGTGACGGGAGGTGTTTCTTTTCTGGTCCAATCTATTTGGAGTTCTGTAGGCTTCTTGTATGCCTATGGGTATCTCTTTTTTTAGGTTAGGGAAGTTTTCTTCTATGATTTTGTTGAAGATATTTACTGGTCCTTTGAGCTGGGAGTCTTCACTCTCTTCTATACCTATTATCCTTAGGTTTGATCTTCTCATTGAGTCCTGGATTTCCTGTATGTTTTGGACCAGTAGCTTTTTCTGCTTTACATTATCTTTGACAGTTGAGTCAATGATTTCTATGGAATCTTCTGCTCCCGAGATTCTCTCTTCCATCTCTTGTATTCTGTTGGTGAAGCTTGTATCTACAGCTCCTTGTCTTTTCTTTTGATTTTCTATGTCCAGGGTTGTTTCCATGTGTTCTTTCTTGATTGCTTCTATTTCCATTTTTAATTCCTTCAACTGTTTGATTGTGTTTTCCTGGAATTCTTTCAGGGATTTTTGCGATTCCTCTCTGTAGGCTTCTACTTGTTCTCTAAGGGAGTTCTTTATGTCTTTCTTGAAGTCCTCCAGCATCATGATCAAATATGATTTTGAAACTAGATCTAGCTTTTCTGGTGTGTTTGGATATTCCGTGTTTGCTTTCGTGGGAGAATTGGGCTCCGATGATGCCATGTAGTCTTGGTTTCTGTTGCTTGGGTTCCTGCGCTTGCCTCTCGCCATCAGATTATCTCTAGTGTTACTTTGTTCTGCTATTTCTGACAGTGGCTAGACTGTCCTATAAGCCTGTGTGTCAGGAGTGCTGTAGACCTGTTTTCCTGTTTTCTTTCAGCCAGTTATGGGGACAGAGTGTTTTTCTTTCAGGCATGTAGTCATTCCTGTCTACTGGTCTTCAGCTGTTTCTGTGGGCATGTGTCCTGAGTCCACCAGGCAGGTCACTTGGAGCAGAAAAGTTGGTCTTACCTCTGGTCTCAGGCTGCAGTTACTCCTTGTGGCCCCTTTGAACCCCATTTTTTAATAGGGTTATTTGTCTCCATGCGGTCTAACTTCTTGAGTTCTTTCTATATTTTGGATATAAGCCCTCTATCAGTTGTAGGATTGGTAAAGATCTTTTCCCAATCTGTTGGTTGCTGTTTTGTCCTAACAACAGTGTCCTTTGCCTTGCAGTTTTATGAGATCCTATTTGTCGATTCTTGATCTTAGAGCATAAGCCATTGGTGGTTTGTTCAGGAAATTTTCTCCAGTGCGCATGTGTTCGAGATGCTTCCCCACCTTTTCTTCTATTAGTTTGAGTGTATCTGGTTTGATGTGGAGGTCCTTGATCCACTTCGACTTAAGCTTTGTACAAGGTGATAAGCATGGATCGATCTGCATTCTTCTACATGTTGACCTCCAGTTGAACCAGCACCATCTGCTGAAAATGCTATGTTTTTTCCATTGGATGGTTTTGGCTCCTTTGTCAAAAATCAAGTGCCCATCGGTGTGTGGGTCCATTTCTGGGTCTTCAATTCTATTCTACTGGTCTATCTGTCTGTCTCTGTACCAATACCATACAGTTTTTATCACTATTGCTCTGTAATACTGCTTAAGTTCAGGGATAGTGATTCCCCCAGAAGTCCTTTTATTGTTGAGGATAGTTTTAGCTATCCTGGGTTTTTTGTTATTCCAGATGAATTTGCAAATTGTTCTGTCTAACTCTTTGAAGAATTGGATTGGTATTTTGATGGGGATTGCATGGAATCTGTAGATCGCTTTTGGTAAAATGGCCATTTTTACTATATTAATCCTGCCAATCCATGAGCATGGGAGATCTTTCCATCTTCTGAGGTCTTCAATTTCTTTCTTCAGAGGCTTGAAGTTCTTATTGTACAGATCTTTTACTTGCTTGGTGAAAGTCACACCAAGGTACTTTATATTATTTGGGTCTATTATGAAGGGTGTCGTTTCCCTAATTTCTTTTTTGGCTTGTTTCTCTTTTGTGTAGAGGAAGGCTACTGATTTATTTGAGTTAATTTTATACCCAGCCACTTTGCTGAAGTTGTTTATCAGCTTCAGTAGTTCTCTGGTGGAACTTTTGGGATCACCTAAATATACTATCATATCATCTGCAAATAGTGATATTTTGACTTCTTCTTTTCCAATCTGTATCCCCTTGATATCCTTTTGTTGTCTAATTTCTCTGGCTAGAACTTCAAGAACTATATTAAATAAGTAGGGAGAGAGTGGGCAGCCTTGTCTAGTCCCTGATTTTAGTGGGATTGCTTCAAATTTCTCTCCATTTAGTTTAATGTTAGCGACTGGTTTGCTGTATATGGCTTTTACTATGTTTAGGTATGGGCCTTGAATTCCTATTCTTTCCAGGACTTTTATCATGAAGGGGTATTGAATTTTGTCAAATGCTTTCTCCGCATCTAATGAAATGATCATGTGGTTTTGTTCTTTCAGTTTGTTTATATAATGGATCACGTTGATGGTTTTCCGTATATTAAACCATCCCTGCATGCCTGGGATGAAGCCTACTTGATCATGGTGGATGATTGTTTTGATGTGCTCTTGGATTCGGTTTGCCGGAATTTTATTGAGTATTTTTGCGTCGATATTCATAAGGGAAATTGGTCTGAAGTTCTCTTTCTTTGTTGGGTCTTTGTGTGGTTTAGGTATAAGAGTAATTGTGGCTTCATAGAAGGAATTCATTAGCGCTCCATCTGTTTCAATTTTGTGGAATAGTTTGGATACTATTGGTATGAGGTCTTCTATGAAGGTCTGATAGAATTCTGCACTAAACCCATCTGGACCTTGGCTCTTTTTGGTTGGGAGACTTTTAATGACTGCTTCTATTTCGTTAGGAGTTATGGGGTTGTTTAAATGGTTTATCTGTTCCTGATTTAACTTCGGTACCTGGTATCTGTCTAGGAAATTGTCCATTTCCTGCAGATTTTTAAGTTTTGTTGAATATAGGCTTTTGTAGTAAGATCTGATGATTTTTTGAATTTCCTCTGATTCTGTAGTTATGTCTCCCTTTTCATTTCTGATTTTGTTAATTTGGACACACTCTCTGTGTCCTCTCATTAGTCTGGCGAAGGGTTTATCTATCTTGTTGATTTTCTCAAAGAACCAACTTTTGGTTCTGTTGATTCTTTCTATGGTCCTTTTTGTTTCTACTTGGTTGATTTCAGCTCTGAGTTTGATTATTTCCTGCCTTCTACTCCTCCTGGCTGTGTTTGCTTCTTTTTGTTCTAGAGCTTTTAGGTGTGTTGTCAAGCTGCTGACATATACTCTCTCCTGTTTCTTTCTGCAGGCACTCAGAGCTATGAGTTTTCCTCTTAGCACAGCTTTCATTGTGTCCCATAAATTTGGGTATGCTGTACCTTCATTTTCATTAAATTCTAAGAAGTCTTTAATTTCTTTCTTTATTTCTTCCTTGACCAGGTTATCATTGAGTAGAGCATTGTTCAACTTCCATGTATATGTGGGTGTTCTTCCCTTATTGTTATTGAAGACCAGCTTTAGGCCGAGGTGGTCTGATAGGACGCATGGGATTATTTCTATCTTTCTGTATCTGTTGAGGCCTGTTTTATGACCAATTATATGGTCAATTTTGGAGAAAGTACCATGAGGTGCTGAGAAGAAGGTATATCCTTTTGCTTTAGGATAGAATGTCCTATAAATATCTGTTAAGTCCATTTGGTTCATGACTTCTCTTAGTCTGTCTATGTCTCTGTTTAATTTCTGTTTCCATGATCTGTCCATTGATGAGAGTGGGGTGTTGAAATCTCCTACTATTATTGTGTGAGGTGCAATGTGTGCTTTGAGCTTTAGTAAGGTGTCTTTTATGTGTGTAGGTGCCCTTGTATTTGGAGCATAGATATTTAGGATTGAGAGTTCATCTTGGTGGATTTTTCCTTTGATGAATATGAAGTGTCCTTATCTTTTTTGATGACTTTTAGTTGAAAATTGATTTTATTCGATATTAGACTGGCTACTCCAGCTTGCTTCTTCTGATCATTTGCTTGGAAAGTTGTTTTCCAGCCTTTCACTCTAAGGTAGTGTCTGTCTTGTCTCTGAGGTGTGTTTCCTGTAGGCAGCAGAATGCAGTGTCCTCATTGCATATCCAGTTTGTTAATCTGTGTCTCTTTATTGGGGAGTTGAGACCATTGATGTTGAGAGATATTAAGGAATAGTGATTATTGCTTCCTGTTATATTCATATTTGGATGTGAGGTTATGTTTGTGTGCTTTTCTCCTCTTTGTTTCATTGCCAAGACGATTAGTTTCTTGCTTTTTCTAGGGTATAGCTTGCCTCCTTATGTTGGGTTTTACCATTTATTATCCTTTGTAGCACTGGATTTGTAGAAAGATATTGTGTAAATTTGGTTTTATCATGGAATATCTTGGTTTCTCCATCTATGTTAATTGAGAGTTTTGCAGGATACAGTAACCTGGGCTGGCATTTGTGTTCTCTTAGGGTCTGTATGACATCTGCTCAGGATCTTCTGGCTTTCATAGTGTCTGGTGAAAAGTCTGGTGTGATTCTGATAGGTCTGCCTTTATATGTTACTTGACCTTTTTCCCTTACTGCTTTTAATATTCTTTATTTATTTTGTGCATTTGGTGTTTTGACTATTATGTGACGGCAGGAGTTTCTTTTCTGGTCCAATCTATTTGGAGTTTCTGTAGGCTTCTTGTATGTTTATGGGCATCCCTTTCTCTAGGTTAGGGAAGTTTTCTTCTATGATTTTGTTGAAGATATTTACTGGTCCTTTGACCTGGGATTCTTCACTCTCTTCTATACCTATTATCCTTAGGTTTGATCTTCTCATTGTGTCCTGGACTTCCTGTATGTTTTGGACCAGTAGCTTTTTCCGCTTTACATTATCTTTGACAGTTGTGTCGATGATTTCTATGGAATCTTCTGCTCCTGAGATTCTCTCTTCTATTTCTTGTATTCTGTTGATGATGCTTGTATCTACAGCTCCTTGTCTCTTCCTTTGGTTTTCTATATCCAGGGTTGTTTTACTGTGTTCTTTCTTCATTGCTTCTATTTCCATTTTTAATTCCTTCAACTGTTTGATTGTGTTTTTCTGGAATTCTTTCAGGGTTTTTTGTGATTCCTCTCTATAAGCTTCTACTTGTTTATTATGTTTTCCTGCATTTCTCTAAGGGAGTTCTTCATGTCTTTCTTGAAGTCCTCCAGCATCATGATCAAATATGATTTTAAATCTGGATCTTGCTTTTCTGGTGTGTTTGGATATTCCGTGTTTGCTTTGGTGGGAGAATTGGGCTCCGATGATGCCATGTAGTTGTGGTTTCTGTTGCTTGCGTTCCTGCGCTTGCCTCACCATCAGATTATCTCTGGTGTTACTTTGTTCTACTATTTCTGACAGTGGCTAGACTGTCCTATAAGCCTGTGTGTCAGGAGTGCTGTAGACCTGTTTTCCTGTTTTCTTTCAGCCAGTTATGGGAACAGAGTGTTCTGCTTTCGGGTGTGTAGTCTTTCCTGTCTACTGGTCTTCAGCTGTTCCTGTGGGCCTGTGTCCTGAGTTCACCAGGCAGGTCACTTGGAGCAGAAAAGTTGGTCTTACCTGTGGTCCCGAGGCTCAAGTTTGCTTGTGGGTGTTGCTTATGAGCTCTCCTCGAGGGCAGCAACCCGGAGGACCTGCACCGCCCTTTCCAGGAACCCTCCGTGCACCAGGGTCCCAGATGGCATTTGTGTTTTCCTCTGGAGTCTGAAATG
Source organism: Rattus norvegicus (assembly GCF_021556685.1). Classification (NCBI taxonomy): domain Eukaryota; kingdom Metazoa; phylum Chordata; class Mammalia; order Rodentia; family Muridae; genus Rattus; species Rattus norvegicus. Next base: position 28,594,567 of record NC_141551.1, on the reverse strand, counting down.
CGGGCAGAGTGTAGTCTCTTCTGGCTTCCCAGGCGTGTCTGCCTCTCTGAAGGTTTAGCTCTCCCTCCCACGGGATTTGGGTGCAGAGAACTTTTGATCTGGTCGGTCCCGTCAGGTTCAGGTGGTATCTTGGGCACAGGGGACCTGCTGCTCCAGTGCCCTTATCTACTGGATCCCAGAGGCCGTATACAGTTTCCTCTTGGGCCAGGGATGTGGGCAGGGGTGGGCAGTGTTGGTGATCTCTTCCGCTCTGCAGTCTCAGGAGTGCCCACCTGTCCATGAGGTGAGCTCTCTCTCCCACGGGGTTTGGGAGCAGTGAGCTCCTCTCAGTTACTTCTAATAGAAATATCTTGTAAACACCCTAGTAATTAACTCAGAGCCAAGAATTTGCTATCTGGCCTTTAACTCATATGTTAAATCATCTCAGAACAGTTTGTAATGACATTTATAAAAGAACTTGGTCCAAGTCTTGTACTTTTAAAATTTTTGTAATAATAGAGGATATTTATGTCAATGAAAACCCTGAGTCTGCCTCAAAACAAATTCTGTACCGATGTGAGAAATTATAACTTTAACTTAGTAACAATTACAAAGATTTGTGCCAAATATTATTATTGATGTGCAATCAATTCTAGCTAATTCCTCCCTGTTAAATTATGACCATTTCTAAATTCCCCAAAAAGACAACCTTAAAATATCCACCTCCAGCCCCCCAAGTCTTGGGAACCATGGTGACGAGTCTTCATATCTACTTCTAGCTGTATATAGGCGTTGAGATATCTTTGCGGAGGATGGGTAGGGAAAATGGGGGAGTTATTTGATCTTAAGAAGGCCACACCAATGATTGTTGTAGTCTCTGACATCTGTCCTGACTGGATCCAGCTGAAAGCCCCTGAGATTAAGAGTTCAAGCAGATCAGTTCAACATGTCTGACAATGGATCTCACCAAAGCTGTATATTCTACAATATACAAATCTCAAAACAAAATTCAAGTATCTTCAAGATACCTGTAAGATTTGTATCAGTCGGTGTAGGATGCACAGACTGGTTAGGATGAAATCCTGCTTCTTTTTTTGTTTTATTACCTTGAATCTAGTTCTTCCAGGGGTCTTCCTCTATCAAATATGATCCTTATAGCTCTGGAAGAGCTATATCACCTTTTCTAAAAACATAAAACACGAATTCTTTCTCCCAAATCAGCATATCCTTCAGCCAGCAACCAAGAAAACTTGTAGCTTGCCCTCTGTCCCAGGGGAACAATAAAACAACCATAATACTCAAAATCACACCCATTTTTAAAAATAAAGACATTTTAAAACTAATGAAGTAAACTAAACAAATACTGTAGAAGCCTATTTAGGCCTTTCATGTCAGGATATAAACCCAAAATTCTCATGGAGCCCATATTTAAAGAATATGAGTTTCATGTAGACTTAAATATACCATCTATCTGTTATGTTCTCTACTTGAAGTCGTAGACTTTTATTAATTAACATCTATTCATAGGAAGCAAATTATCACTGCTCTCTACTTGGAGTCAATGACTAGTTGTCTCTATCTTAGCTCTGAACCATGGGTGAAATTCCCCACATGATTCAGACAAAATCTATATACAAATCTATCCTAAAAGCAAATAATCCCAATTTTATAAGTTCACAGTTTAATTAATATCTGCCCCAAGAAGTAGGGAGCTTCCATTCTCTGGCTCTCTGACTTAGAGCAGACATCTTGTCTCTTTTCACAGCAGGGGACCTCAGAGTTCTCTATTTTTTTTTTCAAGGTTCTTGCACTTGGCCATCACATGCACCGACTTTGTCCTGCTTGCCAAACCTCCAGTTTCTAACTAAATGTCTAACTATAGGCTAAGAATCTTAAATTTCTTGCCTGACATGTTGGTTGTCATCTGTAGCAGGAAATACTAAAAGAGCAATCCACACTGGCACCAGCAAGGCACTGTTCTGTTCTCATCTCATGGAGACTTTCTGACCCAGAGCTCCAAAATCTCTCCAACCGACTTTTTTTTTTTTTTTTTTTTTTTTTTTTAGTGTAGAATCAAGCTACATTTTTTCTTCAAGTTCTCCCCATCCAAAAGCAAGGCACCTTTTCCTGCTTCCTCTCTTCTCCTCTCTGACCCGAAAGTCCTGCCTACTCCTCACCCAGTAATTGGTCCCCTGAAGTCTTTACCCATTAGGGGATAGGTTCTGCCACAGTGTCATCCTTAGACAGATGGCCCTAAGCATCATAAGAAAGGTAGCTGAGCAATACACAGAGAGAAAGCCAATTAATCACGTTCCTCCATGGTTTCTTCTTCAAGCTCATACCTTGAGTTCTTACCTTGGCTTTCTTTGATGACAGATTATAGACTGGATGTATGAGCAAAATAAGCCCTGTCTGCCAGGATGATTTTGGTCAGAAAATTTTCTTACAGCAACAGAAAGCAGACTAGAACAGGCCTTAGCTGTTCAATCCACAATATCAGAAAAGAACAATCTTGCCACAGGAGATACTACCTCAACTTAAAGGGCAACTCTCTAAAAACAAAAATTGAGGGGCTGGAGAGATGGATCAGTTGGTAAAGTGTTTGCCATGGAAGACTGAGAACCTGAGTTCAATTTCCAACACCTCTTTATAAAAGAAAAAAATCAAGACACTCTTCCAATCTGAATCAGTACCCTGAACAGACCTTGGACACTCGTTCTGCACCCACTACTATAACACCCACAGGGAGTCTGACTCCCAGGTCCTCTGAAACACCCAGGATCGCAGAAGAGACTACAGCATCTGCCCAAACACCGACCCCAACACTTGAAGTGACTGGGTTCCCCCAGGATGCAGGGATGCAGGAACCCCAACCCAGCCAGTGACACAGGTTCCTTCTGGTCTGAAAAGTGCCCTGGGCAGACCTTCAGCTCTAGATCCCCACCAAATCCCACAAAACACAGAGAAAGTTTGACTCCCAAGTGCTCTACGTGCCCAGGATCAGAGGTGAGAAGGCCACAACATCTGCCCCAACACCCAGAGTAACTGGGACCCCCAGGATCCAGGGATGCAGGAACCCCCACCAGGACAGTGGCATGGGTTCCTTTCAGTTTGAACCTGCACTAGGAGCAGACCTGGGATGCTGGCTCTGCATCCACTCTTACAACACAGAGGAAGCCGGACTCCCAGGTGCTCTGAAACACCCAGGATCACAGAGGAAGATCGATTCCCAGGAAATCAGGCACAACTAGGAGTACTAAAGCTCTGACATACTCAAGATCACAGTTGAGGCCACAATATTTTCCCAACATCCAGCATAACTGGAACTCCCACAGGAACCAGGAAAACCCAAACACTGCCCAGCCAGAGGCACAGGTTCTTTCGTGCTTGCACCTGTGCACTGAGCAAATCCAGGGCTCTGGCTCCCCATCCAGTCTTACAAAACCCTGAGAAAGCTTGACTCCTAGGACCTCTGACATAACAGGATCTCAGGAACTTGGTAACAACAGGATTTCAGGATCCCTGAGGCAGCTTAATTCCCAGTAGCTCTGACATACCCAGGATCTCAGAATCACAGGAAGCCAAAATCACAGGATCACAGAGACAACTGGACTCTGAGGAATTCTGACACAACCAGGATCACAGGAGGCAGAGACTCCAGCCATATACAGCAAAGGCAGGTAGCACTAAAGATAACCAGATGGTGAGAGACAAAGACAAGAACATAAGCAAGAAAGAAAAAAAAAAAAAAAAACAAGGCTACTTGGCATCATCAGAACCCAGTTCTCCCACCAAAGCAAATACTGGATATCAAAACACACTGGAAAAGCAAGATTTGGATTTAAAATCACATTTCATGATGATAAATGAGGACTTTAGGAAGAACATAAATAACTCCCTTAAAGAGAACACAGGTAAAGAGGTAGAAGCCATTACAGAGAAAACACAAAAGTCCCTTAAAGAATTGCAGGAAAACACAACCAAACAGATGAAGGAATTGAACAAAACCATTCATGATCTAAAAATGGAAATGGAAACAATAAAGAAATCACAAAGGAAGACAATCATGGAGACAGGAAACCTAGGAAAGAGATCAGGAGTCATAGATGCAAGCATCACCAACAGAATACAAGGGATAGAAGAGACAATCTCAGGTGCAGAAGATAGGATAAAAAACAGTGACACAAACTGTCAAAAAATGCAAAATACAAAAATTTTCTAACCCAAAACATCCTGTATACCCAGGACACAATGAGAACACCAAACTTAAGAATAATAGGTACAGGGGCTGGGGATTTAGCTCAGTGGTGGAGCACTTACCTAGGAAGCGCAAGGCCCTGGGTTCGGTCCCCAGCTCCGAAAAAAAGAACCAAAAAAAAAAAAAAAGAATAATAGGTACAAAAAAGAGCAAAGTATCACAACTTAAAAAGCCAGAAAATATCTTCAACAAGATTATAGAAGAAAATTTCCCTAACCTAAAGAAAGAGATGTCCATGAACATTCAAGAAGCCTACAGAACTCCAAATAGACTGGACCAGAAGAGAAATTCCTCCATCACATAATAATCAAGACATCAAATGCACAAAACAAGGAATATTAAAAGCAGTAAGAGGAAAAGTGACATATAAAGGTAGACCTATCAGAATTACACCAGACTTCTCAACAGAGACTACAAAAGCCAGAAGATCCTGGGAAGATGTCATACAGACAACAAAAGAACACAAACACCAGCCCAGGTTACTATACCCAGCAAAACTCTCAATTACCATACTTGGAGAAACCAAGATATTCCATGACAAAACCAAATTTACAAAATATCTTTACACAAATCCAGAAAGAAAAATAGATGGAAAGCTCCAACACAAGGAGGGAAACTACACCATAGAAAAAGCAAGAAATGGGGTTGGGGATTTAGCTCAGTTGTAGAGCGCTTGCCTAGGAAGCGCAAGGCCCTGGGTTCGGTCCCCAGCTCCAAAAAAAGAAAGAAAGAAAGAAAGAAAAAGCAAGAAAGTAATCTTGTAATAAACCCAAAAGAAGATAGCCACACAAATATAATTCTATCTCTAACAACAAAAATAACAGGAAACAACAGTCACTTTTCCTTAATATTCCTTAACATTAATAGACTCAATTCCCCAATAAAAAAGACATAGACTAACTAACTGGATACATAAACAGGACCTAGCATTTTGGTGCATACGGGAAATGCACCTCAGTGGCAAAAATAGACACAACCTCAGAGTAAAAGGGTGGAAAAATTTTTCCAAGCAAATGGTCCCAAGAAACAAGCTGGAATAGCCATTCTAACATTGAATAAAATCAACTTTTAGCCAAAGTTATCCAAAAAGATAAGGAAGGATACTTCATACTCATCAAAGGAAAAAATCTACCAAGATGAACTTTCAATTCTAAACACTATGATCCAAATGAGAGTACATCCACATTCATAAAAGAAACTTTATAATAAAGCCCAAAGCACACACTGAACCTCACACAATAATAGTGGAGACTTCAACACCCCAATCTCATCAATGGACAGATCATGAAAACAGAAATTAAACTGAGACACAGTAAAACTAACATAAGTTATGAATCAACTGGATTTAACAGATATCTATAGAACATTTCACCCTAAAACAAAAGAATATACCTTCTTCTAAGCGTCTCATGGTAACTTCTCCAAAATTGACCATATAATTAGTCAGAAAAAGGCCTCAACAGATAGAAGAAGACTGAAATAAATCCACGTGTTCTGTCTGAATACCAGGAATAGGGCTGGTCTACAATAGGAACAAAAACAACAGAAAGCCCACATACACATGGAAGCTGAAAAACACTCTACTCAATGATCACTTGGTCATGGAAGAAATAAAGGAAGAAATTAAATATATTTTAGAATTTAATGAAAATAAAGGCACAACATACCCAAAACTATGGGATACAATGAAAGCAGTGATAAGAGGAAAACTTATATCTCTGAGTGTAGGGCGCCCTCCAGTGGTGAATGACGGTACTGCACATGTGCAGGTTTTGTACCTGGTGTCAGTTGGCCGGTGATATGCTAATGAGGAGGGCGGTACCATGCTAGTGGGGTGATTCATTCTCCGCCAATCCCTGGAGGACAAGTAGTGGGGTGATAGTGGGGTGACCCGTGCCCCACCAATCCCTGAGAGATTATTAGCATACTGTTGTGTATATAAGGCAAACGTGATTGCCGCTCGTGGTCCCCGTGTCAACAATGAAGGTGTCCTGCAGTAAAGGCTGTTGAGAAGAATCCAACCGTGTTGCATCTTCCTTGCCGGCGGAGGTGGGCGTGGCATCTGAGTGCCTCAAAAAAAAAAAAAAAAAACTAGAAAGAGCACACATTAGCAGCTTGACAACATATTTGAAAGCTCTAGAACAAAAAGAACCAAATTAAGCCAAGAGTAGTAGACAGCAGGAAATAATCAAACTCAGGGCTAAAATCAGTCAAGTAAAAACAAAAAGAACTATAAAAAAATATCAAAAAAGAAAAAAGAAAAAAAACAGGAGCTGGGCCTTTGAGAAAATCAACAGGATAGATAAACCCTTAGCCAGACTAACAAGAGGGCACAGAGAGTATCCAAATTAACAAAATTAGATATGAAAAGGGATAAATTGTAGGGAGCAGCATGTTCTATAAAGATGGCGCCGACATCTGGTATTTGATTGTGGTAAACACCCACACAGCACATGTGTTGACATGTCTCTGGCAGCTATCAGGCCAGAGTGATATTTATGTTAATGAAATATTTTATGTTCTATCAATCTCTAGAGGACAAATATATAGTCATAGTCTGTTATGTATATAAAGTGAGCGCCTTTGTTGTTCGGGGTCTCCGTATCAACAATGAGGTGGTCCTACAATAAAGGCTGTTGAAAAAATTTGACAGTGTTGTGTCATTCTTTTTTGGCCGAGGTGGGCGCAACAGCTGGTGGCCCATAATTTTTGGCCTTGGTATCAATGGGTATTGTCAAATGAACAGGGAGCATACACATCTCTGATTCCCTTTGCCCGATTGTTGGGTGAAGACTTTACATTGTATATTTCAGCCACTAGAACAAATAACAAAACCAGTTTAGTAAATGTAAAGATTAATGGCCTTTTACCAAATGATACTGCCGTTAGTGCTTCAGTATGTGTTAGGCCACCTTTCTTCTTTCTGATAAGCACTAATGTAAGCGATGATGCCTTGAATTGTAATAACTCTGCTGTAGTCTGCTATTTAGCTGAATGCTGGAATGGCACAAATGATACCACAGTGATGGTCAAGATTCCCTCCTTTGTGCCTATCCCTGTGGAAACAATTCCAGATAGTTTTCCCATACTTCATTTGCTAAGAACCAGAAGGGATTTTAGAATTACGACAGCCATAATTTCACCTATTGTGCTGTCTACTGCCACAGCTACTACAGCCAAGATTGCTATGACTAATCAAGTACAGAAGGTTGAGACTATCAATCAGATTGTGAAAAAGACCACAGTGGTGCTAGAGATACAAGCAGAATTTAATACCCACTTGACATCTGGCCTTCTATTAGCTAATCAACGGAAAGATTTAATCCAAGAACAAATTGAAACACTATATCATATGACACAGCTGTCTTGTGTTTGCTCCCTTAGAGGTTTATACATTACTCCTTTACAAGCTAATTTTTCTCAATATTCTCAACCGAACAAAGAAATCTCGAATTATCTGAAAAGAAACTGGTTCATGAAAACAGAACAACTATCGAGACAATTGCTGATACAAATTGCTGTCCTTAACAACACTAGACTGGACCCCTTCATGTTTAGAGATTTCACCTCATGGATTACCAATGCTTTCTCCTTTTTTAAAGAATGGGCTGACATGTTTGCCTGGGGGGTGGGGCATTGTTCTTTTGGGATGCGGAGTATGTCTATGGCTCTTGTGCCGTTTACAACGAGAACATGCCAGACACAAAGCGATTGTTTACCAGGCTATGGTCGCCATTAAAAATGGTGCTTCTCCCAACATATGGCTGGCCTCTTTAAAAAAATTAAGAGTTCGCCCTAGATCATTCTTGTCACTATCAAGTGAAGTCATTGTATCCAGAGACGGACAACTTTCCTCGGGTTCAGACCAAGCTAAGACACAGGGCCCGGTGGTGATAGGATAACCCAATGACGGGTAAGTCCAAGTCGCCGAGAAGAACGACCTAAGACAAGGACAATGACAAAAATTGACGTGACACCCTGATCTAGACCAGTCATTTTAGAAAACAAAAAAGAGGGAGATGTAGGGAGTGGCGTGGTCTATAAAGATTGCGCCGACACCCGGTACTCGATTGTGGTAAACACCCACACAGCACATGTGTTGACATGCCTCTGGCAGCTATCAGGCCAGAGTGATATTCATGCTAATGAGGTATTTCATGCTCCACCAATCCCTAGAGGACAAATATATAGCCATAGCCTGTTATGTATATAAGGCGAGCACCTTTGCTGCTCGGGGTCCCTGTATCAACAATGAGGTGGTCCTACAATAAAGGTTGTTGAAAAAATTCCGACAGTGTTGCGTCATTCCTTGCTGGACGAGGTGGGCGTGACAATACATAACAAAAGAAACAGGAAATTCAAAAATCATCAGATCCTACTACAAAAGCCTATACTCAACAAAACTGGAAAATCTGCATGAAATGGACAATTTTCTAGACAGATAGCAAATACCAAAATTAAATCAGGATCAGATAAACCATTTAAACAGTCCCATAACTCCTCAAGAAATAAAAGCAGTTATAAACAGTCTGCCAATGAAAAATTCCAGCACCAGATGGGTTTAGTACAGAATTCTATCAGACTTTCATAGACCATAATAAAAATACTCTTCAAACTATTCCACAAAATAGAAACAGAAGGAACACTACACAATTAGTTCAATGAAGTCACAATTATGCATATACCTAAACCACACAAAGACCCAACAAAGAAAGAGAACTTCAGACCAATTTCCCTTATAAATATCGATGCAAAAATACTCAGTGAATTTCTCCCAAGCCAAATCCAAGAACACATCAAAATGATCATCCATTATGATCAAGTAGGCTTCAGCCCAGGGATGCAGCAATGGTTCAATATACAGAAATCCATCAACTTGATCTGAAGGGACCCAGTCAAACAGCTCCCTGCACCCAAATCCTGTGGGAGGGAGAGCTAGACCTTCAGAGGGGCAGACACACCTGGGAAGCCAGAGGATTCTACTCTCTGCCCACATTTTCACGCTAGAGGAAAACGCCTAGCACAATCTGGGCCCCCTGTGCACAAGGTCCCAAGCGAAGACAGGGCAGGCCCTTCTGGTTGCTGCCCTCACACAGAGCTAAAACTCGGATCTGAGAAGTGACTCAAGGCCTGAGACCAGAGGTCAGACCAACTTTTCTGCTCCAAGTGACCTTCCTGGTGGATTCAGTGCACATGCCCACAGGAACACCTGAAGACCAGTAGACAGGAACGACTACAGGCCTGAAAGCAGAACACTCTTTTCCCAAAACTAGCTGAAAGACAACAGGAAAACAGGTCTACAGCACTCCTGACACACAGGCCTATAGGATGTTCTAACCACTGTCAGAAGTAGCAGAACAGGGGCTGGAGAGATGGCTCAGCGGTTAAGAGCACCCGACTGCTCTTCCAGAGGTCATGAGTTCAATTTCCAGCAACCACATGGTGGCTCACAACCATCTGTAAAGAGATCCGGTGCCCTCTTCTGGTGTATCTGAAGACAACTACAGTGTACTTATATATAATAAATGAATAAATGTTTTAAAAAAAAGAAAAAAAGAAATAGCAGAACAATATAACACCAGAGACAATGTGATGGCAAGAGGCAAGTGTAGGAACCCAAGCCACAGAAACCAAGACTACATAGTATCATCAGAGCCCAATTCTCCCACCAAAGCAAACACTGAATATCCAAACACATCAGAAAAGCAAGATCTAGATTTAAAATCACATTTGATCATGATGATGGAGGACTTCAAGAAAGACATGAAGAACTCCCTTAGAGAAATGCAGGAAAACACAAATAAACAAGCAGAAGCCTAGAGAGGAAATGTAAAAATCCCTGAAAGAATTCCAGGAAAACACAATCAAACAGGTGAAGGATTAAAAATGGAAATAGAAGCAATAAAGAAAGCACAAAGGGAGACAACCCTGGATATAGAAAACCAAAGGAAGAAACAAGGAGCTGTAGATACAAGCATCACCAACAGAATGCAAGAGATAGAAGAGAGAATCTCAGGAGCAGAAGATTCCACAGAAATCATCAACACAACTGTCAAAGATAATGAAAAATGGAAAAAAAATGGCCCAAAACATACAGGAAATCCAGGACACAATGAGAAGATCAAACCTAAGGATAATAGGTATAGAAGAGAGTGAAGACTGCCAACTCAAAGGACCAGTAAATTTTCAACAAAATCATAGAAGAAAACGTCCCTAATCTAAAGAAAGAGATGCCCATAAACATACAAGAAGCCTACAGAACTCCAAATAGATTGGACCAGAAAAGAAACTCCTCCAGCCACATAATAGTCAAAACACCAAATGCACAAAACAAAGAAAGAATATTAAAAGCAGTAAGGGAAAAAAGTCAAGTAACATATAAAGGCAGACCTATCAGAATCACACCAGACTTCTCACCAGAGACTATGAAAGCCAGAAGATCCTGGACAGATGTCATACAGACCCTAAGAGAACACAAATGCCAGCCCAGGTTACTGTATCCAGCAAAACTATCAATTAACATAGATGGAGAAACCAAGATATTCCATGACAAAATCAAATTTACACAATATCTTTCTACAGATCCAGCCCTACAAAGGATAATAAATGGTAAAGCCCAACACAAAGAGGCAAGCTAGACAAAGCAAGAAACTAATCGTTTTGCAACAAAACAAAGAGAAGACAAGCACAAACATAATCTCATTTCCAAACACGAATATAACAGGAGACAACAATCACTATTCCTTAATATCTCTCAACATCAATGGACTCAATTCCCCAATAAAAAGATACAGATTAACAAACTGGATTCGCAATGACGAACCAACATTTTTGCTGCCTTCAGGAAACACACCTCAGAGACAAAGACAGACACTACTTCAAAGTGAAAGGCTGGAAATCAACTTTCCAAGCAAATGGTCAGAAGAAGCAAGCTGGAGTAGCCATTCTAATATCGAAAAAAATCGATTTTCAAGCAAAAGTCATCAAAAAAGATAAGGAAGTACACTTCATATTCATGAAAGGAAAAATCCACCAAGATGAACTCTCAATCCTAAATATCTATGCTCCAAATACAAGGGCACCTACATACATAAAAGACACCTTACTAAAGCTCAAAGCACACATTGCACCTCACACAATAATAGTAGGAGATTTCAACACCCCACTCTCATCAATGGACAGATCATGGAAACAGAAATTAAACAGAGACATAGACAGACTAAGAGAAGTCATGAACCAAATAGATTTGACAGATATTTATAGAACATTCTATCCTAAAATAAAAGGATATACCTTCTTCTCACCACCTCATGGTACTTTCTCCAAAATTGACCATATAATTGGACAAAAAACAGGCCTCAACAGATACAGAAAGATAGAAATAATCCCATGCATCCTATCAGACCACCACGGGCTAAAGCTGGTCTTCAATAACAGTAAAGAAAGAATTCCCACATATACATGGAAGTTGAATAATGCTCTACTCAATGATAACCTGGTCAAGGAAGAAATAAAGAAAGAAATTAAAGACTTCTTAGAATTTAATGAAAATGAAGGTACAGCATACCCAAACTTATGGGACACAATGAAAGCTGTGCTTAGAGGAAAACTCATAGCTCTGAGTGCCTGCAGAAAGAAACAGGAGAGAGCATATGTCAGCAGCTTGACAACACACCTAAAAGCTCTAGAACAAAAAGAAGCAAACACAGCCAGGAGGAGTAGAAGGCAGGAAATAATCAAACTCAGAGCTGAAATCAACCAAGTAGAAACAAAAAGGACTATACAAAGAATTAACAGAACCAAAGCTGGTTCTTTGAGAAAATCAACAAGATAGATAAACCCTTGGCCAGACTAACCAGAAGACACAGAGAGTGTGTCCAAATTAACAAAATCAGAAATGAAAAGGGAGACATAACAACAGAGCCAGAGGAAAATCAAAAAATCTTCAGATCCTATATTCAACAAAACTTGAAAATCTGGAGGAAATGGACAATTTCCTAGACAGATACCAGGTACCCAAGTTAAGTCAGGAACAAATAAACCATTTAAACAACCCCATAACTCCAAAAGAAATAGAAGCAGTCATTAAAGGTCTCCCTACCAAAAAGAGCCCAGGTCCAGATGGGTTCAGTGCAGAATTCTATCAGACCTTCATAGAAGACCTCATACCAATACTATCCAAACTATCCCACAAAATTGAAACAGATGGAGCACTACCGAATTCCTTCTATGAAGCCACAATTACTCTTATACCTAAACCACACAAAGACCCAACAAAGAAAGAGAACTTAGGACCAATTTCCATTATGATATTGACACAAAGGTACTCAATAAAATTCTGGCAAACTGAATCCAAGAGCACATCAAAACAATCATCCATCATGATCAAGTAGGCATCATCCCAGGCATGCAGGGATGGTTTAATATATGGAAAACCATCAACGTAATCCACTATATAAACAGTGATAAAAACCTGTATGGTATTGGTACAGAGTCAGGCAGATAGATCAGTGGAATCGAATTGAAGACCCAGAAATGAACCCATATACCTATGGTCACTTGATCTTTGACAAAGGGCTAAAAACATCCAGTAGAAAAAAGACAGCATTTTCAACAAATGGTGTTGGTTCAACTGGAGGTCAACATGTAGAAGAATGCAAATTGATCCATTCTTATCTCCTTGATAAAAATTGACAAATGAGACCTCATAAAGTTGCAAAGCTTCTTTAAGGCAAAGACACTGACAACAGGACAAAATGGCAACAGATTGGGAAAAGATCTTTACCAATTCTACATCCCATAGAGGGTTAATACCTAATATATACAAAAAATTCAAGAAGTTAGACTCCAGAGAATCAAATAACCCTATTAAAAATGGGGTACAGAGTTAAAGATTTCTCAACTGAGGAATATGGAATGGCTAAGAAGTACCTAAGGAAATGTTCAACATCCTTAGTCAACAGGGAAACGCACTCTGAGATTCCACCTCTCACCAGTCAGAAAGGCTAAGATAAAAAACTCAGGTGACAGGTGTCGGGTCTGTGTGGTTTAGGTATAAGCATAATTGTGACTTCATAGAAGCTCAAAAACTCCAGTGACAGCAGATGCTGGCGAGGATGTGGAGAAAGAGGAACACTCCTCCATTGTTGGTGGGATTGCAGACTGGTACAACCATTCTGGAAATCAGTCAGGAGGTTCCTCAGAAAATTGGACATTGAACTACCTGAGGACCCAGCTATACCTCTCTTGGGCTTATACCCAAAAGATGCCCCAACATATAACAAAGACACATGCTCCACTATGTTCATAGAAGCCTTATTTATAATAGCCAGAAGCTGGAAAGAACCCAGATGCCCTTCAACAAAGGAATGGATACAGAAAATGTGGTACATCTACACAATGGAATATTACTCAGCTATCAAAAACAATGACTTTATGAAATTCATAGGCAAATAGATGGAACTGGAAAATACCATCCTGAGTGAGGTAACCCAATCACAGAAAAACACACATGGTATGCACTCATTGATAAGTGGATATTAGCTCAAATTCTCAAAGTACCCTAAATGCACAGAACACATGAAATTCAAGAAGTATGACCAATATGCAGATGCTTTACTCCTTCTTTAAAAGGGGAACAAGAATACCCTTAGCAGGGAATAGGGAGGCAAAGTTTAGAACAGAGGTAGAAGGATACTCATTCAGAGCCTGCCCCACATGTGGCCCATACATATACAGCCACCCAATTAGACAAGATGGATGAAGCAAAGAAGTGCAGACCGACAGGAACTGGATGTAGATCGCTCCTGAGAGACACAGCCAGAATACAGCAAATACAGAGACGAATGCCAGCAGCAAACCACTGAACTGAGAACGGGACCCCAGTTGAAGGATTCAGAGAAAGGACTGAAAGAGCTTGAAGGGGCTTGAGACCCCATATGAACAACAATGCCAACCAACCAGAGTTTCCAGGGACTAAGCTACTACCTAAAGACTATACATGGACTGACCCTGGGCTCCAACCTCATAGGTAGCAATGAATAGCCTAGTACGAGCACTAGTGGAAGGGGAAGCCCTTGGTCCTGCCAAGGCTGGACCCAAAGTGAACCGGATTGTTGTGGGGAGGGGGGTAAAGGGGGGGATGGGGAGGGGAACACCCACATAGAAGGGGAAGGGGAGGTTTACCTGGAAACCAGGAAAGGGAATAACAATTGAAATATAAATAAGAAATACCCAATTTAATAAAGATGGAGAAAAAAGGGCTGGGGATTTAGCTCAGTGGTAGAGCGCTTACCTAGGAAGCGCAAGGCCCTGGGTTCGGTCCCCAGCTCTGAAAAAAAAAAAAAGAACCAAAAAAAAAAAAAAAGATGGAGAAAAAAATGAAAGAATATCAAGATAATTCTTTTTTTTCTTAATTGAGGGTCCTTCATCCAAAATATCTGTAGCCTGTGTCCAGGTGACTAGCCAACACAGGCAGTTTCTTGGTGCTTAAACATATCTGCATTCACATGTGCTCTCTCTCTCTCTCTCTCTCTCTCTCTCTCTCTCTCTCTCTCTCTCTCTCTTCCCAATCTTTGGGTTGTCATTTTGTTCTATTGACAGTGTCCCTTCTCCTTACAGAAGCTTTCAGTTTCATGAGGTTTATTTGTCAATTGTTGGCCTTAGAATCTGAGAAATTGGTATTCTGTTCAGGAAATTTTCCCCTGTGTCAATGTGTTCGAGGGTATTTCCCACTTTCTCTTCTATGAGATTCAGTGTATCTGGTTTTATGTTGAGATCCTTGATCCACCTGGACTTGAACTTTGTACCAGGTGATTAATATGGATCAATTTGCATTCTTCTACATGCTGACCTCCAGTTGAACCAACACCATTTGTTGAAGATGCTTTCTTTTTTCCAATGTATGGTTTTGGCTTCTTTGTTAAAGATCAACTGTCATAGGTGTGTGGGTTTGTTTCTGGGTCTTCAATTCTATTCTATTGATTGACCTGTCTATCTCTATACAAATATCATGCATTTTTTTATTACTACTGCTCTGTAGTACAGCTTGAGGTCAGGGATGATGATTCCCCCAGAAGTTCTTTTATTGTTGAGAATTGTTTTCACTATCCTGGATTGTTTGTTTGTTTATTTGTTTGTTTTTCCATATGAAGAGGAGAATTGATTTTTCCATGTCTGTGAAGAATTGTGGTTGGAATTTTGATGGGGATTGCATTGAATCTGTAGATTGCTTTTGGTAAGATGGACATTGTCACTATGTTAATCCTACCAATCTATGAGCATGGGAGATCATTCCATCTTCTGAGGTCTTCTTTGATTTCTTTCTTCAGGGACTTGAAGTTTTTGTCATACGGATCTTTTAATTGCTTGGTTAGAGTTACACCAAGACAAATGGTCTTCATGTGGTCCTAATTCAAATGAAATTAAAGCAGGCTAGGAGTTAGACATGACTTTCTCCTTCTCTAAACCCACTCATGTTTGTTAACAGTAAATCCAAAATCTCTGTCTCATATCAGAAGACCACCTGGTATGGGACAGAGGAAAACAAAAAATCAGGGACTATTCTATTGCCACTAATCTCATAATCTTTTGGTTTTCATTTGACTCTTTAAAACTTTTCTTGGTACTTTTTTTTTTTTTTGGTACTTTTTTTTTTTTTGGTTCTTTTTTTTTCGGAGCTGGGGACCGAACCCAGGGCCTTGCGCTTCCTAGGTAAGCGCTCTACCACTGAGCTAAATCCCCAGCCCCAAAATTCTTTTTTTTTAAACATTTATTTATTTATTATGTATACATCATTCAGCTTTCTGCCTGCATGTATGCACCTGCAGGCCAGAAGAGAGCACCAGACCTGATTATAGATGGTTGTGAGCCACCATGTGGTTGCTGGGAATTGAACTCAGGACCTCTGGAAGAGCAAACAGTGCTCTTAACCACTGAGCCATCTCTCCAGCCTAAAACTTTTCTTAAGGTATAAATATTAACTCAAAATCTGTAAGATTATTATGTACATATAAGCTTTCTGCCATGATACTAGTAGTTATACAGGATACTAACTCTAGAAATAAGTTTTATCTAGCTTTCTGTGTTTTCAGGTTTGAGTCTGAAGCAGATAGGCAGGAACAAGATTTGTGTACCTCAGATACAGTTAATAGAGTGTGGTTCTCAAACCTTTCTGAGACCTCCTGAATATGGCATTTAAAATGTTTGTGTTTTATACCATTCCTGTCAGTAACCTTTGTGGTCTTCAAGAAGATGTGAGACCTCACAATGAATCTACATGGTTTGTGGTAATGCTAACCACTGGGAAAAACTGTCCCATGGCTCTTCTGCTACCAGGCTCTACACAAATGATGAACACCTTTGGGTTCATCACTGTGTTCACCTAGCCAGGATTGCAACTAAATTGACAAACACCACCGAAAATCAGCTTCAGACTACAAACTACTCAGGATATTCAAATTGCTTAGTTCATAGGAAACTGACATGAACATTTTATAGAACTCTAAACTTGAAAATACTTAATCCTAAAACTACTAAATACAACAAAGCTGGACAATTGTGAAGATAGATAGATAGATAGATAGATAGATAGATAGATAGATAGATAGATAGATAGATGAAGGTAATCTTTAAACACTTCAGAGATCTGCAGAATATGGCATTTCACATATTTAGTAAAGGACTTTTCTGGTAGAGAGACACATAATCTTCTTCAAAGAAGATGATAGACACAGAAGAACTTCCACCTGGAGCTTGCTTCAACTGTGACAATGCTGAACACTGAGCTATAAACTGCCCTTTACCTCAAATGCTGACAGCACACTGTCCAAATTGTGGACCAGCAGGACACTGGGGAGTTGACTGCCCCACTTTGACTAAACAAGGTAGGACAGTCTGTTGGGGTAGAAATCTCTCGGCTTGCATCCAGACAGACCACACCAAGCCAGCATGGTTCCACATGTAAAGGTTTAATGAGAGAAGAGTAGAAGAGGAGAGGAATAAAGGCTGGCCATAAGCACGTGGAGGGAAGGAGGGAGGGGAATGGAGAGAGAAGAGACAAAGGGGAAGAAGGATAGAGCAGGGAGCAAGAGAAGAAAAAGAGTGAGGAGGAGGCAAGCAGCCTCCTTTATAGTGCCAGGCACAGATGTCTGTTGCCAGGTAACTGTGGGGCAGAGCACACCTGGCTGTTGCCGGGTAACTGTGGAGGTGGAGCTTAGACAGAATACCAACATTCCCCCGTTTTGGTTTAGTTAAAAAGGAAAAATAAGAAAGGCAGTGATGCAGCAAATGGTGCTGGTTCAACTGGAGGTCAACATGTAGAAGAATGCAGATCGATCCATGCTTATCACCCTGTACAAAGCTTAAGTCCAAGTGGATCAAGGACCTCCACATCAAAGCAGACACACTCAAACTAATAGAAGAAAAACTAGGGAAGCATCTGGAACACATGGGCACTGGAAAAAAATTCCTGAACAAAACACCAATGGCTTACACTCTAAGATCAAGAATCGACAAATGGGATCTCATAAAACTGCAAAGCTTCTGTAAGGCAAAGGACACTGTGGTTAGGACAAAACGGCAACCAACAGATTGGGAAAAGATCTTTACCAATCCTACAACAGATAGAGGCCTTATATCCAAAATATACAAAGAACTCAAGAAGTTAGACCGCAGGGAAACAAATAACCCTATTAAAAAATGGGGCTCAGAGCTAAACAAAGAATTCACAGCTGAGGAATGCCGAATGGCTGAGAAACACCTAAAGAAATGTTCAACATCTTTAGTCATAAGGGAAATGCAAATCAAAACAACCCTGAGATTTCACCTCACACCAGTGAGAATGGCTAAGATCAAAAACTCAGGGGACAACAGATGCTGGCGAGGATGTGGAGAAAGAGGAACACTCCTCCATTGTTGGTGGGATTGCAAACTGGTACAACCATTCTGGAAATCAGTCTGGAGGATCCTCAGAAAATTGGACATTGAACTGCCTGAGGATCCAGCTATACCTCTCTTGGGCATATACCCAAAAGATGCCCCAACATATAAAAAAGACACGTGCTCCACTATGTTCATTGCAGCCTTATTTATAATAGCCAGAAGCTGGAAAGAACCCAGATGCCCTTCAACAGAGGAATGGATACAGAAAATGTGGTACATCGACACAATGGAATATTACTCAGCTATCAAAAACAACGACTTTATGAAATTCGTAGGCAAATGGTTAGAACTGGAAAACATCATCCTGAGTGAGCTAACCCAATCACAGAAAGACATACATGGTATGCACTCATTGATAAGTGGCTATTAGCCCAAATGCTTGAATTACCCTAGATGACTAGAACAAATGAAACTCAAGACAGATGATCAAAATGTGAATGCTTCACTCCTTCTTTAAAAGGGGAACAAGAATACCCTTGGCAGGGAAGAGAGAGGCAAAGATTAAAACAGAGACTGAAGGAACACCCATTCAGAGCCTGCCCCACATGTGGCCCATACATATACAGCCACCCAATTAGACAAGATGGATGAAGCAAAGAAGTGCAGACCGACAGGAACTGGATGTAGATCGCTCCTGAGAGACACAGCCAGAATACAGCAAATACAGAGACGAATGCCAGCAGCAAACCACTGAACTGAGAATAGAACCCCCGTTGAAGGAATCAGAGAAAGAACTGGAAGAGCTTGAAGAGGCTCGAGACCCCATATGTACAACAATGCCAAGCAACCAGAGCTTCCAGGGACTAAGCCACTAACTAAAGACTATACATGGACTGACCCTGGACTCTGACCTCATAGGTAGCAATGAATATCCTAGTAAGAGCACCAGTGGAAGGGGAAGCCCTGGGTCCTGCTAAGACTGAACCCCCAGTGAACTAGACTGGTGGGGGGAGGGCGGCAATGGGGGGAGGGTTGGGAGGGGAACACCCATAAGGAAGGGGAGGGGGGAGGGGGATGTTTGCCCGGAAACCGGGAAAGGGAATAACACTCGAAATGTATATAAGAAACACTCAAGTTAATAAAAAAAAAGAAAAGAAAAGAAAGAAAGGCAGTGATGGAACAGGAATAGGTTGTGATCTCTGACTATTTCCTGCTTGCTTTGGGGTGACTGTCTTTAGGGAACCTAGAAAAAATGGTTATCGGATGTTTTTCCAGTCTTAAGAGTTGGCTGTTTCCTTGTTGTCCAGGGTCTGTGGAACCATCTGAGGATAGTTTAAAAGGAACAGGTCCAATAGATGTGTCTGTGTCTGTGAGAGGAGATTGAACATCTGGAGGTCACTTCTCTAGAGCTGTCCTGGGTGTAGTAAGCACCTGGACTTGACAAGATGCTGGAACACACATATATGTATTATAGGTAGAGAATAAGATTAAGTGCATTTGGAAGAAAAGAAAAAGTTTTTTCTTAGATGTACATTTGAAACCCAGAGGAATCCCACACTTTGAAATAGGTAATAAGTGGGAGCTTTAGGCAGATGTACTTATCTGGGTAGAGTCTATTTGGTCCATGAGGGGTAAGTCTGAGGGGGTTTCCTGTAGCTTATAAATTTACAAAAGAGATTACAACATGAGTTAACAACATGAACATTCTTTAAGATAGGCTTTTTGTGGAGCAGAAGGAAGAATTTGTGATTACAGTTGGATCATATAGTGTTAAATTTAGCAAGAAGAGGAAATATGAAGCATTTAACCAGTTGTGGAAAGTCAAGTTGTAAGATTGAGTAATTTACTGAAACTCTGTAATAAAGGCAGAGGAGTTAGAGGTATAGGAACCCAGTCTGCTTTCTATCTGAGAAAGTTCATTAGCTAGCTCGAGGGTTGTATTATCATCTGGTGTGTGCCTCATAGCTAAGAGAAGTCAAGTTCAAAGACAATGAGTTACCCATGGGGAAAGGTATTGAATTATTCATAGGGGCATCCCAAGAATAACCTCAACATCCAAAATTTCTGCAAGGCTAGATGTCTAAATCATCACTCAGACCCTCTGGAGGCCATACAGTGAGTCCCGGACTCACCAGAAAGTATCTCTACCCAGGCTTGGGAGTTTCTAATCAGCTACAAGAGCCCAGAAGTGGGAGGGGATCGAGAGTTGCTCTCAAGAGAACACTTGCCCAAGGGTCAAAGTCTACTCCTAGTTCAGGGAAAAGGAGTACCAACGTATACCTGAATGCCATAAGGCAGAGATGAGGCATCACGGGTTGTGATTCTATTGCAGTTTAGGGAGCCCAGTATTCCTACAAAATGTGTCTCAGAAGTCTTAAAACAGTTTGTCACACCAAAAAGACAGAGAAAGCAGTTTCTAGACCCTATTTGGAAAGATTATTTGTTTAGCAACAGAAGGGATCTGGACCTCCCAGACTCGGGAGGTCTACCTGAGAAGCTGGTAAAGGAAGCAACATGTCTGTGTTAGTAGGTTGGCTGACTAGAAGGAACAGAGGGACTGCTGGCAGGCTTGGGTTTAGGCAAATGGATGGAGCAAAATAGAGGCTCCCGACTTAGCTAGAAGATCCCTTCCCAATAAGGGGACAGGGCATGTTGGCACTACCAAAAAGGGATAGGTGAGAGGTACACCCCTAAAAATGTAGTTTAACGGTGGGGTTTGGTGAGAAAGGTTAGGTTGCCCTTTCCCCAAAATAGGGAAACAGGAGAGAGAAATGGGTCTCCAAAACTCCATTAGAACCGAGTAAGTGGACCCAGTGTCCAAAAGGAAGGAGATGGGCTGTCCAAATACCATGATAGTTACCTGGGGCTCCCTGCTGGTGATAGTAGTGGTCAGGTTCAGGGAACTCAGCTCCCTTCAGTCATCCATAGGCAAGCCTAGGAGATTAGCTGGAGAGATATCTGGACATAATGTCCTCCTGTCCTGCACAACATGAGGGCAATCGACAGCCCAGTGTCCCTCTTGATGACACCTAAGACATGACCCCCACTTTGACTTGTAGAAGTTAGGGCAAGCCCTCACCCAATGACCTTATTGACCACATTTGTAGCAGGAGCCTGGTGGTCTCTTAGCCTTAGAAGACCAGGAGTTCTGCGCAGTGGCTGAGGCTGGTCGGACAGCCTTTGCCAGCATATGGTCTGCAAGCCTTCTCATCCCTTCCATAGTTCACTTTAAAGGCCACCACCAAAACTTCTTCCTGTGGAGTTAGGGGCCCCCTCTCTAGCTTTTTAAGTTTGTCCTTTATGTCGGGGTAGCTCTGGAAAAAGAAATAGGTCATCAAAAGTTGCTTACCTTCTGGGTTTTCAGGGTCCAAATTAGTGAATTGCAATAAAGTCCCTGTAAGGCCAGCCACGCAGAGGGAAGGGAGGAGGGGAATGGGGAGAGACGGGACAAAGAGGAAGAGGGGAAGAGCAAGAGAGCAGAGAAGAAAGAGCAAAGAGAGTGAGGAGGAGCCAAGCAGCCCCTTTTATAGTCAGACATACCTGGCTGTTGCCAGGTAACTGTGGGGCGGAGCATACCTGACTGTTGCCAGGTAACTGTGGGGGTGGAGCTTAAACAGAACACCAACACAGTCCCTTCCCCCACAAGTTCCTGCTTCACCAAAAATGTCTGTCAGTTCTTCCAGGCCTGGTGGCTGAAGATGGATGCCCCTACTGACACAGAGGAAAGTTTAGTGACTGTCCAGGTAGCCAGTAAGTTTGTCGTTTTTATTAGATTTTGAAGCTGCTTGCTCTTCACTTCCTCTTTACTCAGGTGAAATGTATTCTTCTCAGGTCTCTGATACATTTGAAGACTAGACTAGTGATAGACTTCAAAGGTTCAGAGCTTTAACATTAATCAACGGGATTCTGATAATATTATCATAGTCACAAGCTCAAGATCTTAAATTTCTTTTGGTTGGTGTCTAATACAAATTTAAAAGGGACTTCTCATTGTGCTCATTTAACACAAACCCTCTACAAAACTTTAGACTCAGCAAGATAGAGCCCTTTCTCCAAAGTTGCCAGATACAAATGGGTTGGGCATTGTGGGTAGAATTCTGGTCCTGACAGTTTTCACAATTGTACTCATTGTATATAGTTCACTGATGTTAGAAAGAAAGACATTTCTCAAACTAAAAGTTGGAGATGTTGGAATAACCACCCCCATATATATTGTGTCAACTGGCTGTGAAGGTGCATCCCTGTATTCTCAAACATCAATTGCTATACCAGCAGCACCAGGCTAGCAGGAATAGTAATTATCACTTCTTCACCTGAACAAAAAGAAAGGCAAGTTGCTGTGAGGGAGGAAGCTCTCTCCCTATGTTAATAGCTTTTTGTTAGAGAAAGAAGTGTGGCATTTGAGTAATAAAGTGCTGGTGGCTGAAGCTGGGGAAGAAAGAAAGAGGCAGAAAGGGATAGAAGAGAACAGGAGCAGAATAGGGAGATTAGAGCAGAGAAAGCCCCAGCAAACAGACCAACAATCTTATTATGCAGGTGTCTCTGAGTCTGTATTATTAAACCCCAAGTGGGACCCCAAAAGCCCCACAATATGTGACATATGGAAATTCATCTTCTTCTGGCCTACTGAGAGAATGAGCAGAGCCAAGAGGATTTGAGTTCCCAAAAAGATGGCACAGGTCTTAAGCCAAGGGGGTGAATCTTGGACCAGAGAAAGCCATCAGTCAATGTAGGGAAACTGGTCAAGTCTCCTGTCACCACATTGTAGATGATCTGAACCAGCTGGGGGTCCCGAGATCTGTCATTGGGCCATCTGACTCCAAAAGCAGACCAATCTACTTCACAGAAGGGCCAGAGTTTCCTGGATAAGGGAGACACACCATATCTATCATCAACAAAACCTTCTTTGAAGTGTTTTAACATACACTTCAATGGTATCTTGGAACTTCTCATTCCCTCTCCCATCATGGCTCCCTTTATTCCACCCAACAAAACTGACAAAAACACACAGAGAGAGAGAGACACAAGACAGTAATAAAGATAACCAGGGGTGGCCACCAAACAGAGTTAAGGGGAACCAGTGACATATCTTTAGGATCCTAGACACTGGAATTTAGGCTGTATCCAGCATTTCTAAAGTGTCCTAGATAGAAGGCACTATAATCAGACTCACCTCTAAGCCTCTGGGGCAATAGGAGTATAGACAGGTGTCTGTAAGACCCTGAAACATCTCAGGGTTCTCAGCCCCCAGGAACTGTCCGTTCTCTGCATTGTCACCCAGAGGAGGTCCAAGAACCCTGGTGCCTCAGTGTCTCAATCTCTAGGGATCTCTCTGGTGCTTCCAGAATGCTACAAGGTAAGGCTACCAGATAATACACAGGGAAACCTTTAAAGCCAGAAAGTCTTTATTGCTGAACAGTGGTTACACAGGAAAAACTTGCCCAAATAATGCAGCCCTTGAGCCTCACTGTTGTCTTTCACGAACAAAAGACATACCTGGATGACACACCTTGGTTAGAAAGAACAATTAACAAGAAGCAAAACAACAGGAGCCAAAATCAAGAGGCTTTGGTGGATCCCAGAACTATAGACTTGGGTCTTTGATGGATTAGGTCTTTGTTCCTGCTTTTGACATGTGTTAGAGCCTATGTGCTGGGTTTTAAGGTCATAATTATGCCTTCAGCATGGTGTCAGTTGTGGTAATGTGTACCAGGGAATGTTAGTGGTCCCTAAAAATCAGACAGGAGCTGATCTGATGCAACTCACAGCAGGGTCTTTATTCTATTCGAGCTAGTTTGAGCCACCAGCTCACAGCTGATGTGCAGGATGGTTTGGGTAGAGAGAAGCCCAGAATATCTATCAGGGCAAGGCTTAATAATAAGCAGCAAGTGGGGGTAAGTGTGTAATCATCTATTTGGAAAGCTACTGTAGCCTTTAACATAATTGGCTGGTACTGGGAGCCATATCATAAACTTAATTTCTGTTCTCCTCTACATTGGTTATTATAACCTGGAGGTTCAGGTTTGTTGAGGGTTTGTAACCTGGAGGTGCTGGTCTTGTTGAGGGTGTAACCTGGAGACTGGAGCTAGGCCCGGGTTTTGTTGTGGGTGGGCAGGGGTGGGAGGGGGGGGCCTAGCAACTTGGAAACTAATGCAAGGTACCAGCCTGTTAGTTTACCTGAGTTCGAACTTAGGTTCTCTAAAATGGAGTCTGAATTTAAAAGATTTGGTCTCACATCCCTCCTCCCTTCTCTTGTGACTAGAAGTTCCAATCATGGGACTTCCTGAAGCTTCATGAAAACAGTAACAAGGTTATGCCTTTGTGGTGTCCCTGGTGCATGGGTAAGGGCCTGATGGGAGATAGGAGGGAGTCTTAAGGCTGAATCCTCCTCCTGCTGGCCAGGGTCTTTCTTCTTCAACTGCAAACATGTGTGGTGGATCCACACTGTAACTCTGCAGCACAGGGACCCTTTCAGTGAAGCTCTAGTGACCCCTGGCAGTCTCTCTTGGCTAGGACCCAATCTCTAGGGTAAAGTTGGTAGAGCTCGAAAGGTGGACCTGTTTTATGGAAAGCAAGAAGTTTAAGCCAAACATGTTTGTGTGCTCATTGGACATCCTCGAAGTTGTGTAACAATTCGCAATCATCTGCTTCTGTAACAACTTCTGTCAGTAGGTGAACCAAACATAACTTTAAAAGGGTGAGTCCCATCTGGTATGGGGAGTTCTGTACTCTATAAAGAATGAAGGGCAGAAGAGTCACCAGTCACCATCAGTCTCTGAGGTCAATTTAGTTAAGGTCTCTGTCTTAGATAGGATTTTACTGTTGTGAACAGACACCATGACCAAAACAAGTCTTATAAAGGACAACATATGGGGCTGGAGAGATGGCTCAGTGGTTAAGAGCACCCGACTGCTCTTCCAGAGGTCATGAGTTCAATTCCCAGCAACCACATGGTGGCTCACAACCATGTGTAAAGAGATCCTATGCCCTCTTCTGGTGTGTCTGAAGACAGCTACAGTGTACTTATATATAATAAATAAATAAATCTAAAAAGGACAACATATATTTGCAGCTGGCTTACAGGTTCAGAGGTTCAGTCCATTATCATCAAGGCAGAAACATGGCAGCATCCAGGCAGGCATGGTGCAGGAGGAGCTGAGAGCTCTACATCTTCATCTGAAGGCTGCTAACAGAATACTAGCTTTCGGGCAGCTAGAATGGGGGGTCTTAAAGCCCATGCCCAGAGTGACACATCTACTCCAACAAGGCTACACCTTCTAATAGTGCCACTCCCTGGGCCAAGCATATACAAAGCATCACATTCTACTCCCTGGCCCCATAGGCTTGTCCAAACATATAAGTATGGGGCAGGTGCATGCCTAAACATAGCATAATGCATAATACATTTACTCCAACTTCTGAAGCGCCCATAGTCTATAGCAGTCTCAACAATGTTAAAAGTCCAAAGTTCAAAGCCTCTTCTGAAATGTATCCAATCACTTAACTGTAATTCCCAAAGCAAGCCAGGAAACCAGCTGGGCAAACTCTAAACTCTGCATCTCCATGTCTGATGTCAAAGCAGCCTTCAGATCTCCAAGTCCTTCTTCGTCTTTGTTGACTGTAACAAACTTGTTTCTGCTGGGCTGGTTCCACTCCCTGTTAGCATCTTTCCTCAGGAGATATCCTATGGCTCTGGCATCTCAAAAATCTTGGAGTCTCCAAAGCAACTTCATTATTACAGCTTTTCGTTTCAATGTCTGGGATCCACACATGATCTGGGCTCCTATAAAGGGCTGATGTCACTTCTCCAGCTCTGCCCTCTGCAGCACTCTAAGCTCAGGTTAATCCACTCCACTTATGCTGGTATTCTTGGTGATCATCCCATGGTACTGGCATCTCCATTACACTGCGGTCTTCCGCTGCAACTAGGCTTCACCAATAGCCTCTCAGAGGCTCTCTTCATGGTGCCAAGCCTCAATTCCTTTGAATGACCCCCTCAGTCCTGGGCCATCAACTGCAACTGAAGCTGCACATTCACCTTGGCCTTTCATGGCCTCTCACAGTGCCAAGTCTCAGCTGTTCTACATGACCCCTTCAGGCCTTCACAACCAGTACCACCTGAGTGATTTTTACACATCACCAAGTCCAGCTGCAGCACGAGGTAAAAACCTTGGCTATTCTGAAACACAGCTCCTTTGTGCTCTCAGAAAACACTCCCCCAGAAGATTTCATCTCAGTGATGCTGGTCTTTTCTTAATCTCCGATAACTTCTTAGCTCCAGCTCACCAGCATCAGTTGTTCCAATAGTCCCTTCTATTTTTCACTCTAAGGCCAGAGCCACATGTTGAGTTCTACTGCTTGTAGGAACTGGAACATGGCCCTCCTGTTCTATTATATCGTCACTAGCTTTCTGTTTTCCAACTCCTTCACTGCCTAAGCTTGGCTGTTCTGGATGTTGCTCTGTGGATTGACCTTGAACTCGAGAGATCTGCATGCCTGCCTCCTGGAATTAAAGGTATGGACCACCATGCCTGGATTTTCTTCGCCTAGAATTTGCTCTGTCCCAGTCTGGCCTTGATTTTAGAGATCTGCTTGGCTTTATCTCCTGGGATTAAAGGTGTGCACCACCATGCCTGAATTTAAATTTAGCTGGGTAGAATTTTACCCCAAAGTCCCACTCCCTTAATCTGCTATCTCCTAGAATATAGGATTCAGCTCCGTTCTACTTCCTGGTTCATCCTTAATACACGAACCATATATTTTATATTTTTTCCTTTCTCAGGTTGCTATGCTTGTTTAAAATGCTCTTCATGAGACTTAACTAGAAAACAAAGTTTATGATGGGTATTTCTGAGATTTCCTTTGTCAATGCAATTAATCTGAGTCTCTTCATCTCAGCCTCAGGCAGACTCCAGAAAAAGATAAAATGTAGTGGCATTCTCTAGGCCACCTATTGAAATTCTCCACAGAAACCTCTTGGGCCAGGTAAACACAATTCAAATCATTCTCAGAAACAAAGTCTTCCATATTGCTACTAGGATGGCCCACTAAGCCCTAGTTAAAGCATTCCACTGTTTTCCAAATCCAAAGTCCCAAAATCTACATTCTTCCAAACAAAAGGATGGTCAGGCCTATCATAGCAATACCCCACTCCTAGTAACAACTTCTATCTTAGTTAGGGTTTTACTGCTGTGAACAGACACCATGACCAAAACAAGTCTTATAAAGGACAACATATATTTGCAGCTGGCTTACAGGTTCAGAGGTTCAGTCCATTATCATCAAGGCAGAAACATGGAAGCTTCCAGGCAGGCATGGTGCAGGAGGAGCTGAGAGTTCTACATCTTCATCTGAAGGCTGCTAACAGAATACTAGCTTTCGGGCAGCTAGAATGGGGGGTCTTAAAGTCCATGCCTACAGTGACACATCTACTCCAACAAGGCTACACCTTCTAATAGTGCCACTCTCTGGGCTAAGCATATACAAAGCATCACAGTCTCTTTTGGGGTTCTGTTTCTCTTCTCTGTCTGTCTTGAACTCTAAGGTCTATAAGCAAAATGAGTTTCCAATCATTCCCCAGAATATTAGCTCATCTTTAACTTACCTGGGACACAAATGTAGTCAATTGTCTATCCCTATAAACTTAGAAAAACCATACCTTGGAAGAATTTTCTTCAATAGTTTGTTACTGTCTGTAATCTCATGCTTAGTTGGGAAAGTCTCAGTCCATCCTGAAGAGGTATCTAAGAACAACAGCAAATATCTGTATCCAGATTTCTTGGTTTCACCTCTGTGAAGTACATTTCCTCATAGACTCCTGGTTTGGTGCTCTGGTATTGAGTATTGGGGGTTCTTTTCATTAGCAACCACATTAGTCAATTGACAGGCCTTACAGTTTTTTAACAATTTCAGCTCTTTTTGATTAGCATCTCTAATTCTGATGTGGGACTGGTGAACTAAGCCTTGCATTCTCTGGAATCCCATATGTGAAGATCTTTTTCAGTATGTGTATATCCATTTTCTCTGGTACAATTAGTTCATAGTCAGCTGTATTCCATCATCTCTTATGACACTGAGACATGGACAGGTTTTTGGCCCCAATCACATCTTATGTCTGATCAGAGAGTATGGGATCACCTGGGTCTATGGCTATCAAGGACTTGTAGGGGTGGACAATTTCTAGGGCTACCCACTGGGCTGTCTTATTGCCCTTTAGGTTGGAGTTTAGCCCTTCTTTCTGCCATCAGAAGGCCTCTTTCCCTATAAGTAGCCTCACAGATATGAGCTGTAGCAAAGGCACACCTACTATCTGTGTCTCTTGTCTTTTCTCAACTCTAATGCCTTGGTCAGACTTTCTAGTGCCAGTTCAACTTTCTTGGCTGACATTACTGCCAGGAGTGACTCTGCTCATATGATCTCAATGTTTGAGACCACTGATGCTCCAGCATACCTCTGTCCATCCTGAATGAAGCTGTTGCCATTGGTGAATGTTACTTCTGCATCCATCAAATCAGTCATGCAGAGGCCCATCAAACCAGTCAGGGTCAGGCAGCAGGGCAGCTGAAAAATTATCTTGGGGGCATTCAAGAAAAGAGGCTGATAATGAGTCATTCTGGCATCTCTTTAACCAGGATGTTGTTGTTGCACTGATGTGTAAACAGGGGAGGGGCCATCTTCAGTCAATTGGTGACACATTGGCCATTGGCTGATGCCAGGGCCTCAAGTCTGAGTATGCATCCCCTAGGTCTAGGGAGGTTCTCTGCGGTTGGCAGAGTAAGGCCTTCTTACAGAGGCTCAATAGTCCAATTTTTCAGGGCCTCTAAAAGGTCTTGAGTTTTCATTTTGTTTCTGTTGCCACTAGGAAATAATTTATAAACTGATGAAGAAACCTTTATCTTCAGGTTTTAACAAGATAGAATTTTGAATTTATTAATTATCAGCAAAAAAAATTGGTGAGTTTTCCTTTTACTTTTATGGTTATTCTGGGCTTAGGGAGAGGGCATTTGTTATTTCAGCACCCTCCTTACTTCCTTTTTCTGAAGCTATCTGTTTTAGGCATCTCCTATAGTCTTCTGGTTTGCCATAGTTGCCAAAAGGATCTTTGCCAAGTCTGGAGTCTGTTGCTTCTGTCCTCTCATCTGTTTCTCCTCTGTAGTCTTTCTTTTATTAAACATTCTCAGACTCCTTTCTCCTAACTTCTCAACCCTCTGGAGCTTTTGTTTAATATCTGGTGCTGCCTGATTAATAAAAGCTAAAACAACTGCTGCCTTTGCTACCAGAGAAAAAGCTGTGAGCCTTTTATTTTCTCTCTGCTTAATGTCATTCAAATTTGTGGGAAATCTTGTGGATGCCTTGAGACCTGCCAGCAGAGCCTGATGGTAGACCAAGAGCCTCCTCTTACCTTCAATGGTGTGAAAATCCCAGTCTGGAAGAGTCAGGTAAAAGCAAACATATGGGGTTGAGGGGGTGTTTCCCTTGTGGAGCCAGGAACCAATTTGTTTGCCTCTTCTGTAGTGAAGGGAACTTGCAGAATGTGGTAGCCTGTCTCATGTTAATAAGCCCTTCAAAGTCAAAGTCACCTTGTCAAAGTTATCAAAGTTACCTCATCAAAGTCATCTGTCAAAATCATTTCATCAAAGTTATCTCATCAAAATTAGTTCATCAAAGTCACCCTCATCAAAGTCATCTTGTAACAAGAAACATAAACATGACATATAAAAACACAAATAAAACCTTCCCTGTCTGTCTAGCAGAAACAAGAAACGACCAGAAAGTAATACTCATGAAAAAGATCTCTCTATAACACCCAAAACACAAATTCAACCATCTCTATCAGGCAGAAATGAGAACTAACCAGAAAGTGGTGCATACCCACAGAAAAAAAGAACCAGATTGGTGGGCATCTCTCAGCTCCCCTAAGCCCACGCCCACCCCAGACCTAGACTCAGGATGTCTCCTGACCCTGCTGTAACCACAGCTCCAGACACATCCGTCCTAACTGAAAACCAGCCACGGAAACAAATCCAAGGCCTTACTGAATGTGGTGCCATTTAGAATCAGTGAACAGAAAAAGGCACAACCAGAAACAAAAACCAACCAAAACCAGAAAAAGATTCATACAGCCTATAGTAACAAGAACCAACAACCAGAATGTAGCACACACAGATGACAAATGTGGAACCATTCAGAATCTGAACAGAGGTAGCCAGCAACAAAAATCAAAACCAGGAAAAAGTACCCACAGTAACAAAAACAACCAAGAAGGTGGTGTTCACACACACACACACACACACACACACACACACCAACAACAACAACAACAACAGCAACAACAACAGCAGCAACAACAACAACTCTCAGTACTGCACAAATGTTTACTCGGTCCTGGAATAAATCATCATGGCGACATAAGTTGTTTATCTTTTTTCTTTAAGATTTATTCATTTATTATATATAAGTACCCTGTAGCTGTCTTCACACACCAGAAGAGGGCATCAGATCTCTTTACAGATGGTTGTGAGCCACCATGTGGTTGCTGGGAATTGAACTCAGGACCTCTGGAAGAGCAGTCGGTGCTCTTAACCCCTGAGCCATCTCTCCAGCCCAAGTTGTTTATCTTTACACAACTTTTTCTTACATTCTATAGATCTGACAGAAAGTTTCTAACATTCAGACAAATTAGCCGCCACCACAAATCACAAGCTTTTGCGCCACTGCTCAAATACTCACCTGCTCAAACCACATAGAAAACATCTGACACTCAAATTCCTCAGCAGGGCTCAAACCTAGAAGAATTACGATGGCAATGGAAGCCACCAGCTTCCACACAAATAAACCATCTCAGCACAGCACAGCTGGAAGAGTGACCACAATCACCTCTACACAAGCTTGCTTCCGTTCCACTCTGAACGGAAGAAAGCTCAGACAAATTCAGTGCTCAGATAGGCAAGAAGCCGGAAGTTTAACACAGTGTTACAAACATGAAAACACAAATACCTAGACTATTTTTGCTGGCTTCAAGATCCTCCAGATCGCTAGTCCTCTGTGTCCTGGTGAACTTCCCAGCTAATGCACCAAAAGGTAGTTAGTGCCAGGGAAATAGTAGTAGTCCACCAAAAAACAGACAGGAGCTAATCTGATGCAACTCACAGCAGGGTCTTTATTCTATTCGAGCTAGCTTGGGCCCCTCAGCTCACCGCTGACATGCAGGATGGTTTTGGTGGACAGAGGAGCCTTGAATATCTAACAGGGCAAGGCTTTATAGTATGCAGCAAGTGGGGGTAAGTGTGCAAGCATCTATTCGGAAAGTTACTGTGGCCTTTAACATAATTGGCTGGCGCTGAAAGTCATAGCATAAAATTAATTTCTATCATCCTCTTCATTGGTGGTCATTAGGCAGGGGATGGGCTTGTAGCCGGGGGTACAGGTTTGTTGGGGGTGTTACCTGGAGACTGAAGCTAGGCCCAGGTTTTGGGAGGCAACTTGGAAACTAATGCTAGGTACTAGCCTGTTAGTTTACCTGAGTTCAAACTTAGGTCAGGTTCTCTAAAATGGAGTCTGTATTTAAAAGATTTGGCCTCTCAGCAAGGTCTAGGGGCCTTTTAGTCTTGGTTCAGTTAAGAGAACTTGTCTCAAAAAAAGAAGGTAGAGCAATCGAGGAAGACACAGACACAAATACATTCACCTGCACATGTGTGCACACACACACACACACACACACACACACACACACACACACACACAAATACATATACCACCCCCCAACTCTGTAAAAAAGGTAAAGGTTACACTGAAAATGTGCTAGTGAACTTGTAATTAGGCTCAGTGAGTATGGGAACTTCATGTGCATTCATGAGGACCTGAGTTTGAACCCCCAAACTCACATAAAAAGTTAGACATGGAAGGTTGGAGAGATGGCTCAGCAGTCAAGAGCACTGGCTGCTCTTCCAGAGGTCCTGAGTTCAATTCCCAGAACCATGTGGTGGCTCACAACCATCTGTAATGAGATCCGATGCCCTCTTCAGGCACACAGGTATGCATGTAGATACAGCACTCATATACATAAAATAAATACATAAATATCTAAATAAAAGTTAGACATGGCTGTGCATGCTTATAACCCATGGAGGGGCGGAGACAGATGGAATCCTGGTAGCTCGCTGGCCAACCAGCTTAACCAAAATTTTGAGTTCTCAATTCAGTGATATACTCTGCCTCACTGGAATAAGACAGAGGGTGATACAGGAAGACATCTATCATCCTTGTCTGACCTCTGCATGAATATACCCAATAATGTACTTGCATATACATACACCATATGAATGCACATGCACACACACAAACACACTCTTTTAGAAAGAAATGTGTTAGTGAGGATATGGAAACAGGTGCTAGAGAGATGGCTCAATGGTTAAGAGCATTGACTGCTTTACCAGAGGACCCAGGTTCAATTCCCAGTGCCCACATGGCACCTATCTGTAACTTCAGTTTAGGGAAATTGCTGCCCTTCAAACTCCAAAGGCACCAGGCATAAATGGTGCACATACATGCATGCAGGCAAAACATTCACGTGTATACCATAAAAGTAAATAAATTCTTACTACCCAGAGTCTTTCTACACAGCCCTAACTGTTATGGAATTCACTATGTAGACTAAGCTGGCCTTGAATTCACAGAGATCCACCTGCTTCTGCCTCCCCAGTGTTGGGACTAAAGGTGTGTGCCACTGTGCACAGCAAAATAAATAAAAATACTGTAACACAGAAGTTCTTATGTTAGGTAGAGTCTAAAATGACTGAGCAAAGAAGTTTAAACACATACCTGTATATCCATTGTTGCAAGATATTTGATCACACTGTGAACCCTGAGATTGTATTATTTACTTGAAAAACCTGTTTATAGTTGTAGTGTGGCTCGATCCTAGAAAACACCTTTAATCCAAGAGCTTTCTGTTTATTGTAAACAGGAATAAGTAGTCAACCATAGGTCAAGAGGCAGAGCAACCAGTTGACAAGGAATGAACATAGGAAAAAGACATAGACTGTAAAAAGGAGTCAGGAGGATGGATAGAGACACACACAGGAAGAAGAAGGGAGGGACACTGAGTTTGAAAGGGTTTTTCAGGGCTGGAGAGATGGCTCAGAGGTTAAGAGCACTAACTGCTCTTCCAGAGGTCCTGAGTTCAAATCCCAGCAACCACATGGTGGCTCACAACCATCTGTAATGGGATCTGATGCCCTCCTCTGGTGTGTCTGAAGATAGCTATAGTATACTCATATATAATAAATAAATAAATCTTTAAAAAAAAAAGAAAGGGTTTTTCAGACAGCAGAGAAGGAGAGTTTGATTTCACTTTTGGGACATCAACTGAGGAAGTAGGTCAGCTGGGTGCTTTCTCTGTTTCTCTGAGCTAACGGTATCTGGCTCCCAAGTCTTTATTGGTAAAATCTAACAATTGGGATTTTGTTAAAAACAGCAATCCATGTTCTTAAGAAGCATTGTGTTCAGCAAACCTAAAACTACCTATATGTCCAGCCACAGATAGATGCTAAAACAAAATGTAACATTTCAGAAAACAAGATTTTTCTAGCCTACTTATGTTTTTTCAGATGCAATTTTATGTTGGTTTATGTGTATGTGTCTGAGTGTACACATATGGGCAGGAACCCCCAGGAGACCAGAAGATGGCGTTCAATCTCCTGGAACTGAAGTTCTTGGCAGTTGTGAATCACCTCATCTGAGCACAGGAAATGGAACTAAAATCGTCTGGAAGAGCAGTAAGTGCTCTGAACTGCTTTGCCATGGCTCAGATCCACGTCTTTCCTTTTTAAAAGGAATGAAATTCTGACTGCACATGCTACAACATAGATGGGCTTCACTGCCATTATGCTAAGTGAAGAATTAATCTTAGAAAAGACTTATACAGCTGGGTGTGGTAGCAGGCACCTTTAATCTCAACACACGGGAGGCAGAGGCAGGTAGAGAGATCTCAGTGGGTT
Organism: Rattus norvegicus; assembly: GCF_021556685.1. Classification (NCBI taxonomy): domain Eukaryota; kingdom Metazoa; phylum Chordata; class Mammalia; order Rodentia; family Muridae; genus Rattus; species Rattus norvegicus. The sequence goes on along the minus strand of NC_141551.1, from coordinate 28,560,451 downwards.
TGAAGTCAGCCTGGTTTACCTAGGAGTTCCAGAACATCCAGAGTTACATAGTGAGACCTAGTCTCAAAGCACCAAAAAGAAAGAAAGAAAAGACAAATAGGAGCTGGGTGTGGTGGCTTATTCCTGTAATCTCAGCATTTGCAGGTCAAGACAGTGGGAGTTCAAGACCATCCTCTGCTACATAAGTTCAAGGTCAGCCTGGGATACATGAGACTTTGTCTCAAAAAAACAATAAATAATGAACAAACAAGCGTTGGATTATTCTACCTTTATGATATTCTTAGAAATATCTATGAAAACAAACAAATGGTGGTTACTAAGGTTTAGAAATGGGAGACAGGAAGTTGCTATGTCCTGTGTATGGAGTCATAGTCTTACAAGAAAAAAGAGTTCTGTATATGGAGACGGGTGGTCATTACACAGCAGCATGGATGTACCTACTGCCACTGATTGAACAATGGAAAATGTTACTATACTCCATTCTGTTATGTGTACTTTACCATAATGAAACAGTTTTAAATGTTTAGATGCACTTATTGTATGGGTTGTAGTGGTTTGAATAAAAATGGCCCCCATAGGCCCATAAGGAGTAGCACTATTAGGAGGTGTAGCCTTGTTAGAGGAAGTGTGTTACTTGGAGTTGCTTCGAGGTTCCAGATGCTCAAGCCGGACCCAGTGTTTATTTCTCTCTTCCTGCTGCCCACCAACCCAGATGTAGAATTCTCAGCTATAGCCAGAGGTTATAGCACATGCCCATAATCCCAACACTTAGGAGGCAGAGACAAGCAGATCTTTGCATTTGAGGCCAGCCTGGTCTACGAAAAGTGAATTCCAGGACAGCCAGGGTTACACAGAAAAACCCTGTCTCAAAAACCAACAACAAAAAAAGAACTCTAAGCTACCCCTACAACACCATATCTGCCTGCATGCCGACATGCTTCCCGCCATGATTATTATGACTAAAGAAGCTCCATTTTATGCTAAGCATCCATCTCTGTACCCACTAACCAACTCCAATCCCTGGAAAATACGTTCCTAGTAACCCTAGCTCAGTGACATCCCCCCAAAAAACATACGGTTGTGACTATCTACTTGTTATATCACTAACTGCTTTTTTTTATTTTTGCTCCTGTAACTCCTAAGTTTGTTTTAAATTGTCTTAACCAGTTAATTTGGCAGTTTTTACTTGCTTGTACAGATATCAAAGGTCTTCCTGTGGTTTTCTCCTTTAAAAGTCATTCCCCACACCCTTCTTCCACGGTAATCTCAAATTTGGCTCAGAGATTGTTCATCCTGCTAGCAGCTAATCAATAAATCTTTTACTTATAATTGGATCGAGTTTATGTTTTTCTTCTCCCAGAGATCACAAACTCCATAACAATGGTAATGGACTAAGCCCCTGAACTGTAAGCCAGCCCCAATTAAATGTTTTCCTTTATGAGAGCTGTTGTGGTCACAGGGTCTCTCCACAGCTGTGGAAACCCTGACTAAAGACAGAAATGTAAGTATTTTGTATAGCATGTATGCATGTTTATGTATCATTCAAGTGTCTGATCTGGTGCCTGCAGAAGCCAGAATCCCCTGGAACTAGAATTAGAGATTGTTGTGAGCCACCGTGTGGGTGCTGGGGCCAAACTCGGGTCCTTTGCAAGAGTAGTAAATACCCTTAACCACAGACCATCTCTCTAGCCCCATACTCAAAATTTTAACAGAAATGAAGCAGGTATGGTGATGAGTATCTGTCATCCCAGCATTCCAGAGGCAAGAGAACCACACACTCCAGACCAACCTGGACAACATTCACAAAACAAAGAGCAGTTAGAAAGGTGCTGGCTCGGGTTGGGGATTTGGCTCAGTGGTAGAGCGCTTGCCTAGGAAGCGCAAGGCCCTGGGTTCGGTCCCCAGCTCCGGAAAAAAAAAAAAAAAGAAAGAAAAGAAAGGTGCTGGCTCCCAGGTGTCCAGAGAACTACATCAGCCTTCTGAGTTTGAATCTTCCACATTTCAGCCACATTCTAAAAACAAAGGGCAGAGAAAGCAAGTAAAACCACACGCGTTGGGACTGGAGGAACGACTCAGTGGTTAAGAGCATGTACTGCTCTTGCAGAGAACCTGGATTCTGTCTGCACATAGCTTAGGTAGCTACTGACGGTAACTGTGACAACTGTGGGCACCTACATTCACACAAGAACATACCCGCCTACGGCAACAGCATAAGGCAGAGACAATTCGCATGTAATTTTACAAACATGCCCGTAAAATCTTCCTAAACCAGCAAACACAGTTACAGAGTCACGCTACAGAAGAGAAATCAAGATGGCACACGGTAGGCTAGAAAGCCTACTGATGACGAATGAAAGAAACTGAGAACGCTAAAAGAATGTTCTGAAAGAGCTTGAAACGAGAAATGGCAGTCTGGGAAGCGATACCTTCCAGGGAAAAGAGGTGATATGAAGGGGTGTGTTGGTTTTGTGAGGAGAAGGCTTGGAGCATACACAGGAGACTCTTGCAGTCCGGAACGAAAAGCAAACCCAGAATCAAACCTCTAGCCAACTAAATAGGTGCATTCTACTCTAGGGACACGAGAGGGCACTCGAACTCAGAAATCTGATTAACCTCATTGGCAATTGCTAACACAGGAAAACAAAACATTCAAAATGCACAGAAAATAGCAGCGATTGCATAAGGTGAAGGAAATTAAAGTCAATCATCTTCTTTTTAAAAAAAAACCTAACCATGAAATAGGAAAATTTGAGGACAATACCCCAATCTAAATTAAATAGCCTTAAATATCACTTAATGATGTGAAGGGGAAAATAAGCTTTAACCCAAAATATAACTCAGAAATTGACATAAAAAATAAAAAAAAAATAAAAATAAAAGAACAGAGGTGTCTAAAAACACAAGACGTTGGAGAAAATAAATCAGTTCGGGGGAAAAACAAAATTTGTTAGACGACCTAAGGGAAATTTTATTTAAATGAAAGCACTGCTACTGAGGAAAAAAATACAAGTAAAATCAAGAAAGCAGTAAGCAGGTGCTTGGAGAACGTGAAAGATACAGATCCAAAGGAAAAAATAATGGAATACTTTCAAAATGGTATCAGAAACATTTTTGGAAGTAAAACTTGTGTCTGCACATTTAAAAGGTCTTACATGAACTCACCGGGCTACTCCGAGGAGTAGCGTAGAAAATCAATTAAACTCAAAAGAGGCTGGATAGATGATTCAGCTGTTAAGAAAAACTGAGTTCGATTCCCAGAGCCCAAGACAGTGCATACGTGATATACATTCACACCATCACATAAATAAAAATTAAAATCTTAATTTTTTTTAACTAAGTAAAAAAAATCCTCCAGATTTCAAGGGGAATATGACATAAAAGATATGAATATACCTAACTATTGGAACAAAAATATTACTAAGTGCTCTAATTTTTTTAATTAAATTCTTGTTGTTGTTGTTGTTGTTGTTGTTGTTGTTGTTGTTCAGCCTCCCACCCCCATTTTTTCTTTCTGGAGTTACATCATGTGTGCCAGCTATCTCAGTATTTGAAACTGCAATTTATTCAAGAAGTTCTGGGGTTGAGGGGGCAGGAGGGTTTAACATGCAAAAGTAGCCAAAGGTAATTCGCAGCAAGCAAAAGGGCCAGAGAGCGCCCGCGGGTCTCGAACCAACCACTCACCAGATAGGCAAGCGGCTGGTTGTGTTGCTCGAACCGACCACGTTACATAGCCTGCTCAAACTGGAGCACGTCGAAGTAACCGCTGAGCTAAAGCTGGCCCGTCCACCACTTCCTGGATACATATACTTGACTGTGCGAGAAACCTACGTCATACGAATACTTTGAAAGTTCTGTGGTAACAGACCAATCGGATTCCGTTCCGGCCATTGAGTCCTTCCCGGGCACCTAGAGCGCCTGCGCAGACTCCAGCACCTCCCTGGTGCAGAGCACTTCCCTCATCTAGTCCGCAGTGGGTAACCTCCGTTCTTCCTTACCCGCAGCAGTCACCCGCACTACTAAACCACGCCAACTCCGAGCTCGCCCGGCAACTGCCCTCGTCACTGTATTACCTTAAGCTTTTCAGTCACTACCTCAATCACCCAAGTGGAAACTTTGCAAAGTGTAAACTGTTACTCCAGACATACCTTGGAAATTCGCTGCTTAAAGAGGTTCTCCCACATTATATATTCGTATGTGTCCTCCTGTCACTATATAATTTCAAATACCTGGTCAACTCATGCCTTTTTTTTTTTTTTCGGAGCTGGGGACCGAACCCAGGGCCTTGCGCTTCCTAGGCAAGCGCTGTACCACTGAGCTAAGTCCCCAACCCCTTATGCCTTTTTTTAAAAGAAGATTTATTTATTTATTATGGTAAAGCATACAAGAAGAGGGCACCAGACCTCATTATAAGTGGTTGTGAGCCACCACATGGTTGCTGGGAATTGAATTCAGGACCTCTGGAAAAGCACACAGTGCTCTTAACCGCTGAGCCATCTCTCCAGCCCCTCTTATGCTTTTTACGTACTGAAATCAACTAATTTCCTCAAAATTCCTGTCTTTCCAGTTAGCCACCATATTTCAGTGTGAATTCAGATTCAATGTAGAACTTTTGATGTTTTGCTATGAATGTTGAGTATTCTTTTTCATTTAGGTAACTTAGACAGCATTTGAAAGGTGAAAGGCAGAGACTGGCTACATAAGACTCTGTCTCAAACAAAAAACAAAACTTAAGTCTTGGAGAGCTTTTCTACGGTGTATAGGTAACTCATCTCCATTGTAGTGGCCGCCCTAAATGCTCTGGCTTTTAACATTCCTTTATATCTACTGATGTATACAGAAGAATGTTACTTGTGTATGACTTGTTTTGGAGACAAGGTCTTACTCTTTAACCCAGGTTCTCCCTCAGGATTGTCATCCTCCAGCCTCAACTCCCAAGTAGGGTACCCCTACACCTGTTTGGAAGGTATAGGCTGGGGATCAAACCCAGGCCTCATGAAGGCTATTCACACAAGAATCATTTCTGTCCATAGACAGGGTCTCATACAACCCAGGCCTGAACACGTTATATAGCTGAGGGTGACCTTGAGTTTCTGACCTTCTTGGATTGCAGTGCCCCCAACACAGCCAGTTATAGTTTCCAAGGATTGAACCTAGAACTTTGTACACGCTAGGCAAAGCACTTTACCAACTGAGCTATATTACACACCCACAAGAATTTTGAAAGACAAATCCTTACAGCAGCATGGTGGCAAATGTCTATTATCCCAGCGCTTAGGGGAAGAGGAGGCAGAAGGAACAGGATTCAAGTCCATCTTTGGATACATAAGTTAGTTCAAGGTCACCCTAGACCATTTGAGATCTTCTCTGAGAAGCTACAGAGCCACCTTTCATTCCGTTTTCACTTTGAGACAGGGACTCACTATGTAGCCTTGACTAACCTGGAACTCACTATGTAGACCAGGCTGGTCTCAAATTCAGAGATCGGATGCCTCTGCCTCCCGAGTCATTGGTTTAAACGTATGCATCACAACACCTGGCTCCTGAGTATTTTAGGTAACATTTATCAGGGGAAGTTCCCTACCAGTGGATCTTGACACTGTTCCAGAAGATACTAATGACTTAACGAGACATGGTCATGCATGCCTGTAATCCCAAAGTACATGGGAGACTGACACAGGGGATCATAAGATTTTGTCTCAAATATAACAAAGTTTATCTTCTAAACACTCAATGAATAAATGGAATATATAAGACAACAGGTGCATTCACCTAAAGTACAAATTCTTCCATGGATTACAAACTTCCCTTTCAGAGATTCCTGAGTTATATGGGATTGTTCAGTGTTCTAAATCCCCCACCGCACCCAATCTTGACTTCCCAAACCACCATCTTAGACACCACACCACCGCCCCCATAGAACCTACCCAGGTCATTCCACTTACCACTCCCTAGAGAGTTTACAGAACCTGGAACACATGATTATAATGGAAACAGCAGAGATGATCTCACCATACACTAATTAGCCATTACCGAGTTGAATGGATGACTTCCCAAGCTGTGAATATTGTTAGAATCTCACTGAAACCTTGTCCGGCCTTGAAAATATGGAATGATCCATTCTACAAGGGTAATCTAAGACTTGTAGTGTAACTAATCCTGCCAATGAAAGCATACATGAATAGCAACTGGCCTGCAACTGTGAGGTCTCTTTGATATAAGGTCTTAGTATACAGGTATAGTAATCCTGCTTCTGCTTCCCAAGTGCTGGGGTTACACTGATTTTAAATTCCCAAGCCAGGAGTTGAGCCAACATATGGATGGAGTATTTATGCAGCACTCCCAGTGGCCAAATCCCATTGAGAATTCATTAAGCAAAAAAGAGTCATCAGTAAGGGATAGGGTAGAACATTTTGTGGGATCCTGTGCTTCAGATGCTACACACAGGTGAGGAACTATATGGGTCAAAGAAAAGTCACTGTGGCAATCTTGTCAAATGGACCCCTTTATTGAGAGTATAGAGCCAGCAAAGGGAGCTTCATCTATTTACAAGACTTGTATCCCCTCTGCCCTCATCCCCATCTCTCCCTTGAACTCCTTTAGGCAAGGCACAGTATGTGAGCTAGTTCTGACTATTTGGGAGGAATTTGTTTTCTAACTAGTCTGTCATGTAGTTCACAAGTTACACCACAGTAGATAAGAGTTTCTTAGTCATTTTCAATGGAGAGCCATTTGCCCACTCCCTGGGAACAGAGATTATCTGTAGTTGTCACAAACTGGATGGGAATGCTAGGACATCTACTGGGTGAAGGCCAGGGAAGCTGCACAACAAACTACAGAGCACAAGACAACCCCTTAAAAAAGACCTGGCTGGGGTTGGGGATTTAGCTCAGTGGTAGAGCGCTTGCCTAGCAAGCGCAAGGCCCTGGGTTCAGTCCCCAGCTCCCCCACCAAAAAAAAAGAAGAAAAAAAAAAAAAAAAGACCTGGCCAGGCATGGAGGGCACACCTTTAATCTCAACACTGGAGAGGCAAGCAGAGTCAAGTGCCCGCCCAAGTGCAGATAGTTAAGTTTAACCCTGAGTTCTCCTAGGAAGATCAGAGGGGACGAAAATTATAGGGGACTGAAATGTTTTGTTTGGACTCCCAAGGGCACAGATCCTGTGCCTATCTGCAGAGGGAAAAACTCACACTAAGGAAACCTCTATGTAAGGGGGGAGGGGTGTTGAAAGGCTCTATAGAAAGGCTCTATAGAAATTCTTGGTGTAGGAATGTGTGGGGCAGGGAATGATATGGACATGTTCCCAACAAATGTGAAGCAGGCCTCATCACTGTCATTTATTGTACATGTTGAACAGTGTCTGAGAACCGGGGTCTCCCCGCATGAGTTTCTTTGTTTGGTTTTAGGGTTGTTTTGTTGCTTTCTTTTTTGCATCAAACAGGTTCTTCCAAGAACCATTCCCAAGGAAGACAAAACCAGAAATCCTCAATGAAGTGAAACGGAAGAAACAAGGTTAAAAACTCACCAGACACAAACCACACCAAACACTCATCCCATTTAATATCCTGTTACATGCACCGAGGAAACCAAGAACATTAGGTCTCAGGGCAACAATGCTCTGAGATTCTAGCCCAGGTCCCCTCTTTGTGACACATCATGCACACATACCCACACACACATTGACCCAGGCAGAAATCACATGCATGCACAAGTGGGTAGAGAACCGCTGGGTGGGATGGGAGGAAGAGCTGGGCCAAGGATATGCCAGCACCTGCATACTGGAGACTCAGAAAACCCTTCTGTTGCAAGCTGAACAAAAGTAAAAATTAAAACAATAGCAGGACACAGGAAAAAGGAGGATGTTCAGACAAAAGGTGGAAAGATGAAGAGGGAAAGATGCAGGGGAATTTGGGGAAAGCAGTCTCAAAGAGGGAGATCTTTCTTTATTGGGAACACAGACGGGCAGAGGTTCTGTGACTCCAGTAATGTACTGAGGCAGAAGGAATACGCCACAGCGTCTCCTCTACATCCTGTGCCCTCTCCTAACGTAGAGGGAAACCACAAACACCCACCCTCTAGCCCTGCCCATTAACACTCTTAAGGACCTTCTCCAGTACCCAAAAAAGAAATGACACCCCCACCCCACCTCAACACACACTCAAAGTTAGGTCCAGTAAAGGCCAAAGTTAGGCCACAGAGAACGCTTCAGTAACTCTTCTTGGTAGAACCAAAGCCAGAGAAGCCCATCACAGCTGCCATTTCATCCTCCTCCTCAAAAGTCAAGTCCTCCTCGGCCCTCCTTTTCTTCTCCTTCTGTTTCTCTTTCTTGTATGCTTTAGCCTTTTCCTCCTGATGGGTAAGGAAGAAAAAAAATCACTCAGAATCAGTTGGTTCCAGAGCTGTTATTGCTGAAAGAGAAAGGCTTTCCGTCTGTAAGCATGATAAAATCCACAGTAAAGACTGAGGGGTCAGTGATAAGTCAGTGACTTGCCCGATATGCATGAGGACCTGAGGCTGATTCCAGGAGGGCAATGGGGGAAGACTATAAGGAAAGATTTTAAGGGATAAGAAGAGATTTACTAAGTCTCTGGAGTTCTTAATCACACACCCTAGTTCATCTCTAGTTTCTAACCAGACAACATCACAAGGGGAAAACTCAAAGCGGGGAGCACGGTTAGGAGAGCCTCACCTCTTCTCTGAGCTCCTTCATCCTTTCCTCAAAATCATAATCTTTCTGCTTCTCCTCCATCTTCTTCTTGTTAACCTCAAAACGTTTCTTTACCTGATCCAGAGTGGAACGTTCCACGCGCATAGACATACCCAGGTTTCGCTGATCTGGGTAAGGTTAACAGTGAAGACAAGCAATCATTATAACATCCTCAGCCCTTCAAAAAGTCTGGTCCTGGCTTTTTAAAGTTTGTTCACTTGTTTTTTACCTTTTCATAATCAAGTACACAACAAAAATAACTATGGCTAAAAGAAGTTCTTGGCCTCACCTGCTCTCAGAAGTGGCAGCCCCAAATAATAAGCAGTCTCTGTCAACTGCATTTACAAGGCAGATTATCATCAAAGCCAGCCAACCTCCTCCTCTAGCCTCTGTGCTCATACACAGGCAGTCACATAGCCAGGAATACTCATACGCACACATACAAAAGGCCCAAGAAAACTACTCTACCACACTTGCCCTCCACCACACCTTTAAAAACAATCCTAGCTCCAGTCACAAACTACCTCCAAGTCTTACGTTTCTTTCCATTAATGTGATCCAGGAAGTTAATGGAGTCCTTCACCACACAGTCACAGACATTGCAGTAGTAGCTGACAAATGAGAAGAAACAGTACATGGGTCAATCTAGTTTTTAAGGATCTTACTGTTTTCAGTGAAAGAAACTCAAATCTTTAGGTAAAGTTATATGATGTCTAATGTCTCAATTAACAAAACAACAAACTTCATGACTAGCTTTGGGGAAACTTCCCTCTTTACACTTTTTTTATAATGATTCACAGAAATCTTTAGTTAAATTTCAAACTAACTTACACGCAGACTACTCAATAGTAAATACATTTAGAAGTATATTATTAAATATTAGTATAAAAACAGAAACACAATTTTTTAGACAGGGTTTCTTTGTGTAAGTCCTGGAACTTGCTGTGGAGACTAAGTTAGCCTTGAAATTAGAGATCCCTCCTTACACTTTATTGTGAACAACCTTACAAATAGGCCCCAGAATAAACTTAAGCCTCCAAACCACAGGCATGTGAGGGCCTGGAAGAGGATCTTCTAATATGTAAGCATCAGTGAATGCAGACCTAGTCAATTCTACAACTGCAGCTTTATTAAAGACCCCGATCCAAATCCCTAACCACCCCTAAATCCCTTGCCCATGGAAACTATGAGCTATTATTATGTTATGCTACTAAATATTTAGTTTGCTACTTTACGCTGCAAAGGCATCACAACAGAGGGTTTACTAATTAATCTGCATACAGATTGCTTTCTGTCTGATTCTCCTAACAAAAGTTGTTACTTGACAGACTTTAAGGAATGGTGGCAAAGGGTGACAAGTTCTGTGGAACTCTTGTATTGGTCCCAATTTTGGTACACAAAGCTATAGTTAACAGCTTCACCTAAAACACTTCCTTATTTTTTTTAAAGATGTATTTATTTATTATATGAGTACACCGTAGCTGTCTTTAGAGACACCAGAAGAGGGCATCAGATCTCATTACAGATGGTTGTGAGCCAACATGTGGTTGCTGGGACTTGAACTCAGGACCTCTGGAAGAGCAGTCAGTGCTCTTAACCACTGAGCCATCTCTCTAGCCCCCTCAACACTTCCTAAAACCAATATAGTTTATTAGGCCAGCCTTGGTATTAAGAGTCCAACAAAAAGCAACTCACCCTCCCATTTCAGACTGTGGGGTGGTCTTGGTGATAACAATTGTCTTCCCAAGCTTGGACTCCAAGTCCACCTTGTAATCCCTGTGCCGTAGAAGCTCCCGCTTAACTGGCTGCACTGGTTTTCCTGAAAAAAACAAAATTATGAACCCCAAAATTCTGATGACTACTCATTTCTTAATTCTTCAAAGAATGGGCACAACAGGTACTTTACGTAGCAGTTAAAAGAGGCTAAAAAAAGACTCTAATTGGCCCAGAATTATGTAGACACAGGCCTGGTCACTATGTGGACCAAGCTGGCCTCAGACTTGTTATGGTAACGCCGACTCTCAAGAGCTTTTCTCACTTTAAAGCCAGCAAATTTAAACAGTGTTCCCTGTGTGTTGTCTAGCTGAACTGAGGAGTTCTGAATTTTTTCCTAGAGGTAACCCTTTCAAAAGGTGGGATACTCACATCCAATAGCATATGTTCAGTGTTTTCATGCAGTGTGATGGGTAATACTGGTTGTCCAATTGACTACATCTGGAATCAACTAAAACCCAAGCAGCTAGACACACTTGTGTGGAAGGTTTTTATTTGATTTGATTTTAATTTTTTTTTTCATTTGGTCTGGATTGCTTAAGATGGGAAAACCCGCCCTGAATATGGGCCATACCTGAGGGAAGCTCACGTAAAGAGAGGAAGAAGCTTTTTTTACCATCTTGCACTCACTCCTTAACTGGCAAGTGATCTACCCTGCCACTGCATCAACTCTGTCATCCCCTTATCCCTTCTTGGACCAAGCACCCACCATCCTTCTTTTCTCTCTCTTCTGTGAGTCTCTTCTCCGCGAGCTTCTCATATTCATCTTTGTCCCACTTTCGGCGAAAGTCCAAGTTTTTTGTCTGTAGGGGGAAAAAGTGCTCAAGATCCGTCGCTGTGCCTGCTCCCCTGGAGAAACTAAGGAAACCGCCTAACGGCCACCGAGGCGGCCCCAGGACCTTTCGAAAGAGAAGTCTCTCTGGAACGCCCAGGGGTCTGGTGTACTCGGGACCCCAACCCGAGAGACTTCCGAGATTCCACTGTCCCTTCGCCAAGGCCTTACGGGGGAGTTCTCGAACCTGAACCCTGAGATCGCGAAGAGGTGTCGGGAAGTCAGTCAAGTCTCACAGCTGTCTCTATTTAGTTCTGAAAAACCACCCCAGACCCCTCAAACCTTCTCACACCAACACCTACCCCGCTGCCAGACGCCATCTTCACAGCGAAGTGAATGGGAAGCCGTAAAATGCCGTAAAACGCGCCCTGGAGCCAGAAGGCAAGATCACGCTCCAATAAGATTCGAGCCTCGCATTCTAACTGCGTTAAGACTGGAGCGATTCTAAGGCAGCCCTGTTGGCCCCGCCCACTACTCCAAGGAGATGGCGCAGGCGCAAAAGGAGTATGAAGCAACACGGAAGTAAGGGCACCGGCCAACGTTTTTCTCACTGGCTTTAAAAACAAGCCCAGAAGAATAATAACTCAATTCTTCTATTATGCAAAGAATCAGAGTTTTGGAAATAGTGCCCCAAGAGCTAACCAACTTTACATGAATCTCCAGGATTTCTAAACTTTTTCTTAAAAGACAGGTTCTCAGGTAGCCAAAACTGAACTCTAATTGGCTATGTAGTCAAGGCTAATCTTGAACTTCTGATTCTCCTGCCTCCACTTTCCAAGCGCTGAATTTACAGGCATGTACCACAACGCCCAGTTCATGTGATGCTGGAGGCTTTGTTCATGCTATCAAGCATTCAAACAATTGAACTACTTAGCTCAATTCCCTGCTAGGCAATTTCCTGCCTAGCAAACCTATTTTAAAAACAAAAAAACACTTGCGGGGCTGGATGTCCTATTCACCAGCATGTACTATGAATGTGACAGAAGACAAGTAGTTTTACATTGCCCCTCCCCCCCCCCAAAAAAACGGTGCTGCTTTTTGGCTAAATTCATTTTCATGTCTGGAGAACATCTAAACTCATTCCATCTATACAGTACAATTTAACCTTGAAAATGTCATCAGCCAATACCCTAGAATGAAGCACTCGCCACTCTGACAAGTGCTTCAAAATATGTTTGCGGGAAAGGCTAGTGCTTGAGTCAGGGTGGCTTGTAATCCAAGCTACAGTGCAGCAGCAGATGATTTCAACCTCCTGAACTTCTCACCACCACTTTCCAGCGGCTGGTATTGGATTTTAGGTGTGTGATGTTTGGAGACAAAGTCTCACTATTTGGCCCTGGCTGGCCTGAAACTCTTTGTAGAGATTCCGTGATATATTACTAGAATCACAGAACCTCTGTCCATCTGTGTTCCCATAAAGACTTCCCTCTTTGAAGCTGCTTTCCCCAAATTCCCCCTGCATCTATCCCTCTTCATCTATCCAACCTCCTATCTAAACATCCTCTTATGTCCTGCTAGTTTTTTTTAAACGTTTTTTTTTAAATAAATGATGTTGATAGAACTCAGTTCTTTTTTTTAACAATTTATTTTATTTGTGTACTGTCCCTCTCTTCAGACACACCAGAAGAGGGCATTAGATCTTATTACAGATGGTTGTAAGCCACCATGTAGTTGCTGGGAATTGAACTCAGGACCCCTGGAAGAGCAGTCAGTGCTCTTAACCACTGAACCGTCTCTCCAGCCTGTGTCCTGCTAGTTTTAATCTTTACTCTTATTCAAGTGACCCCACACTCAAGAGATTCCCCTGCCTCTGCCCTACCAGTTCGCTGCTAAGATTAAAGGTACGTAGCTTCAGGCAAAGGGTTTTTCTTTTGTTTTATTGACATAGCATCTCATGTAAACCCAAGGCTGAATGAATTTTTATACAGGGTTTCACTATGTAGCCATGGCTAACCTACAACACAGATAATTGGCCTGTCTTTACTTCCCTTGGACTAGGATTAAAGTCCTGTGCCACCTTGCCTGGCGCCAAAGCTGACTTTGAACTTCTGATCTCTTGCTTCACTTCCCAGGTGCTAGGCAGACATTCTATCAAGAGAGCCATGTCCGTAGCCACACTTGATGTTGGTGTTTTGGTGGGTTGTTTTGTCTTTTATACTTTATTTTGTATATAAGCCTGCGTGTGTGCTTTACAAGTCATGGTAAGTGGGTAGAGGCCAGAGGACAAACAAGAAAATCTGTCTCTTCTTCTACCATGTGGGCCCCAGGGTAGGTTACTCGTAACTCACACGATTCTCCAAATTACACTCAAACATTTCCTAAAGCCTACACAGATTAATCCTTCGGTGACAAATTACTCAAAGTGTGTTTATTTTTTAAAATTATTTTATTCTTAATTATATGTATGTGTCTGTGCATAAGTATGTGCACATTAAGTGCAGGTGTTTGTGGAGGCCAGAAGAGGGCCTCAGATAACTGTTACTGGAGTTACAGGCAGTTGTAATCACTCTGATGTGGTTGCTAGGAACTGAACTCAGGGCCTCTGGAAAAGCAATATGCCCCCTTAATCAGTGAGCCATCTCTGCAGCCCACTAGTACATTTTTGAAATGTAACCTATCATATAACCACTTCTAGAACAATCTCCAGAGCAGGATATGGAATAATCCAGAAAAATTACTATAACAAATGGAATGGTGTTCAAAACCTCAAAAGAGCAGATCACTAACTTATCATCCATTAAGTTCAATGTTCAAAATTATGAAGTAGCCCAACCTTCTACTGTTAACTGGAAGAACCAACAGATGCACTGCTGGGCCCTTGGTATAGCATCTCTTTTTTCTGTCCATTCCTACTGTCCATGTAACTCCATGGACAACCCATAGTTGATGTAGACAAATTCTCCAGAATCTGGTTCCTAAGCTACAGTCAAAAGTGAAGTACATATTAGCTTCTCATTTCAATGGGTCAGAGTCTTAGCCTTAGGCAACTAACCCTTCCAGAGCTTTTCTCATAGCAACCATCCTAACATCCCTTTGACAGAATTCAGAGGCACTTTAGATCTGCCTTTGCAGCTACAGGATGCCTCTTTGGCATGACAGCCATGTGCATTCTAACAGAGCAGCTGCTAATGTTAGTCCACGAGTCCTCAGGTCCTTCTGTAGCTCTGTATCCAGGAGAGAATAGAAGCAGAAGGCACTTGTACAAAATCCATGCTGGCCAACTTGGGTAAAGTCTGTCAGAACTTGGTTCTAGCTGAAAACTTTTCTTCTAAGAGCAGCAGATGGAAATCAGGCACTAATCAAGACTCAGACAGTCGCTTCTGAATTTCAGCCACAAGACTTTCTCGATTAACGGTCACCTAAAACATAAGAGAATCTGTGTGTGACAAACTAAAAAATGATACTAGTGTCTTAGCCAGTTTTCCCAAATTCACTTCACTCTGTATCCATTCTTATTATTTACACCTGGGATCCATATGGTAGAAGGAGGGAACTGACTACTGACTCCTTCAAGTTGACATACACACACATGCGTGGAATATGTGTGCACAAATACACACACACAAATGTAATTTAAACGACATATTTTTAACACATCTCTTAAAAGAGAGTCTGGGATCTAGGCATGACAGTATATGCCTGCTGCCATAGTACCTAAGAGATTAAAGCAGGAAGATCATGAGTTCAAGGCCAACCTGGCTGACACATTCCCAGACCAGTCTGGGTTATAACACAAGATCCTGTCTTTCAAAAAGTGAGGGTAGAACATTTAGAACTCTGTATTTCCACCAGCTCCAACTCACTTCTTCTCTGCTGGCCACTGAACGGAGCTTGACGACACCTTCATTCTGTTCTTGCTCACCAATAATGACCATTAGAGGAATGTCTTCTTTCTCACAATAGTGCAGCTGGGTTAACAGTTTAGGGTTGTTTTTATAAAGCATCTCTGCCTGAAAAGAATACATAGAAGGTTAGAGGACTTAAAGTGATTGTGGCATATATGTACCCAAGAACATACATTTCCAAGGGAGCCCAAATCAAGTGGCTAGCCCTCTAGTGGTGAGCAAAAACAGCCTGAGTACCACTGCACACATAGGGTAGACTCATGATCACTACATACATTCAGATCACTCAGATCACTCAAACACCGACACCACACACCTTGATCCCTGCATCCCAAAGCTGTGCAATTATCTTCAAACGCTCTTGGAGGAAGTTCTTCTGGGGCGTGGCCACAAACACTTGGGTCTCTGTGGTTCGAACCTTCTCACAAGAAATCTAATAAAACAGAGAAGAAACTAAATCTACAGCCAAGGGCAGTTCTCATAACTGTAATCCCAGCACCCATGTAGCCAAAGCAGAAAAACAATTAAGTTCAAGGCCCACCTGAACTCAGAATGAAATCCTATTTCAGAAAGCTATTTTAAGAGGGCAGAGAAAGGGAGGGGCTGGAGAGATGGCTCGGAGGTTAAGAGTACTTGTCCTTTCAGACCAAGTTCAGTTCTCAGCACCAGCACTGTGGCTCACAACCACCCATAGTTCTGATTTCCCCGACTTCAGACATCCACTGGCAGCAGGCATACACATACATTTAGGCAAAACACATACATTTTTATTCTTTTTAGAAGGAATAAATCTTTAAAAAAGAAGATATTTCTGTTGCACTATCAGTTCCAAAAGGCAAAAGGATCATTAAGAAAAGGGAAAAAAAAACCTAAATGCACCTCCAGAAACTAGTTATTAGCATTCAAGATTACATCACCTCTACTTAGGACCTACCTTCATCTTCTGCTCCACAAGATAGAAGATTCTCTCTACTCCAATGCTCAACCCCACACAAGGCACGCTATGTCCCTTGGGATCAAACTGGGCTACCAGCCTGTCATAGCGCCCACCAGCAGCCACACTACCCACATTCAGAGTCTCCTTTCCGGCCTGAGCTGGAGACTCTAGCAGTACTGCTTCATAAATGACTCCTGTATAATAGTCCAGGCCCCGGGCCAGACTCAGATCAAGGGAGATCTGTAAGGGAAAAGCTAGTCAGTCTCAGACCAGACTCTGAGAACCCAAGAGCTCGACAGGAGGCCCAGTCCCAGCTGTGCCTACCTTATCGGCAATTCCAAATAACCTCAGGTATTCAAAGAGCAGCTTCAGGTCCCCTAGGCCCTGCAAGGCCAGCTGGCTTTGGGACAGTCTGGGATCCTTGAACAGCTCCTCTACCAGGGATATCCCCCCTGGGAAGAAAAGTTGGGTAATATCTCTGCTAGGTACCTGGTACTATTCCATCCCAACTTAACTAGTTTTTGTTATTGTTGGGCTTTGGGGTTGTTTGTTTTGTTTGGGGTTTTGGTTTTAGACAGGGCTTTTCTACATAGCCCTGCCTATCTTGGAACTCACTATGTAGACCAGGCTGGCCTAGAACTCATTAGGATCCACCTGCCCCAGTCTCCTGAGTTCTGGGATTAAAAATGTATGCCACCATAGCCAGTTTGAATTTATATGTTCTAGCCAGATTTCCTCGCCTTCTTTAAAAGGACCACAGCCTTGGTCTCATGGCTAGACCTTCCTCTATTCCTGCCTTTACTAAGAAGACATAAGGTAGTTAGAATACATAAAAGGCAAACTTTATCCAGGTCAGATTCTGGAGCTGATCCAGAGGTAGGAGTTCAACACACACATCACCCTCAGCCTGTTCTATCACAGCTCTGAAAACCCCAGTTCTTACCATGGCATTGGACGTAGTCCCCAATTCGATCAGCCACCTCAGGAGCTAGGCCTTTCCCTGCCACCATCTCAAGTCTCACATCTTCCCAAGACATCTGCATTAAGATCCAAACATCAGTTCAGTCCCAAGTCCTCCTTTCCCTAACTGGAGCAGGACCTCTCATTTTCATTTGCCGTGGATATCTTAAGGGACTAACAGTAAATTCAGCAAAACCAAGGGCAACTCAGGAAATCCAGCCACAATCCCCACTGCATGGCATAACTCAGACCTTGTTTAAAAATGTCTCTTTCACTTTTTTCTTTTTCATGAATAACCACTTCTAGCCATGCTCTCCTTACTCTACCCCTAATGACAGGGATTTGAAAGCAGGGCAGAAACTCAGGATTTATTTAATGCATGTTTTTTTGGTTACCTTGTCTAGTTTGTCCATTGAGGAGCAGATGGTACGGAACTTGCTCTCAGGAACACCACAGACAGCAAACATCCCGTCTACAACCCGACGGTCATTTACCTGTGAACGCAATATAATTAACCTATGTCCTGGTACTCAATGCCCTTTCCCTCAAAACAATGGCCATCTCTAAATTTCTTGACTCATTAAAGCAATACTAAGACAATTTCACAGGCTGAATTCAAACTTCTCCCACACTATGTACAAGGCTGGCCTCACCTTAATGAGAAAGTCCCCCAGCTGCAATCCACTTAGGATTTCACACATAATCCTCAAACACTCTGCATCAGGGATCATTGGGTCAAACTCACCAGCAATGTCAAAATCCTACAGAAAAAAAAAAGAGGCAGAAAGTCAGGCATGGTGGTACACGCCTTTAATCCTAGCACCTGAGAGGCAGGGACAGATGGATCTGTGAGTTCAAAGCTAGCTACATAGTGAGTTACAGTACAGCCAGGATTACCTAGAGACTCTGTCTCGAAAATAAAAACAAAACAAAACAAACCCAAACAAACAAAATGGCAGAAAAACAAACCTTCCACTGATCAGCTAAGCCCAACTTCAAACTATCACGTAACCATGCTGTCCCAGTCAGACCACTTACACACTGGCAGAACTCCCGGTAGCGGCCCTGGACTATAGCTGGACTCTCTCGCCTCCACACCTTTCCCACTTGATACCGTTTCATCCTCTTCAATTTATTCATGGCCAGATAGCGAGCAAAAGGGACCTTACATAAAGAGGTTGAGGAAGAGAGACACTATGCTCGATGTGAAGACCTACCATTCAGACAGGAGGGAAAACTGAGTTCCTGCAAATCCTCATTTCACAGAAGGAAAACAAGGGCCTCCCTGGGCTTGTTTCCCACTGCTCTGAAGCCTAGCAGTGCTTGGTGTTAACAAAGGCATTTCACTTACAGAAACTGAAAGTTGACCAGGAAAAAGAGGCAGGGAGAGAAATGACCTAAGAAAGCAGGCCTGGTCTGTTTCTTCTCATTCAGACCATTACCCAACTATCTATAGATTAGTCAAGCTTTCAGAACTGACTTCACCTACAAATTAAAATCCTGTTCCTGAAAGCATAGGCCAAAGACCACATGCATATTTTCCAGGATTCTGTTTTTAAATGTTCAGAGCAGTGGTTCCCAACCTTCCCAATGCTGCAACCCTTTAATACAGTTCCTCTTGTGGTGAACCCCCTCACACACACACACATACACACCATAAAGTTATTTTGTTGCTATTTCGTAACTGTTTTTGTTTTGTTTTGCTACTGTTATGAATCATGATGTAAATATCTGATATGCAGGATATCTGATATGCAACTTCTGGAGGGTTGTGACCCACAGGTTCAGCGCTTACAGAATGGCGGAGCAGGGAAAGGGTTTGCTGTACAGGTCTGGCAATCTGAGTTCAATGCCTAGGACCCATACAGGAGTTAGGAGAGAAATGACTCCACGAAGTTCTCCCCTTATCTTCACATGCATATCCACATAAACACCATCTACATGTGAACAATAATTAACAAATTTTCTTTTACAGGCACATTTATAAACACCACTCCAGTTATAGAATTTAGGATCTCTGGAGCTAAACTCAGTATTCTGTGTTTGTGCAAAATTCCTGGAGACAATCTCATACACACTGAAGTTAAACAACAGGGCTTTCATGTTAGGCTCTGAAGGAAGAAATGCCCTCTGAGAGAAACTGGACATGAAGGCACTGTCAAAGTTCCTCTATTCCCTTCTGCCAGAGAAAGTCCTCTGGATTTGGGTAGAAATAGGTCGGGCTCCTGCATTCTGAAGGATACAGTAAGGTCATAGCGCAGAGACAGCAACTCCCCACCTTGATCCTCCAAATCATACATGAGGCCGAAGTTGTCTTCATACTTCTCGGTGAGCATTTCCTACAAGAGTCAGACAGAATTCAGAGGACTGACTAGAGACCACAGATGAGAAGCCCTGTGGGAAACCAAAGGCAGGCAAACAATGGGGTTCTCAGTACCCTTCTGTTCTTACTTTTAGCTCAAATGCTGGCGTGTCCAACCCCTTTGCCCCATGACGTTTAAAACAGCTAATAATCTTATCAAGAATTTTCTCCCTCACAACCATCTGTTGAGGACTTAAATCCCTGGTGCCCTGTAAAACAAAAGTAGCCAAAGTAAAGCTCAAGACCATTTAGGAGGATAGGTCAGGTCATGTCCATAATCTAATGTTTAACCTGAGGCCCATCCAAAATTTCAAGAACAATAAAATAACACACACACACACACACACACACACACACAGACAGAGGTAAAAAAAAAAAAAAAAAAAAGGATTTAAAAGGGAGAGGCAGGGAGAACGGGCTTGCCTGCACCCCACTCTAACAGGCAGCAAAGGGTGTTACCTTTGGAACCTTGATGATAAAATTTGGTTTTTGTTGATGTGGTTTCAGTTGCTCAGATGTTAACACTGCCTTCGCAACCTGTCAGAAAAGGAAATAAGAGATCTCCCTTCTCTGGACACAGGCCAGACCTGTGACATCTTGGACCCCGTGGACTATCAGCCTGAGAAGACCCTTGACCGCAAGCAAAAAGTTTCCTGAACACCATTTTCTCCATCCTGATTTCCTGCTACCCTCAATAATTCATGTTGAATTTCCAATTATACTTGCAATATATATGAAGTCCAGTCTTTTTACTCCATAAGCATCTTCACTTAAATGTCCGAAAAAGTTGAAGCATCTGAGAATCCATCTACACATCACAAAGACACTGAACCCAGAACTGCCACCATTAAACTTCTAGAAGCAGGGATTAGAACTCCAGTTCTCAGCTGGACATGGTGGCGCACACATGTAATCCCAGCACTTGGGAGACAGAGGCAGGAGGATCTCTGTGAGTTCGAGGCCAGCTTTGCCTAAAAAGTTGCAGGATAGTCAGACCCTATCTCAAACAAACAAAAGCAACTCAGTTCTCAGTTCTTACTCAAATAGCAAAAAAGGCTGCCTTTAATCCCAATAGCTAGAGGCAGAGGCAGGCAGATCACTATGGGGGGGGGGGGGAGAGGAAGGAAGAAAGAAAGAAAAAAAGGAAGAAAATAAAGAGAAGAAAGAGAGGGGAAAGAAGGGAGGAATGGAAGAAAGAAGAAAAGAAAGAAAAAGAGGAAGGAAGGAAGAAAAAGAAGGAAGGAAGAGAGAGAGAGAGAGAGAGAGAGAGAGAGAGAGAGAGAGAGTAAATGGAGCATAAAGACAGAACCAGCTTAAGAAAAAGGAACAAACCTGGGCCAACAAGGTGGCTCGGTGGGTATTCACCAAGCCTGACTACCTGAGTTAGATCCCTGAGACCCAGTCACATGGTTGAGAGAGAAAACCAATTCCCACAATTCTCATATTCTCTCTCTCTCTCTCTCTCTCTCTCTCTCTCTCTCTCTCTCTCTCTCACACACACACACACACACACACACTATGGAATGACAGCAATAACTTCCTGGTTGAACAACAACAAAACCGGTAAAATGCTGTGACTGAAAATGGTGAGTATGATGATAGAAAGCACCCAATTTCTGAAGACAGGTAACAACCACTGACTTAGTGCTGGTGAGATGGCCCATGAGCACGGGTGCTGGCTGCTTATCACGACCACCTAAGTCCAATCCCCAGACTACACACGGTGAAGCAAGGACCAGAAATGCCCCATGGCACACCATCACCCACCCACATCAAATGACAGATAAAAATCCTGTTATAAAAAAGGAATTAGGCCTAAAGTCCCACAGGTCCTTCCAGAAATACAAACAGTGGTAATTCCACACTTTGGAGAGCCTCTCCCCAAAGAGAAACTGAGTTCAAGTCCCCAAGCCCTTATTCTAATTCCAAAACCCAACTATGTCTGAAAATGTTTCTCTGAGATTCATGTTAGGGTAAATTCACTTGATGGTCATAAACTCAGTTCATTTATAGTTTGAGGGAACATCTGTATAGATTTGGTTCAAATTCTAATATGTTCAAGAATTTCAGATGATTGAGAGTAAACCTCACATTACTCAGTTGCTATGTAGCCACAGAAGTCATTTAACCCTGTGATCTCCGCTTACTCAACTGTAAAATGGAGATAAAACCCTCAACCTCTAGGCTGGAGAAACGGCTCAGTGGCACCGACTGCTCTTCCAGAGGAACTGAGTTCAACTCCCAGCAACCACATGGTGGTTCACAAACATCTGTAATGAGGTCTGATGCCCTCTTCTGGTGTGTCTGAAGACAGCTACAGTGTACTTATATGTAAAAAATAAATAAATCTTAAAAAAAAAAAAAAACCTCAACCTCTGAGATTGCTCCAATAAGAAAACGACAAAAGCATCCAAAACGCTTAGGACAGTGCAGGTACAAAGTGGCTAATCGATACAAAACAACTACAGGGCTGGAGGGATGGCTCTTTTAGAGGACCCAGCCATTCCCAGCTTCCACACGGTGGCTCACTATCGGCTCTAACTCCAGGCTCAGGGGATCCAACGCCCACTTCTGGCCTCTGCGGGCATGTGCACAGGCACACATACATGCAGGCAAAATACCCATACTCACAAAATAAATAAAACTTTAAAAATTAAAAACCAATTGTAATGATACAATAGAAGTCACGAGTCTAGGCTTTAGGGCTAAGAGGCCCCACCGGGACTGAGCCGGCTCAGGGCGGCTCACCTGGCTATGACAGCCGACCGCCCGGTTGCACACAGTGCGGGGAGGTCGCAGGAGTTGGCCGAGTAGTGCAGCCCAGGTCCTACAGCGCAGGGGCCCTAGGTGGGGCATTTGTGCAACAGGACGCCGGCTTTCTGGAACAGACGTCAAGGGACTGGGAATGAGACCAGTCCGATTTCAGGAAGGCTACGGAGAGCTGGAAACGCCTGAGCTCGGAGTTAGTCCGGATGGTGGAACTCCGATTATCTCACGCTCCCTGACCCGGAAGTGTCTTCTCCACCTTAGCCAGATACGCTCTAGGCACGAAAGCGGGGACTCGGTAACCGGAAGTCATCCGAACCTAGGCTGAGTCCACTTAGACAGTCCTCAGTTCCGGTTGGCAGACAGGATGGCAGATCGTGCTGCGCTGGAGGAGCTGGTGCGACTCCAGGGAGCGCATGTGAGGGGCCTTAAGGAGCAGAAAGCGTCCGCTGAGCAGGTACGACTCAGATGGAAAGAGAGGGAGGGGCCCGACAAGACCAGAGGAGCATAGAAGGTGGTCTGGCTGGAGGACAGGCATGTGGATGAAAGAACTAGGTTGGTAGAGTGAAAGGGACTGAGTGGGGAGATAGCTAGGGTGGGTCCCCAGAGAAGCCAGGCTAGGCCTAAGAGATAGGAGTATCGAGTGAAAGAGAAGGGAGGGAGGGGGTGACAAATGGTCAGTCAGCGGCATTTTTCCCTCCACAGATCGAGGAGGAGGTGACGAAACTCCTAAAACTGAAGGCACAGCTGGGCCATGATGAAGGCAAACAGAAGTTCGTCCTCAAAACCCCCAAGGTAAACTATTCCTGTGAGAGGACTCAGAGAGAGGCCCTGATCCACAATCTGAAATATTGCAAAGGAGCAATAGGTGTAAGCACGGGGCTGGTTTGAACACAACCTGAGTCATTCGGTGATGACAGAAATGAGACTGCTCAGGGGAGACTGCCTGCTAACTGCTACTCCTTTCATTCATTATGTATTTATTGAGTAAGTCTCTGTGGGTGTCATTGTACTGGATACCTGCTTTTGTGATGCTTGCATTCCACTGAGACAGAGATTTAGGGCAAATAATTCCACCCAGGGATGCACAATTACAAAATATGAGTGATGATGTGAAGAAATAAGGGGGAGCTGGGGAATCTGAGAAGCCAAACTGAGGAAGTGACATATATGATGGACCTCTCAAGTGGGTGAGAGACGGCCAGGGAATGACTGTTAGAATCATAAGCGCAGTACAGTATGTCAACTCTGAAGCAGAAAAGAACCTTGATACTTCCTAGGAACTAGAAGAAGCCCTGCACAAACAGAACCAAGTAAAGTTGGAGATGCTTAACTCAGCTGAGGGACTTCGGTTCAGATGCTATTCTGTAACTTCTATAAACAGAACTCTGCACCTTTTCTGGGTCGCCTTGGCATGTCATACATAGTTCTGTTATTGTACTGACTTTGAATTTTCACTTTGGTGTATGTGTGTGTGGATCTATATAAGTGAGTATGGGTATGTGCAGAGGCCAGAAGAGAATGTCAGATTCCCTGGAGCTGGAGTTACAGGCAGTCGTAAGCCAAAGTGCTGGAAATTGAGTGAATTAATGTCTCTGGAAGAGTGGCAAGAGCTCTTAATCCCTGAGTCATCTCTCCTGCTCTCTACAACAGTTTTTAGTAGTTAATTCATGTTATTTAATGTAATCACTTATTAACTACATTAATTAATAATAAATAAAATAATGCAGTATTATTTAGTAGTTACTTTAGTTTATTTACCAGAGGTAAGACTGGGTGCCTGGAAATAAACATATATTTAATGAATATATTTCAAGTTGATTTCCAAAGATGAGAGAAGCCATGTGTTGTGATCCACATCTTTTTTTTTTTTAAGATTTATTTATTTATTCTGAGTATACTGTAGCTGTCAGACACACCAAAAAAGGGCATCGATCCCATTATAAATGGTTGTGAGCCACCATGTGGTTGCTGGGATTTGAACTCAGGACCTCTGGAAGAGCAGTCAGTGCTCTTAACGACTGAGCATCTCTCTAGTCCCAGTGCAGAAAATCTTTAATTCCAGTATGAGATTTTATATTATTGAGACAGGGTATCTCTATGTAGCTCTGGCTGTCCTGGAATTCTCTATGTAGTCCAGGCTGGCCTTGAACTCAGAGAGCCACCTGCCTCCTTTATTTCACCAATGTTGGGACTCAATTCTCTTAAGATTTTTGTTTTTTAATGATGTATTTTTATTAATGTATATATGTATGTAACTGTGTGCTCTGTGTGTGTGTCCGTGTCCTTGGAGGGCAGCTGGAGTCACAGGCAGTTGTGAACTGCCCAGCTAGGTACAGGGAACTGAAGTCAGGAAAAGCCTGGCGTACAAGTTCCAGGCCAACAGGAACTACATAGTAAGATAGTAAAACCTTGTCTCCAGAAGGCTAGGGGTAGGGTGGAGGGGAGGGGATAGATGGTATGATTAATTCTTCTGTGTTGAGGTTAATTCTTTGAGCTAAATTCACAAAGCTGTGCCTTTGTACACAGTTTTAAAAACCAAAGGAAACAAAATTACAAAAAGCCCTGACCAGCCTCAGACTTGCTATATAGCAGAGACTGGCTCTGAAATTCTGATCCTCGGGGCTCCACCTAACAGGTGCTGGAATTATAGACAGGTACCTCCATGCCCATCCCACACAATTCCTTTTCGGAGGTTCAAGAGGAGTTTAAAATCTCAAAGAAATGGTGGCTGGAGAGATGACTCAGTATTAGGGGTGCTGGCTGTTCTTCTAGAAGAGCTGAGTGGTTGCACCCACATATAGCAGCCCACACCTGTCTGTAATTCCAGCTGGCCTCCAAGGGCATCCACACACATGCCATTCAAGAAATGATCAATAATTGCTCAGAGTATTGAATGGAGAGAAAATGGGGAATTTTTGATAAACAGTCCCTCCTCACCTCAACCCACTGACCAGTCAATGTTGCTGAAGCAGAAGCAGCAGATATTATGTCCCTGCAGATATGATGCAATAAAAAATACATAGCACCACCTATGAATTCTCATCAGGGGAACTGGAATGTAATTAGGCCTTTAGACTAAGGTGGAGAAACACAGAGCAGAGAACAGGTTAATGACTCATTGGTGACTGGATCCAGAATGTAATAAACTTTTTGGGACAAATTATGCAGTTTCTTCAACAAATAAATAATGGGATGGGGGAGGGGGGAGATAAGAGTGTGGTTCAGTGTTAGAAGACCTAGAGTCCAAATAAGACACCACAAAAGAAGAAAAAAGGAGGGGCTGGAGAGATGGCTTAGTGGTTAAGAGCTCTGACTGCTCTTCCAGAGATCCTGAGTTCAATTCCCAGCAACCACATGGTGGTTCACAACCATCTGTATTGGGATCCGATGCCCTCTTCTTGTGTGTCTGAAGACAGCGACCGTGTACCCACATACATAAAATAAATAAACACATCTTTGAATGAAAAGAATTTATTATAAAAAAGAAGAAAGGAAAGAGAAAGCTGTTGATTAAATGAAGATATCTAAAAATAACATGTTTAGAAATTGATTCAAATAGAAAAGATATTATTGAGATAGTTGGGGGAAGTTGAACATGGCTTGGTCTTAGATACTATTAAGGGATTCCACAGCTATTCAATTTCCTTATGGGAAGTGGTATAGCATTTGCATATACCCTATGCACATCCTAGTGATTAAGTCATCTCTAGGTTACTAACACCTAATTTAAGTAGTTATTGCTCAAGGATAATGACGTGGAAAACATCTATATATTTAGCATAGCGAGAATTTTCTTTTTTTTTTTTTTTTCTTACTTTTTTTCGGAGCTGGGGACCGAACCCAGGGCCTTGCACTTGCTAGGCAAGCGCTCTACCACTGAGCTAAATCCCCAACCCTGAGAATTTTCTTTAACCCCAAGTACCTTCAGTGCAGTTTACTGAACCCATGGATATGGAACCTGCAGATACAGAGGACCAACTATATGATCCATACGCCGTGCACTCGCCATTAAAACAAACGGGGCTGGAGAGATGGCTCAGAGATAGAGCACTTGTTGCTCTCGCGTAGCAGCCAGATTCAATTCCCAATGTTCACATAGTGGCTCACATAGTGGCTCACATAGTGGCTCATGAGCTATGGTAACTCCAGTTCCAGGGGCTTCAACATCCTCTTCTGACCTCTGTGGACACCCAAGAACACACACAGTAGATAGACATACTTGTAGGCAAAACACCCATACACATAAAATAAGATAAATCTTTCAAAATAAAAAAAACTGAACTTAAGATGGCTCAGTGGTTAAGAGCACTTGCTGGAGGCTCAACCATTTCTAACTCCAATTCCAGGGCGTCTGATGCCTCTTTCTGACTTACATAGGCAACAGGTAGGCACGTGGTGCAAATAGATACTTTCAGACAAAACATACACAAAAATAAAGCCCTTATATGCATAAATTTTAAAAAATAATCTTTTTATAGTTAAATTATTAATTTTATTCAATCTTGGCTCTTGCCTATAACAAGTATCACTAGTAGGAAGCCAGTGTTTATTTATTATACATGAGCACACTGTAGCTGTCTTCAGACACACCAGAAGAGGGCATCAGATCTCATTACAGATGGTTGTGAACCACCATGTGGTTGGGGATTTGAACTCAAGACCTTTGAAAGAGCAGTCAGTGCTCTTAACCACTGAGCCATCCCGTAGTAGTGTTAATAAATGATTTTCTGAGTATTATATAATGAAATATGTCAACGTTATAGAGCACTCTAGTTCATCAATGAGCCAGTGTTTTCTAATTTTTTTTTTCTTTTTTCTTTTTTCGGAGCTGGGGACCAAACCCAGGGCCTTGCGCTTGCTAGGCAAGTGCTCTACCACTGAGCTAAATCCCCAACCCCGAGCCAGTGTTTTCTAGATGACCAGTGTAAGGTGGTCTAAAATCATACAAGGGTAAAAGATCCATTCAACACATAAGATACAAGGATGGGCTTTAATGTGTAGTTCTGAGCATGAAATACACTGATATTCTAATCATCATTACTTATCTTTTGTTTTTCTTCCAGATAGGGCCTAGTTTGTAGTCTATGCTGGCCTGGAACTCACCACAATCCTCCTGCCTTGGCCTCTGGAATGTGGAAACAGGAATGTGCTATGACTGCTTTTCCAGCTTTTTTCATCATTCAGAATCGAAACTGCACCCATTTAACAATATTCCTCTTCCACCCTCCCTTCGTCCCATAGGTGGTTGCTATCCACTGTCTCTGTGTATTTAACAACTCTAGTTACCTATATCACTTAGAATGGTACTTGTTCACATTTGTTTTCTTGAGCCAGAATTTTGCTACGTGATCCTGATTGACCTGGAACTCACTATGTAAACCAAACTGGTCTTGAACTAAGGTTGATACTCATGCCTCTGCCTCCCAGGTGCTTGTATTATCAACATGCACCATTCTCCCCGAATGACCAGGCCTTCTAAATGCCACAATATGAAAAATGTATTGCTATGGCTTTCAGATCCCACATTACACCAGTCTTTAAGAAACGAGTACTAAGAGCTTCGTTGTCTGGAGTTGGCACCTCCTGAGCTGAATTGTCTGTCTCGAGACTACATGTATTAAAGTCTGTGTGTCAGGTTTGCAGCAAGATCATGTGCATATCACCCCATTGTAAGGCAACTTCGAAAATATGGGAACAGTTAGTTATGACTACACAGTTCTTTTTGTTTGTGTGCGCGCTGTTGCTTTTCGACAACAGCTTTTTGTTTTCCTCAATGAGGAATGTTGCTCATTTGTGAGCCTTCATTAACTCAAAGTGAAATGGTTAAAAGTATTTATCCTGTTAGAATAGGCTGCATCTTTTTAACAACTCATTAAAAAACAACAACACCCAGCTCCGAAAAAAAAGAACAAAAAAAAACAACAACAACAACGAAAACAAAACTCTGGCTTTTAAGATGACTTACACTAATTCACATTGTTTACCAAGCTGTAGTGCTTTAAGAACACTACTTAAAAGGCAAAATAAACTTGGTTTACATTTTAAAAAAAGAAAGGAAGGAAGGAAGGAAGGAAGGAAGGAAGGAAGGAAGGAAGGAAGGAAGGAAGGAGTACTAGTTGGATTTTGGTGGTGTAGTACCAAAAAAAGAATATCCAGAGTTGAGAAGCTCATTGGGTACTCTTACTTTTATAAGAGCACACCTGTTTAACTTTGAGTTTCTTCATATTTTTCAACCAGACCAATATACATCATTAGAAATTTAATACAAAAAGCACATAGGAAAATTAATTGTCTTTATTAAGGGAAACATTGAAAATTTGCAAAAATGGGCTGGAGAGAAGGCTCAGCTGTTAAGAACACTTGCTGCTCTTCCAGAGGACCTGGGTTTGATTCCTAGCACCCACATGGCAGCTCACAACCGTCTGTAACTCCAGCTCCAGAAGGTCTGGCATGCTGTTCTGGCCTCCACAGGCAGCAGACATGCAAGGGATGCATGGACATACGTGCATGAAAAGCAACACACACATCAAATAAAAAATAACACTATAAACAGGATGTGCAAAACTGTGATCAGTGTTAACTCCTCTCACTACATCTTTTTTTTTAAAGATTTATTCATTTATTATATATAAGTACACTGTAGCTGTCTTCAGATACATCACTACATCTTTTAATTCACTCAAAATATTATTTGTGTTAACGTGTAATGGTAGGTCAATAAAATGTTGCACTTTGAATTTTGTATGTACATAGAAGTAATACACTGTGGATGGAGAGTTAGCAGCTAAGAATGTGAGAAGGTCCCTAGACCGAAGCTCTGGAGCAGGTTATAATGGCCCAGACTAAAAGCTCTGGCCCAGCTGGTAGACAGACTTCACAGTGCATTTGCTGAGTGCTCTGAGGTGGTGACTTGACTTCTTGACAGCTTGCAATTTAGCTATAAAATATATCTGATTAGCCTGTCTTAGAGCTTTTTTCCCTTCTTAGAAAGTTCTCACTGTATGGATCAGGCTAGCCTTGAACTCAGTGGTCCACCGGCCTTTGCCTTCCAAGTGCCACCACACCAGGCTGGGAGAGCTTGCAGTCAGAAATAACTTTGTTAAATAGAATTTGAAAGGAAATTATGTTAGAAAAAAATTGCCCATAAACTTTAGAATTCAACCTGTGGGGCCACTTTGAATTGATAGTATTGGTGTTGAGCAAGTATTCTCTGCTGACAAGGAGATGCTGTTACTGTTGGGTACTGAGAAAATGGCTCTGACGTCTGGGAAACAGAGCCTAGCTGGCCAATGGAGTCACGGGGCCTGTTCTGAGCTGTCTTCCCACTTTTACAGCATCACTTGTGTCCCTTGTTGCTGAGCTGGACTTTGGATATTTCTAGAGTTTATTCTTTGTTTTAAATGTCATCCTTGCCTTTTGATTTTGACTCTCAAGGGCACGAGAGACTATAGTCCCCGGCAGATGGCAGTCCGAGAAAAGGTGTTTGATGTCATCATCCGCTGTTTCAAACGCCATGGAGCAGAAGTGATCGATACACCTGTGTTTGAACTAAAGGTAAGAACTGGGTAAGGAGAAACTGCACAGTGGAGCCATGATTACGTAGAGGGGAATAGAGGAGCCTAAGGTTAGAATCTTGACATATTGATTGAGCAGGAAGAGTCCAGTCCATGACACCACCAGAATACAGATGTTCGTGGGTTCACACACTGGGGTTTTTACAGCTTTTAAAATCCTGGCTGTGGGGCTGGGGATTTAGCTCAGTGGTAGAGCGCTTACCTAGGAAGCGCAAGGCCCTGGGTTCAGTCCCCAGCTCTGAAAAAAAGAACAAAAAAAAAAATCCTGGCTGATTTGGTCAGAGGGATATGTCATAGCCAGTTGGAGACATCGAAGGGCATGGACTACTGCTATGCCTTTAAGACTTTCTATTTTGTTGCAAATATTCTCGCTGTTCTGATTTTGTGATAATCAGGACAGGCTAGACATTCACTATAGTAAGACCATGCATGTGTCCCCAGACCTAGTTCTTTACCTGGGTCTGGTTTACTAAATGCTGGTGGTGACAAGCCAGGAAAAAAAAAGAAGAGGAGGAGGAGGAGCGGGGGGGGGGGGGGGGGGGAGGAGGGAGAGAGGGGGAGGGGGAGAAGAAGAGGAGGAAGAAGAAGAGACGACTTTGTATTTTGGTTTCTGACACTGTTCAGATCTCTGATAATGTATTCCTATAAGCTTATCTTTCAAGCGCTAGAAGGCTGTGTGCATAGATATGCCTTGTAACACATTTTGGAAGTGTACTTTAACTGGAATAGCATGAACGTCAAACAGGATGGTTTTAGCAAACAGATAAGTGTAGAGCTTCTTACTGTAGTTCTGAGATAGTCTCATTATAACCCAGGCTGGCCTCGAACCACAAGCTGGGTGCTTCTGCCTTCCTGAGTTACAGGTGTATCTCACTGCACCTAGAGTCTCACTGGAAAATTATACATCTTTTTTATTTGCTTACTTTTTAATGGTGGAGTTAGATAGATTGTGTGGATGTGTGCACATAAGTAACGGGTGCCTGGGGAGTCAGGTATAGGACTCCCATGGAGCTGGAGTTACAGGAGGCTGTAAGCTGACTGACAGGTGCTGTGACTCAAACTTGAGTCTTCTGCAAGATCAGTACAAAATCCTAACTACTTCAGCGGGGCTGGAGAGATGGCTCAGCGGAACACTTGTTTCCCTGTAAAGGATCTGGGCTCAGTTCCCCACATCCATGTGGTGGCTCATAATCACTTGCAACTGTAGTTCTAAAGGATCCAACAACTCTTCTGACCTCCACAGGCATCAGGCATGCGTATGATGGACATACAAACATGCAAAACATTCACACACATAAACAAAGTGTGTGTGTGTGTGTGTGTGTGTGTGTGTGTGTGTGTGTGTGTGTGTGTGTGTATGTATGAGGTAATAATACCTTAGGACTGACAAAGATGGCTCAATGGATAAAGACATTTACTACCAGGGCTGGAGAGATGACTTAGTAGCTAAGAGGACCTGGATTCCCCAGTACCCACATAGGACTCTGTGCATAGACAAACATGCAGGAAAACACCAATGTACATAACATAAAAATAAAATCCTGTTTTAAAAAAAAAGACATTTACTATCAAGCCTGATGGCCTGAGTTTAATCTTCAGAACTCATGAGATAGGAGAACTAACTCTCAACAGGTTATTCACTGACCTTATGCATGCCTCGGCATATGAACACCCACACTATAAGTAAATAGTTATAAAAAAAGTAATACTTTAGCAGGGCCTGGTGGTGCACACCTTTGATCCTAGCATTGGGAGGCAGAGGCAGGTGAATCTCTGAGTTTGAGGCCAGCCTGGTCTACAGAGTGAGTTCCAGGACAACCAGGGCTACACAGAGAGACCCTGTCTTGAAAAACATGGGGAGTGGGGAGGGGAGGAAGGGTAATACTTTAGCTCTGCCACAAAATAGAGAAAAGAGCAGAATACCAACCTGAACCTGAATTGTTATTCTATTTTCGTTTTTGCTTTGTCTTTTTGAAACAGTCTCTCTATGTAGACCAGGCCAGCCTCAAACTCAAAGTGATCTACCTGCCTCTACCTTCTGAGTGCTGGAATTGAAAATGTGTCTGGGCACAATACCTTTTTTTTTTTTTCCGGTTCTTTTTTTTGGAGCTGGGGACCGAACCCAGGGCCTTGCGCTTCCTAGGCAAGCGCTCTACCACTGAGCTAAATCTCCAACCCGGGCACAATACTTTTTAATTGTACCTACATCAAATTTACAAGCATTAGGATGAAAAGCAGAGGGACCATAAAAATATAGACAAGGTGAAATTAGTCATATTAGAGTAGTAAGTTTTTCTGTTTACATGGTCTTTTTTTAAGATTTATTTATTTATATCCTTTATGAATATTAGTGCTCTATTTGCATGTATGACTGCACGACAGAAGAGGCATCAGATCCCATTACAGATGGTTGTGAACCACCATGTGGTTGCTGGGAATTGAACTCAGGACCTCTGAAGAGCAACCAATGCTCTTAACTGTTAAGCCATTTCTCTAACCCCTATAATGGTCTAAGAGCAGGGAATACAGCTTAGTGATAGAGTAATTGCCCACCAAGTACAAAGCCTAGGTTCAATCCCTAGCATCAAATAACAACAACAACAATAATAGTAGTAATAGTAATTTTAAAAAAATATTTATACCCAGATGTGGTGGTCCAAGCCAATCCTAGCATTCAGAAGGTAGAGGAAGATCTCTGGTAGAGGAAGATCTCTGGTAAGTCATTCATTGTTGTAATCATATTTCTCCTTCTTTTCTCTAGGAGACACTAACTGGAAAATACGGAGAAGACTCAAAGCTTATCTATGACCTGAAGGACCAGGGTGGGGAGCTGCTGTCCCTCCGTTATGACCTCACTGTATCCTTCTAAACCTGGGTTCTTAAGACTTTGCAGGAATTCGCACTCACAGGAGTTGAACTTGGGTTTAGGGGCAGTGGGCACAGGTAAGATTAAATATGAAGCCATACCATCTGTAAAGAGATCGGATGCCCTCTTCTGGTGTGTCTGAAGACAGCTACAGTGTACTTATATAAATATGAAGCCATTGACAGTGAAAGGAATTTTTTTCTCTAAAGCAAGATAAAGGACTTTGGGTAAGCAGAATACAGTACAGCCTTAGAAATCGCCAGTGTTGCCAGGTGGTGGTGGTGCAAGTTCCGGGACAGCCAAGGCTACATAGAAAAAACCTGTCTCCCCACTCCCCACAAAAAAAACCAAAAACCCAGCTTTCTGTCAGGACCCTGTTCCCAATTTTACAACATTCTCCCGTCTCAATAACAAAAGTGGACAGACTTTTCTGTGATTGATTACTATTTCCTTTATCTTCAAGTGTCTCAGTTAGTGTTCTATTGCTGTATAGAGACCAGGACCAAGGCAACTCTTAGAAAAGAAAGCATTTAATTGATGGCTTGCTTATAGTTTGTAGGATTAGCCTATTATCACCATGCCGGGGAACATGGCAGCACAAAGGAAGGCATAATGCTGGAGAAGTAGTTGAGAGCTTTACATCCTGATTCACAAGCAGCAGAGACACGGACAGACAGACAGACAGACAGACACTGGGCCAGTGGTGGGCTTTTGAAACTTCAAAGCCTACTCCCGGGCTGGAGAGATGGCTCAGTGGTTAAGAGCACTGACTGCTCTTCCAGAGGTCCTGAGTTCAAATCCCAGCAACCACATGGTGGCTCACAACCATCTGCAATGGGGTCTGATGCCCTCTTCTGGTGTATCTGAAGACAGCAACAGTGTACTTATATATAATAAATAAATCTTTAAAAAGAAAAAAAAAAAGCCTACTCCCAGTGACACACCTTCAACAAAGCCACACTACCTAATCCTTCCATAGTTCATCAACCGGAGACTAAGCATGCAAATGCACAAGCCTATGGGGGCCTTGCAGTCTCATTCAAACTATCAGTCATCTGATTAGGGATTCCACATGGGCCCTTTTCTTGCTGTGTCTCATCTCCAAGTTCCTTGTCTCCTCTAGTCCGCACAGTCCAGGGGGACAGTCCAAGAGGATTCCTTAATCTTCTTTCCTACTTCAGCTACCTTTTATGACTATACAGTTAATCCTTCCTGACAGACAGAAGTGCTATTTCTCTTATAGGTAGTGGTTTTATCTATACCCACAGGGAATAGCTTCTGTGGGTGACGATAACTTCCAACAGCCACAGGAGGCCCTTTTTCCTTAACACTGTGTTATTAGGTCCCTTTTGCTCGGTATCTAGCAATGAATAAACTGACCAACATTAAACGCTACCACATAGCAAAGGTGTATCGCCGGGACAACCCAGCTATGACCCGAGGCCGTTACCGTGAATTCTATCAGTGTGTGAGTGTTAGAAAACCATGGAGCGGGATGTGTGACTCGGGCCCTCTCTCAAGTACTGTGTTTTGTGGCGTCCTGAACAAACCAGATGGTCTCAAAAATGCTCTCAGATTTCCCTGGTGTTTGCATGTAGACCTCTTAATGGCTTGGTGAACATGAAGAGTAAGACAAACAATCAAGGACGAGCTTACCTGGTTTGGTAGGGGTTTCTCAGAGGAAGTGGGTTGTTTTGTTTGAAGGAAAAGAATTGTTTTTTTAGTGCTGGGGATTGGATGCAGGGCTTTGTACATTAGGACACCAGGCAATTACTCTGTCGTTGAGTTCTGCCTGTGGCTCCTGTTTCTTTATTGCCCACAGTATTGTGATCACACCAGAAAATGAGGAAGTTCAATGTGTTGTTCTCAGATGAAGGTAGGAAGGGCTTGGGCAGTAGCTCAATGGTAAAGTGATCTCCTCGGTGCTCGAAGCGCTAGGTTTAATCCCCACAATTGCCACACAGAGAGACAGACAAACAGACAGGCACAGTGACAGAGATACACTGACGAAGGCTGGGAAATTTCCCCACAACAGTAGGAGAATTTAAAGAAGATGAATTGGAGGGGGTTGAGGATTTAGCTCAATGGTAGAGCGCTTGCTAGGCTTGCTAAGGCCCTGGGTTCGGTCCCCAGCTCTGAAAAAAAGAAAAAAAAAAAAAGATGAATTGGAGGAAGAACAATAGTTCCATAATTGTTGTCTGCCCAGGATCGCAGGACCAGTGAGAGCCCGAGCGCTGATGAGGAGACAGAAAACAAAAAGGAAGTCCTGTGTTGGATGCCAACAGAGTAGAGGTTTCAGGAGTCCATCACATGCCACCCACCTTCCTCTCTCCCTGCAGGATTTTGACATTGCTGGACAGTTCGACCCCATGATTCCTGATGCAGAGTGCCTAAAGATTATGTGTGAGATCCTGAGTTCACTTCAGATTGGCAACTTCCAGGTCAAGGTCAGAGCTGGATAGGACTGGGAGGGCAAGGTGGGGCCTGGCCTCTCACAGATCAGTAGCCCATGTGATAGAGACTATCGGGAATGATGCCAAATAAACAGATTCCTTCTTCCCTGTACCTTGCTCCTCTCAGGTAAATGATAGGCGCATCCTAGACGGGATGTTTGCTGTCTGTGGTGTCCCTGATAGCAAGTTCCGT
This sequence comes from Rattus norvegicus, assembly GCF_021556685.1. NCBI lineage: Eukaryota > Metazoa > Chordata > Mammalia > Rodentia > Muridae > Rattus > Rattus norvegicus. The sequence goes on along the minus strand of NC_141551.1, from coordinate 28,525,184 downwards.
ACCATCTGCTCCTCCGTGGACAAGCTAGACAAGGTAACAACCCAAACCTGACTCTTCCTAGACCCTACCCTGTTTTGAGCAATGAAATTTTATGAGAAGAGTAGCTTCCTCTATGCCTATGGACTGGCCCCAGCATGTAGGGTGAAGGACACCTCTCAGAGTGCTCCTTGAGAAGGGTCCATATTTGTTCTGTAGTAGGGAAGATGTGTTATTGGCCTCTGACTGTTGTTGCCTGTCCAGGTTTCCTGGGAGGAAGTGAAGAATGAGATGGTGGGAGAGAAGGGCCTCGCACCTGAAGTGGCTGATCGCATCGGGGACTATGTCCAGCAGCATGGTGAGAAAAGAACCCAGCAGCCATGTCACTGCCCTCGGTCCCTGTGTGTGTGTGTGTGTGTGTGTGTGTGTGTGTGGTGTGGTGTGTGTGTGTGTGTGTGTGTGTGTGTGTGTGTGTGTGTGTGTGTGTAGAGGAATTGTTCATTGTACATGTAACTGCAGTCCTGACAAAAGGTAGACCTAGTGGGGTTTTTGGTTTTCTTTTTCTTGTCCATCTAGCCTACAAATTTGTTTCCTCAGGTGGGGTGTCTCTGGTGGAACAGTTACTCCAGGATCCTAAACTCTCCCAAAACAAACAGGCTGTAGAGGGCTTGGGAGACCTAAAGCTGCTCTTTGAGTATCTAACCCTATTTGGCATTGATGACAAGGTAAATGAAGTTGGAGATAGGAGCCTCAGCTGACCTTGGACTTGGAGTCCCTTGATCCTGTCTGCTACTGACATTACCTTGCCTCCACAGATCTCCTTTGACTTGAGCCTTGCTCGAGGGCTGGACTACTACACTGGGGTCATCTATGAGGCAGTGCTGCTACAAATGCCAACCCAAGCTGGGGAAGAGCCCTTGGGTGTGGGCAGCATAGCTGCTGGAGGGCGCTACGATGGACTAGTAGGCATGTTTGACCCCAAAGGGCGCAAGGTGCCATGTGTTGGGCTCAGTATTGGAGTGGAACGGATCTTCTCCATTGTAGAGCAAAAATTAGAGGTAAGTCCTAGGGCAGGTGACGGTACCCACCATTCCCGTGATCTCCTAGGGACAGGCTCTGCTTTAGATAGGAGGCATCTCTGAGAAATGCAGAAAAGAAGATTAATAGCCTTCAGACTTGCTCCTTTATAGACCAGTATTGTGTGTGTGTCTGGATAGATATGTTTCATGATCCTGGAAACTGAGCCTGAGCATTGTGCATGCCAGGCAAGCACTCTTATCACTGTGTACTTTTTCACTTAGTTTAAGACAGGGTCTAACTAAGTTGCCCAGGGTGACTTTGAACTCAGCCCAAGTAGGTCTTAAATCCTCCTGGCTCAGCTTCTGAATAGCTGGACTAGGCTGAGCCATCAGGCCTGGCTTCTAGGATAGTTTTGTGAATCTTGGTTCTTTCCCCACTGGAGAATAGTGGAAGAAACAGTATTCATCCTCTCAGTGGAAAACATGCCTGAGGCCCTGGGCTTACTCAGATGGCTGCTCTGACTCCAGAGAACCTGGATTAACACCAAGGAAGCTCCCCACAATCCACAGGACCCCTCTGCTGCTGCTCTAGCTCTCCGCCATTCCTGCCTTGTTTTCTCTAAGATGACCCTACCCAGGGTTCTCACCGGACATCATTTTTCCTGCAGGCATCTTACATTGTGGCTTTGAAAACAGTTTTTCAGAAAGAGTCAAGGAGCAATAGACATGTTCTTTGTTCCTGCATCCACACATACCTAGTCTCACAGATGGGGGAGTAGGAAATGAAGACTAGATACCAGTGGTGGCTTGTGACCTCCTGGGGAGAAAGGAGTTTTAACTTTACTGTGCTGCTACCTGGAATAGTAATACCTTTTGTTATTGTTGCATTTTGGTGTTTTGTTCTGTTTTTGTTGTTTTTACCTTATGTATATGAGTGTAATGCCTACATGTGCATCTACGCCTGGTCCCCACAGAGGCCAGAAGAAGGCATCAGAGCCCCGTAAACCAGAATTACAGATGATTGTAAGCTGCCAAGTGGGAGGCAGTCAGTGCTCTTTTTTTTTTTTTTAAGGTTTATTTATTTATTATATATAAATACACTGTAGCTGTCTTCAGATACACCAGAATAGGGCATCAGATCTCATTACAGATGGCTGTGAGCCACCATGTGGTTGCTGGGAATTGAACTCAGGACCTCTGGAAGAGCAGTCAGTGCTCTTAACCTCTGAGTCATCTCTCCAGGCCCGTTATTTATTTTCTTGGGTTTTTGTTCTGTTTTGTTGTATGGTTGTTTTGTTTTGTTTTTGAGATATACTAAGCTCAAACTCACGTATTCAAGGCTAGTCTTAGCTGCCTGATGTTTCTGTCTCCTCCTCCCAAGTACAGCAATTATAGATGTATACTACATCACATCAAGCTTTCCCTCCACCTTTATTCTGGGAAGCCATTCAAGTCTGTTCATTTCTTATACCTTCTAAGATCTGTTCCATGTCCAACTGGTAGGTCAGATGGCTGCCATCCTTCCCTAGTTAAGCTCACTGAGTTTGACTTAGTCTCTCAGGATCCCAACTACAGCCTTCCTGTTTGTTCCTTGATAGCATAGTCCAGCTCTGACTCTTACCTGCCTCTCCCTAGGCTTCAGAGGAAAAGGTGCGGACCACAGAGACGCAGGTGCTTGTGGCATCTGCACAGAAGAAGCTGCTGGAGGAGAGACTGAAGCTTATCTCAGAGTTATGGGATGCTGGGATCAAGGTACAGGGGGCCATCCCTAAGCTGGCTACAGACTTGGGAGTACTAGACACAACTATACAAGTTTACATAGTGCCATCTTCCCATTGCTTCTTCGAATGGAGCAAAGAAGGTGCCTCATACATTATAGTGTGTAGCTTGGTCTTCTTGTGAGATTCCAGACATCAAGAGCAGGGTCTGTCTCTGACTCCGGTTGCCTGCCTTTGGGACCCTTTCCTCCTAGTGGGTTGCTTTATGGAGCCTTAATATTGAGGAGGTGCCTAGTCTTGCTGTGACTTGATATGCCAGGGCTGTTTGATATCCACAGAGGTCTCCTCTTCTGAAAAGAAACACAGGAGGAGTGGAGGGGAGAGGTAGGGCATAGGGAGGAGAGGAGGAAGGGGATACTGTGGTCAGGAAAGAGAAAACAAAAAAGAAAAGAAGAAAGAAGGAAAGAAAGAAAGATAGACAGACAGACAGACAGACAGATACAGCCTAAGAAGGACTGCTTGATTGAGGGGGCTTTGTCAATTATATTCTCCCAATTCTTATACGCTATTAATAGCCTTTTTATTCTTATCAATACCAACATCATATGTTATTGAGATTCTACTTTATAGTGCATCTTAAAGAATTATGAACAGGATTTAGTAATTTATTGAAATGAAAGCAAAAGTACTTAAAAAAAGAAGGTGCCTGCTGCATCCCTGCCCCACCCCCCAGAGTTTGTCTGTGAGAACAACAGAAGCCTTTGTTTTCTTCCTTGGTCATTTGCAGGCTGAGCTGCTGTACAAGAAGAACCCAAAGTTACTGAACCAGTTGCAGTACTGTGAGGAAGCAGGCATCCCACTGGTGGCCATCATTGGTGAGCAGGAGCTTAAGGATGGTGTCATCAAGCTCCGTTCAGTGACGAGCAGAGAAGAGGTAAGGAGGCAGGCAAGAAGGCTAAAGGGCAGGAGGGCCTGTTTGAGACCTGAGGCTTAGGCTTATAATCGTGGCATCTAAGATCTCTGGGGTCCTAGCTGGGTACATGTCCCAGTGAGCCAAACCTGGTAACTAGAAGTAGGCCAGCCCTCAGGGAACAGCTGAGTGGGAGATGTTCATACCTTCTTCCTCTACTGTGGCCAGGTGGATGTCCGAAGAGAAGACCTTGTGGAGGAGATCAGAAGAAGAACAAGTCAGCCCCTCTCCATGTGATGAACTGAGCAAACTAGTGGAAGAAACAGGATTGGCCTTAACTGAGCTAAAACAAAACTGCATATGTACTTAAACAGTTTGGACGTTTCTGATCCAGCAGAAGACTGAAGGGTGGTCAGAACAGAGGCTTTGTGGGGGGTTGGGGTTTTTTGTTTTTGTTTTTTATCATTATTATTATTATTACGTTATTATCCGTAATCACTGGCAAGAAATGGCTAGGCACTACACTTTCCTTGTGTGGGGGATGGGGTCAAGCAGTATAGTGGATTAATCAAGTCTCTGCCTCCTAAACTCCTGTTTGGACTTGAGATGGCTTCATTGAAAAGCCACACCTCAGATGAACAACCTCCGGCCAAAAATTCCAATAAACGTCTCTGCCGCTAACACCTGTCTGTGTCCATGATGCCTAGCGCTACCTTCCTCCGGTTCTGAACCTTCAAACCACTAGTGTAAAAAGGAGGAAACCATCGCAAACTCACTGCGCCTTGCTATAGACAGAACGTTCTGAGGTTCCTGTGTCCACCCTGCCCCAGAGCTCCCTCCACCCCACCCGCTTTAGGCGATGGAGCTCCTCCCACCCACGGTCTTTAGAGGGGGTTCGAGATTTCCAAGAGCGTGCGCAGCGTGCAAGGATGCCTCCTTGAGGGGCGGGGTCGTGCCCAGAGCCAATGAGAACTGGAGGGGGCGTGGAGGATAGGGAATCTTCCAGAGGCAGAAACCCAAGGAAGTTCTAAAGAGGAAACTGCAAGACTTTTGGGAAACTATGCAGTCCAAACGGGAGTGTGAGGTAAGGAAATGAAGACCTAAGTGATCCTTGGACCCTACATGCAGAGGGGGTAGTTACAGTGACCCCCAACACCTCTAACGAGGTGGGACAGGGCCAATGATACGCCATTCCAACCTACCTCTTTCCCCCAGCAATGGTGTGAGAGGGTGAATCCAGAGAACAAGGCAGCCCTGGAGGCGTGGGTAAGGGAGACTGGCATTCGCCTGGTGCAGGTCAACGGGCAAAGGAAGTATGGCGGGCCACCCCCAGGTACAGTAGCCCCAGCCCCTGTGGTACTACGCCAGTCTTGGCCACTCTATGGAAAAGCTCCAAAGTTAGAAAACCCAAATAACCTGACATACTCTATACTAGATGTGGGTATTTGTCTGGCTTCCCTTAAACTCTTCACGTCAAGGATGGTACGCCTATTCAGTGCCAGCCTAGTTGTTTTCACAGTCTAGTTGCCCGATTATGGTAATGATCCCGGGAGCCAGAAAGATATCAGTTTCTCCAAATGGTTGCCCTTCTTGCCCCTCAACACCCCAGCTTTATCCTGGAGCTTAAAAACATCTTTGTGGATGACAGAAACCAACAATATCCTCTCCCTCTAGGCTGGGTGGGCAGCCCGCCACCGTCAGGGTCCGAGGTATTTATCGGACGACTACCGCAGGATGTGTACGAGCACCAGTTGATCCCACTCTTCCAGCGCGTGGGACGCCTCTATGAGTTCCGCCTAATGATGACCTTTAGTGGCCTGAACCGCGGCTTTGCCTATGCGCGCTACAGCTCACGGCGCGGTGCCCAGGCCGCCATTGCTACGCTGCACAACCACCAGCTGCGGCCTTCTTGCCAGCTCCTGGTATGCCGAAGTACCGAGAAGTGCGAGCTGACGGTGGACGGGCTCCCTCTTAGCTTGAACCGACGTGCGTTACTGCTTGCCCTGCAACCGCTCGGTCCCTGCCTGCAGGAGACATTGCTGCTACCGAGCCCTGGGTCTGCGCCCTCTCAAATTGCACTGCTCAAGTTTAGCACTCACCGAGCTGCTGCCATGGCCAAAAAGGCTCTGGTAGAAGGTAGGGGTAGAAGCTGCGGGAGGGTGGCTGGCTACTTAATATATCCCCAAATCTTTACTCAGACATGAATTCCTGAACTGCCGCTATATAATAGTACTACAGCCACTACTTACCTATATTTAAGCTACTTAAGTTCCTCCCTTTTGATGTATCCTATTGTTTTGGGGTTTTGTTTCTCCCAAGACAGGGTTTCTCTTTGTAATAGCTCTATCTGTCCTGGCCTCCCTTTGTAGACTTAGGCTGGTGTCAAACTCAGTGATCTGCCTACCTTTGCCTCTCTAAGGATTAAAAGGTGACTTCCAGAAGTGCCAGTGCAGCCAACACCACTTCTAATTCAGTGGAGGATGAAATCTTACTAAATCTTAGTTTCAGTTTTCATTGACCAGAAAGGTAGCTATTGTGATGATTATTAAGCAAATGGAGCCAGGCGGCTCTGTATTCCCCCAGGGACTGTTAGAAGGTATTGTTACAGCTTCTTTACAAATTAAATGAAGCCTAGGGAAGTTGTCACACCACCAAGAAGTGGAGAGGCATTCAACAGAGCCTGTGGCAAGTCACTTCAAAGTCTGGTCTTAAGTGCTTGGCTCCAAGTCCCAGTGTTTAGCTCTGCCCTTGTCTCTCGCCTTTTTCTTGCAGGGCAGTCACGCCTCTGTGGAGAGCAGGTGGCTGTGGAGTGGCTCAAGCCAGACCTGAAGCAGCACTTCCGCCAACAGCTTGCGGGTCCCTCACTGCGGTTTCTAAGGCCAGATGTCAGCCAACTAGCCCAGACCAGGGACAAGCTGGGGTCCCAAGGGGCTCGGGCCGCTCTGCAACAGCTGTGTCAACGGATGAAGCTAGGCTGCCCAGTGTTCCTTACCAAGTGTTTAGGAACGGGGCCTGCCGGCTGGCATCGCTTCTGGTACCAAGTTGTGATCCCTGGGCATCCAGTGCCTTTCAGTGGCCTCATTTGGGTTGTGCTGACCTCTGATTGGCAGGATGGGCATGAGGTGGCCAAGGATGCTGTATCTGCACAGCTGCTGGAAACACTGAGTGAATCTAGGACCAGCTTATGGTCTCCTAGGGCTGAAGCGGGTTCTGTGGTGAAGCAGTGACCCCTTCTTCCTACAGGCACCCTAATGGGTAAGCAGAGCCTGTGCCAACCCCCAGCCCAGCAGGCCTGGGCAGCCACTACTTATCCCAAGGAGAAGGTCTGGTGACAGCTTTCCCTGCTGGGACAGGACCCTGTCACACCTAAGTGCTACTTTAGTTGTGAGGAACCTTGCCCTCCCCCACTGAGCCCAGGGTCTGATTAGACCTCTGACCTATTATCCTTAGTCAGTTCCCTGCTTGACAAATAACCCGCCACACACACACAAGGGCTTACTATGAATCTGTGTTTTATTTGGAGAACTGGCTGAACCAAAGAGCCCTTCCTCCCACCACTGGTCACTGGTTTGGGCTTATATGGTTCTTGTTTTCCTATACCGGTTTTATTTATATTAAAACCCTGGTTGGTATACATGTTTCTGTGTTGTCTTGCTATAGTGGTAGTAGAGATTGTTTTACAATAGGCAGAACAAATACTCTCCTACTTCGGGGCCCTGAGTTCGTGTGTGTCTTACATGATTCAGTAGAATAGAGATCTCCTGTCTGGGGAGTGGGGTGTAGCTCAGTGGTAGAGCTAAGCTTATCCTGTTCAAGGTAGCAGGATCAGTCTACAACATCAACAGATTCCGTTAGGGAATCTGTCCCAGAAAACAGCTCCTTGTCCCTCAGTCACTGTCATCATCGCTCTCCCCCGACACCTCCTCTGGAGCCTTGGCCTCCTCCTCATCTTCTCTCAACCCTGCAAAGAAATCGTCCGTGCTCCAAGCTTTACTGCTCAGGGCACGAAGCGGCCCTCCTTTTTTCTTGCGTCGACGATAGTCATCCACAACCACAGTTCGAAGCTGAGTCATGTCCCAAAATTTGAGGCGCTGGTCATGGCCACTACTGGCCAGAAAGTGGCCACAGTGGGATAGGGCTAGCTCCTCCACAGGCTCCCCGGCATGCTGGCCCACGGTGCCTACCACTCGGTTGGGCAGGATGTTCACAGCCCTGAGCAGAGCAGAGTGTCAGGAACTGGCTAGCTTGGGTTATCATCCCCGTGTTTGAGGGCTGCTTCCAGCTTCCCTTACCTGATGATTCCGTCAGTAGAGCCAGTGCACAGCAGATTCTCAGTGACTGGAACCATGCAGTCGATGGACTCCGCTCTCAGGGCAAAGCGATCACTTGTGGCCCCGAAACCGTTCCAATTGAAGAGGTAGATGGTACCTTCGCTAGACCCACAGGCCACCTTCTTCCCGTACTGCAGGTTAACAGGGCAAACCGTGTTTTTGGAACCATTTCACAATAAACTCCCTGGTATGTGTACCCCATCCCCTCATACCCAGCTGTACTTTCATGAGGGCGACGGAGGTTAGATCTCCTGACTGAGGCTCTGAGAGTAACTCAAACCGGCGTCTCTTGATGTTGAAGACACCAAGGCAGCCATCTCCGCTGTAAAGTAAAGCAGATGAAAGGGGATGCTCCAGTCTAGGGAGGCTGTAATAAAAGGTGGGCACAGGCACCTGTTCGCCTGCTGCAGTGGGAAGAAGCGAGCAGGGGGGGAGCTTTCAAGTTTACCTGGCTGTCAGCAGCAGCTTTTTGGCTGGGTCTAGAGCCATGTCAGCAATATACTCCTCATGCTGCCGCATATCCATCAAAGGGCCCTCTTTACGCTGGTCCCATAGCCGGATGCCACCAGTGTCATCCCCAGTAACCAGAACATTCTCATCCACGAGCAGCAGACTGTTAATGGGGGCACTGGAAACACAGAAACAGGGATGCGTTGTGTGGTAGAGACCTCTCTACTACTAAGGTGAGCCCTCAACCCTAGGTCCACAAACACCTAACTGATTTTCCTTACCTGTGAGCCTTGGAAATCCGTCTTTCCAATTGTCCCTGTTCCACATCTAGTACATGGATTGCTTTGTCCTTAGAGACAGTAACAAGTTCTAGGGGGGAAAGGCCCAGGTTATGGGATTGCTCATTGTCCTGTACCCTCTACCACACGTTGTTGCCTTCCCGAGTACTTACTCTGCCCATCCTCTGAGAAGACAACAGCTCGGCAGGACTTGAGGTGGTGTCCTGAGGACCACAGCTCCTTGGTTTCTCCCTCCTGACAAGAGTAGGCAAAGCTGAGAAAAGGAAGTGAGAGTGAATGATCCCACACCACACCCGATGCATGGAGCACAAAGACCAAACCTTCCCACGTAGACAGGACACTTGCAAGAGCAGAGAACGCCTATTCTATTTTCTTTGTAGTACTGGAGACTAAACTCACGTCTTCACACATACCAGGTAAATAATTTGCAATCGAGTCACACACTCCCAGCCTATTTATCCTTTTTTTTTTTTAGCTTTTTGGTACCAGGTTTCTCTATGTAGCCCTGGCTATCCTGGAACTCACTCATTCTGTAAACCAGGCTGGCATCAAACTGATGGGTTCACCTGCTGGGATTAAAGGTGTGCACCACCCAGTTTAGCCTGGGACCTGTAATCCTTTTGTCTCATCCTTCTGGAGGCTGAGATTACAGGTACACACCGTCAGACTCCACCCTTTTCACTGTTCTCAAAACCCTGAGCCCAAAGAAGATTGGGTGTGGACCACTGTGGGGGCCCAGAAACAAATGAACTAACAGCAAGCTGGGTGCATCCATGGGTGCCTATAGTCTTAAGAATTCTGAAACCGGGTTGGGGATTTAGCTCAGTGGTACAGCGCTTGCCTAGCAAGCACAAGGCCCTGGGTTCGGTCCCCAGCTCCGAAAAAAAAAAAAAAAAAAAACAAAACAGAATTCTGAAACCAAGATGAGTGGGGTGGTCCATGCCTTTAATCCCAGTGCTAGGGAGGCAGTGGTAAGCAGCCCAGTCTACAGAGCAAGTTCTAGGACAGCAGGGCTACAAAGAGAAATCCTATCTCAAAAAACCAAGGAAGGAGGGGGTACTAAGACCGAAGCCAGAGAATCCTTAGTACTCTAGGCCACAGTGATATCTGTATCAAAGGAAAATAACTATTGGCAGAGGTCCAGTCCCAGAAGTTGAAGGAGTAAAAATTAGGCAGGGCCCACTAATGCTAAAGAAAGACATAGTTAATTACGGTATATTCTGACTAATGTCACAGTGCTGACAAGTTGAAACAAAATAGAGGTGGAGGGCTGGGGAGATGGTTCAGTGGACAAAGTGTTTGCCTCAGGTTTGGGGATCCCCAAAACCCATGAAAAAGCTAGGCAGGCATGGTGGCCAACTCTAATCCAAGCACTTAGAAGGCAGAGATGGGATCTCTGGCAAGTAGCTAGCTAAGACTAGCCAGGATCGTGAAGCTCCAGGCTTAATAAGACACCCTACCTTAAAAAAAGAAGAGAGGGATGTGGAAAAATGGCTGGACTCAATCTGAGCCTCCACAAGCACACTTGCCTTATGTTACTGAACGATTCGGCCCGCCTGAGTTTCATAAAATGTCTTCCTGCCACACTCCCTATTTCTACCTCCTCCCAGAAGAAGAGCTTTAACACACACCGCCTTACGCCCCACTCACACGAACACGTCCCCATCCACGTCCCCCGCTGCCAGCAGATCTCGAGTCGGATGGAACGCCAGGCCACTGGCTGGCGCTTCCAGCACGATGTCTTCTGGGGTATCACGGATCCGGGGTGCTGCCTTCGTGGAGTCAAGGTCTTCTTCATTGTTTGAGTCCTCTGCAGGACTCTCTTGACACGTGGGGTCCATAGGATCTACGCGCGCTGGGGAACAAACTACAAGAATAGGGGCGTGGCCTAAGTAGTTGCTTCCGCGAGTAGGCCGGATCGGAAGTGCACTGGGAGGACGTCAGAAGAGGCGGGCCTGCCGCAGCTGATGTGAGTGGAGCGAGCGCAGCGTCCCGCTTCCACTAAGACTCAACAACCCAGCCCCTTTTATTTGAATGAAGCCGAGTTACAGCTCATTAAAGTTTTTAGTTGTTGTCTTGTTGGTGTATAAATACGTTTTAAACACAACGTCTAAGAGAAAAAAGTTGAGGAAGAAAGGCACAGCAGAACGTTATAGGGGTGGTTTCAGAGCATCCCCTTCCGCCGGCCCCAGTTTGTTTTCCGTGTGTTATGAATACCCATCACGGAGCGAGTGTAAGTCAGAGATAAACCTTATGAAGTTGTTTCTCGCCTTCCCCTTTACGTAGTAGATTCAACGGATTAAACTCCAACCTAAAGGTTTGCTCTACTACCAATTTATTGGCTATGCTATCGCCCTGCTCCCTCACCCCCAGATCCATTTTACTTGACCTACTGTGGCCTGTGCTTGGGATAGCTAGATTTTGTGACCTTCAAGGCCTGCCCTCTCCAAGCCGCTTCCCATATTTGGAAACACCCTTAATTCGTTTCTCCACCCAGTCCTATCTTAACAGAACAAAGGGATTTCAGTTATTCCTGACTTGGTGATACCTAAAACCCAGGACAGCAGCAGGCAGGTTGCACAAGAAGGAACAAAAATCCACATATCCCTAAAGTTAATAGACAGGGGTCATCAACAGGAGGCAGCCGGCACACATGCTCAAACTGCTACCGGCACCAACATCTTCCTGGCCTCCAAAGTAACAGTGCTGAACATTTGTACTTTAGCTCATGACCAATTATACTTAGGCTACCAGGAAAACAAGCATGACAGCTGATGTTCTAGGTATCCCTTTTTAGCAAAGATCCCAATAACGAAAGTGCTTTGCATGGTGGAGCAGTCCCTGTGACTGGCTGAAAAGGTGAACCTAAAACCTAAAAAGTGAGGTGAGTTGAACATGGTAGCCAGAACCTTTAGTTACCGGTGTGGGAGGCAGGTGGATCTCTTGAGAATTCCTGGCCAGCTTGATATAGTGAGAACCCATTGAAATGGAAAATAAAAATATGACCTCGAAGTGGGGTTAAGGGTTACAAAGAGCAGGAATATCCTTTATGCCTAGTGATTGGAGCGTTAAGAGTACAATATTAAACTGATAGTTAATCCTCAGATCTTAATTTTATCGACTCTAGGTGTCCATATAAATCATGTCTCTGTGACTTTTTTCTAATTAGAACTGTACCTACAACCATGGGACCAAGGCATCATTTGTTTAAAGCCATCTTAGGTACAGTTGAAGATAGCCCCTTTTTTTTTTAACCTCTGAAGCACTATTGGGTTCCATAAAAAGGCACTTTCCTACAGCTGGGGCTTTAGTGGTAGAGTGCTTGTCTAGTATGCAGAGCTGAGTTTGATGTGAAACAGCACCAAAACAAAAAACCCTTTCCTATCAAGATGAAAATGATCAAAGTCAAGAGCTAAGCTTGGTGACGTTCGAGATTCCTTGGATCCAGTGAAACTACAGAGCATGGGCTCAGTGTTAAGCAGAAAAAGTAGAGCCTAATGAACCCCTAATGAAGCCCAGGCCAAAGTGCTGGCAAAGAGCAGAAAAAGACTTGGTAGGCCTGCCCTGGGCCTCCCCAAACTTCTCAGGGTACGGGATCAAGAGGATAGACCAGTTTTAACCTCAAGGAACCCACCACCCATTAGTCTTTTAGCCAAGGTCTTGAGTTTAATTCAACACTACTAATGCTCCCCTAAAGGTATAAATTCATGAAAGACATTTGTTTCCACAGGTGACTTCCATTAATACAGCTTCACTAAGAGCTCAAGCCTGTGAAGCCGTGACAAGTTCTCAGGATGATCTTAAATCCCCAGAGAATCTGTACTCTTGGATTAGGACCCTGGCCAGATAGGACTGAGTAGGTCTGACCATTCATCTTGACAATTCTCTTGCCCACAGTGATTCTTTCCTTCTCCCCTGGAAACTGGCCTAATAAACAGCCTTGCTGTCTAGGAACCTAGAATCCGAACAGGGAAAACCAAGCAGACTGATTGAATGAAAAGAAGAAATAAGAAGACCTGACTGTTCCTAGGTACGGTGGAGGTTTAGAGTAGATATGAGGGAGAGCATGCCAAAGGCATTTGGAAGGTGAAATGAACATGAACCTAAACCAGGCCATGTGAGGATGGGGCAGGGGGAAGGGGCTTACCTGGAGCAGCTGTCAAGAGGCCAAAGGGGCGTGTAACCAAAATGGATGGGTTATACAGTAATCAGAGAGGCTAGGGGAAAGGAAAGCCCAGGAGTTTAGGGTGGAGAATAGGGTATGCCACCAGGAGGATCCTGGAACAGGTAGGAACTGAGGTATGCTGGGAGAACCTGGCAGCCAGTGTCAGCTTTGATATGTTGAGAGGCACCTCAGATGAGACCTAACAGTCCATACACTACTGGAACGAGCCTTCTTATGGGACCCTTAAGATGGAAGGCCCAACACAGAAAAGACGGCAGGTTTAACTGATTTTAATTGAACATGTTGGACACATGGTGTTGCATTGCCATTAATCTTAGCATTTGGGACACAGATCTTAAAGAGTTATACAATAAACATTTATAAACATTCACAAACAAAAACAGTTTGCAACTTTTTGAGGAATTGTAGAAACAAGCAACTAATAACAGCCATGTGGTCAGCTGGAACTTGAGATTAGTACTTTGGTCTTTTCACTTCAACCCTGAAATCAAAAGAGAAGTAGATCAGCATAGGATTAGTACAGTGAACAGTTCTCACCAGGCCAAGGACAAAAGGCAAGCCGCTTACCCGTCAGCTTCCATCTTCTTCCTCTTCTCGATGATCTGTAAAAGGACAGTAGTAGTCAATAAGCATGCCGTTAGCTGTCTACGTCCATGTAAAGCTCAAAGGTAATCTCTCTCAATTTCCACGGCTACTCCACCTGCCTGTTCCTGGATCTGTCAATGTCTCTTCTCAACTGAAACCCCCCCCACCTAAGAACGAGTCCACTATGCCAAGTGGTGGTAGACAGAGGCCTTTAATCCCAATACTCAGGAGGCAGAGGCAGGCAGATTCCCGAATTCAAAAACAGCCTGGCCTACAGAGTAAGTTCCAAGACAGCCAAGGCTACACACAGAAACCCTGTCTCAAAAAAAAAAAAAAAAAAACAACAAAAAGAAAGAAAGAAAATAAAGAGTCCACTAACCGCACTTATTTTCTTCCACTGTCGATCAAGCTCTGCCTTATCATTGGTTTCTTTGAAGCGCCTGGTTTTCCGTCCTTCAGACATCTTGATGCCATACTGGAATGCAGCCCTGGAAAGGGCCATTGTCGGAAGAAGGCATTAGAGGTCTCATAGCAGTAGGAAGGTTTTCTCAAAGGGCTCTGTGGGCAAAGTACTTATCTAGAAACATTGCAGCTACACTACAGAGTACCACTTAACCCAATATGGGATAGTTCACCAAAATGCCCCATCCTCGTTCTCTGCCCATGTTTACTCACTTGGGCAAAGCCTCCTTGTTGTTCATATACTCGCTGTACTCCTCCTGAGTATCAAAATCCCAGCGGCCTAAGGGGCCCTTCTTGTTACCCTGTAGTAGAGTACATAGAGCTATCAGTGGAAAAGGCATTTTCTCTGAAACAAAACCAGACACCCACAATCCCAGACAATAGTCATCCACCCATAATAAATCCAACCCTAATAGTTCCTATGTACTTACAATGCATACATTACTCTAAACACTAAACATATACCTTAATTCTAACAAAAATTCTAAAGTGAGAATTATATTCCTATTTTTCTGATATAGAAGCAAAGGCATTTGTAGACAGGTGAGGAACATGGCAAGGCCACAAAACAAGCAAATGGCAAAAGTAAAATTAAACAAAGCTCCAAGATTAAACCATGTTCTTGGGAACGTGGCTCAGCAGTAAGCACGTGCTTAGCACGCGTGCAGCCCTCAGGCTGATCCCTAAGACATCAGAAACAACTTTCTCTGAGTCTGTGAAGTACTCAGTGGTACATTATTAGCCGAGATGCTAAGGTTCCTGGGTTCAATCCCCAGCAGTGGAAGGAAAATAAGTTTTCTTTTATTTGGGAATGATAGTGCACAGCTGTCATCTAAAATCCCAGGACCAGAGAAGGATCGAGAGTTTTAAGTCGTCCTCAGCTGTATGTCCAGCCTGGGCTACAAGATCCTGTCTCAAAAGCAAAACCATGTTTATAGCCAGTCACCACAAGGAGAACAAGTTGTACTCTGACCTCATGCTCATGAATGGCATATACTAAATAAAAAAACTTTTTTTTAAATTGCTGATCAAAGGTCCCCCAACATCCTTAAACACCCTTTTAACTTCATACCTGATCCATTTTGCTATAATCTACTTCTTCATCACTATCTACAGCCATGTCATCCATCCTAAAGAGAAAGAGCAGTTGATTAGAGTCTTTAGATATGTATTACTATATTTTATTCAGAAACCCACCCGATAAACATCCCACAACTAAATAGAAGAATTTACCCAAATACAAAGTACCTTTAGCTCCCAATAGGTCAAATTTATATCTGGTCACCCAGTCATCTCAACTCAGTTAGGTCTCACTTACGTGGCTGGATAGCATTCTGCGTAACTGTTGGACATGCCAAAGAAATCACCCAGCTGCTTCTTATCTTCTGGCTTCTTCAGCATATGCTTTGTTAAAGAAAATTCCGGGGTTGGGGATTTAGCTCAGTGGTAGAGCGCTTGCCTAGCAAGCGCAAGGCCCTGGGTTCGGTCCCCAGCTCCAAAAAAAAGGAAAAAAAAAAAAAAAAAAAATTCCATCACTGGCAGAAAATTCAGTCAAGAGGGACCAGAGGCCAGAGGCTTCAACATGAACTTCAGAAAGCCAGTTGCAAGCCTGAACTGGTTCTCTGGTTGACACATAGCATTTCATCCTAGCCAAAACACAGCATAAAACAAAGAAAGCAAAGACAGGAACAGAGAAACAACTGGAGGTGGATGAAAAGAAAATGGCTCTCTACAACCCAAAACAGCCAGGCATATTAATCTCAGCACTCAAAACACAGAAGCAGGAGGATCTCAAGTTACAGGCCAGCCTAAGCTACAGAGAGAGATGCTGTCTCAATATAAGTAAGGAAAATTAATTAAAACCCAGGGAGAAATGTAAATACAGGATATGATTCAGTGCCTTCCCAACCGGCAGACCCAGCAAATTTTTCATTGATGGACTTGATCAATTCTTTTGCAGATCCAGGTCCTGGAAGAAAAGACAACTCTGCTTAGATTTGAACTGATGCTTTTACAACCTCCTCCCACTAACCTCATTCCAGCCTTAAAAATGTTTTTATGGGATTCACAAGATATCTAGCAGGCAATAACCCCTGCTACCAAGCCTAACAACCTGAATTTAATTCCAGGAATGAAATAAATGTGGTAGTTCTGGGAGTTTTGTTTTTGTTTAACTTTTTGTTTGAGGCAGTCTCACCATGTTGCCCAGGCTAACCTAGAACTATGGAGTTTAGACTGGCCTTGAACTTCTGATCTTACTTCAGCCTCTAGAATGCTGAGGTTACAGGTGAGTACAACCACATCTTGCTAGTTAAAACATACTTGTAAAGTGAAGGAATACTTTTATCTATCTAGACTTTAACCAAACTGCAAATACTGAGCTTCTCTGGTCACCAGGATAACTAGAACACTCCACACTTGTGTTCAGCTTCACCTCAAAGCTTCAGAACTGAAGGGATTATATGGAAGAGCAAATGTGCCCCACCTAGTCCATAAATTAAGACATGGTTCCTATGGAGGCCCAAACTAGGCAGTCCCCCAAATGCCACCTTCATCAGTTGAGAGCAGCAGGGTTCTGCAAGGAGAGTAGACTGTCGGAGAAATGGAAAACACTGTAGACACGACCCACCTTTGTCAACATCCATGGGCTGAAAAGAAAACAAAACTGAAGTAAGTTTTATTATATGGAATTTACATTCATCTCCCCCTCAAATCTGAATTGATTCCCTAATCCACTTCTGCCCCATTTCCAAGATGCTTCCCACCCTCAGTTAGCTGGTCAGTTATTACTGTGAAACTACAAAGCTACTGAGGAGGAAATGGGTCCTGTACCTGGCTAGAAAGGGTCAGTTTTCACAGTCTGGTATCAAGAGTGCACAGCTCACCTCATCATCCACTTTTGGCTTCTCAAAGTAGCTGTGCCTTTTCTTTTCCTCCTCTCGTTCACGTTCCCGGTCTCGCTCTCTCTCCCTCTCACGGTCTCGCTCCCGATCTCTCTCCCTGTCTCTGTCCCTTTCCCGATCACGTTCACGTTCCCGGTATCTCTCACGCTCCTTGTCCCGAGGTGTCTTGGTTGTGGAAGGAACATAATCCCCGATGTCTTCAAAAATGCTGGGAAAAACAGGTTTCACTAATTGCTAAAATCATACATACCCATGCTGGCCATTTCTCCAAAAGGGCCAAAAACAAGAAACACATATCTTGTTCCCAGATACATGGGGCTGGGATACATACTTCATGTCAGCCTCAGGAGGTTTCTTTTCTTCCAGTTTTCCTGCATTATAAAGAATATCATTCAGTGCTTTCTTAATTTTTAAAAGAATGTTCTATTTTTTAAATAAATAGTGGGGAGGAGGGATTTGTAAGGATGGGAATGGGAGGAGGGGCAGGAGGCCTCAATTGGGAATAAAGAAAAAAAAAAAAAAAAGCAACATTCTGCAATTAAATAAATAATTTTTAGGGGTTGGGGATTTAGCTCAGTGGTAGAGCGCTTGCCTAGGAAGCGAAAGGCCCTGGGTTCGATCCCCAGCTCCGAAAAAAAGAACCAAAAAAAAAATAATAATAATTTTTAAAAAATGAGGCATGCCTTTAGTCCCAGAGCTTGGGACATAGAGGCAGGCAGATCCCTGTGGCCAGTCTGGTCTGTATATTGAATTCCAGGGCAGTCAGGACTACATAAAGAGACCCGTCTAAAAAATCAAAACCAACATAACAACAGATTTTATGTGTCTGGCTTTTGCCGATCTGTATGTCTGTGCACCACATCTGTGCCTGGTGCACTTGGAGGCAAGAAGGTGGTTCTGGGTCCCTTAGAATGGGGAATTGACAGATAGTTGTGAGAACCATGAGCATGCTGGGAATTGAGCCTGGATGCTCTTTACTGCTTAGCCTCTCCAGCGGCCTCAGTGCCTTTTAACATCTGCTGTTTAAAACAGACAGAACCTTTCCACTCTCCTAACGCTTCAAAGCCAGCCAGTGGGTTCTGAGGGGTCAAGCAGAATTTAGACATACTCGTGCCAATACTCCACGTCATTCTTTTCCTGCTATCTAGAAGCCATCCAATGTCTACCAAACAGAGGCTGCAGGAGACTTTGTTTTCACCACCAAATGCCCCTCCAGGAGTAAAGTCTCCTTCCCTTCCCATAAGGTACCTTTATCTTTCTTCTTGAGCTTCTTGTTTCGGGTCCCCTGCCTCAGATATGACAAAATCTGGGTGAGCTTGCTAATAACAATGTCATTTGTAGTCAGTGTAGTCTGGGCCTAGAAAACCAAGAAGCAAGAATATCTCTTAGCAGGAATCTCACTGTCTTATTATCAATTCGATTAAATTCAAGGATAAGTTACATACAGTTGTTAGCTAGGTAGATGACTTGTAAGAAGGTGAAATGAAGAGGCACTCAAAATAGATGAAATGGTATGAAAAAAAAGGCCCTGGATCAAAAGTTAATATAAAACATTCAAGAAACCAAGGAGATTTAGAGAACATGCTGAGAAAAGGCTAGTCCAGCTATTGCAAGACCACAGACTTTTTACTCTGAACCCTAAGAACAAGAAACCACAGAAAACTTCTACACAGTGGTGAAACAAAAAATTTGCATTTATAAAACATCACCTTAGCTATGTGTAAAATCTATTAATGAAAGGTAGAGGAGAGATTCAGGTAATGGATGTTAAAAGAGTACCAGGTTTCTTTTGAGGAATGCACTAATATAATGGTAGTGGCTATATAATTTAGTGAATATGATAAAACTAATTGCAGTGGACCCTAAAAGGGTAAATTATACAGTGTGGAAATTACACTGGCCAGTTGGTAGTGGTACACACCTTTGATCCCAGCATTCAGGAGGCAGAGACAGGCAGATCTCTGAGTTTAAGGCCAGTTTGGTCTACAGAGTAAGTTCCAGGACAGCCAAGGATATAAGAGAAAATTTATCTTGAAAAACCAAACCAGGGCTGGAGAGATGGCTCAGCGGTTAAGAGCACCCGACTGCTCTTCCAGAGGTTATGAGTTCAATTCCCAGCAACCACATGGTGGCTCACAACCATCTGTAAAGAGATCCGATGCCCTCTTCTGGTGTATCTGAAGACAGCTACAGTGTGTACTTATATATAATAAATAAATAAATCTTTAAAAAAAAAAAAAAAAAAAAACAAACCAACAAACAAATAAACTAACAAAAAATACTCTGAACTAGAGTAGGAAAAATTCTCTTTTAGTAGCTCAAGTAAGAAACTGTGATTTAAAGACTATTTCTGGTGGAGACAAATGTATGCAACTGAGACCGAGGGGATTTTTAAAAATAAAACAGAACGTAAGGATACAGTAGATGAGGAACAGGACAAGGGCAGGCAGATTTGAAGATCATACGACAGGTTCTCAGAACTTGGTTACTCACCTCCATGGTGGGGCAATCAGCTTTGCTGCGGATAAGAGTAGTAGGGATATCCGTATCTGCATACTCATCATCCAGGTCCACCACGTAGGCCATCCGGCCTGGTAAGAACAGCTCATTTCGCTCATAAGATTTACTCTTGAAAAGCATCCGATACACATTTCGACCTACACAAAGGAAAAGATTAGCAAACTGCCATTGTTACAGTAGTCATGTACTAACTACCCACTCTGGGCTGGGCATCAGGCCAAGTGCTATTTATGCTCTGTCACATTACATCTTCAAAAGCCCTATGCCATGAGATAAGCATTATTACTTTTTACTAAAGCTAAATACTAAAGCTGCCACACAGTGGTGCTAAATGCCTTTAATTCCAATACTTTAATTCCAGCAGAGGCAGGTAAATCTCTGTGAATTCAAGGCCAGCCTGCTCTACACAGTAAGTGACAATAGCTACATGAGATCTTTTCAAAACAAAAGCGAAAGCGAAAACACAAAAAACCCTAAAACTGAGAATTAAGTGATTTACCTAGATTCACGGCTACCAAGTAACAAAGTAGGTCAAAGGCAGCCTCCAAATTTTGAGCTATTACTATTCCATACTGCCTTCTCAAGAATACTACATGCCCATCTTATATTAGGCCCCTTTGAGGAAGAAGGATGAAGGTTAAGAGGTTCTAAGGGCTTGTTTGTCTGTTGTTGTTTATTTTTAAGAATTACTATTATCATTGTATGTACGGATAATGTGTTTTATGAATGCATAAAGGACGTGTACACATCTGGAAGTCAGAGAATACCTTTGTATAGTCAGGTCTACCCTTCCACTTCACGTTGGTTCTGAGGATCAAACTCAGATGGTCAGACTTGAAAGATAAGCACTGTATCGGCTGAGTCATCTTGTTGGTCACAAGGTTTAAGTATTTGGAGTTTTTGTTTTTGTTTTTATTTTTGGAGGGGGGATCTCAAAACAGGGTTTTGTGTAGACTTGGTTGTCCTGGAACTCACTCTGTAAACAGGCTGGCCTCAAACTCATAATGATCTGCCAACCTCTGCCTCCTGAGTTTTGGGCTTCAAGGCATGTGCCAGGGGATGGGAACAGGAGGGAAAGACATAGGGAATACGGTGGGTGGGGGTTGGGGGGACTAGAAAGGGGTCCTTTAGGGTTAGATGCAGACGCCTAGTGCAGTGGAAATTTCCTGGAACCTATGAGGGTGACCCTAGTGGGACTCCCAGTAATGGAGGATACAGAGCCTGAACCAACATCTTCTGTAACCTGGAAGGCTCCCAGTGGTGGAACCAAGACACCAACCCAGCCACAAAACCTGACCCATACCTGTCCTGCCTGGAATATGTGCTGGGGCAACCGTGACTCAGAACTGATAAGAGTGAACAACCAATAACTGGTCTAACTTGAGGGCCAAGCCACAAAAGGGAGCTGAAGCCTGACAATGAATGGGAAACTGGATGGCTTGGAGAACTATCATGAAACCAAACACAACTGACCCAAAAAAAAGCCAACTGAAATGACTCCTAATATATTCTGCTATACTCATAGATCAGTGGCTAGACCAATCAACATCAGAGGTTTCCTCTGGCAACTGATGGGAGCAGATGCAGAGAAGCACACCTAATGCGAGCTGGAGCTCAGGGAACTCTGAAGGAGGAGGAAGGATTGCAGGATCCAGAGAACACAACCCACAGAATCAACTAAACTGAGCTCATAGAGGCTCACAGAGACAAAGGGGCGACCATGGAGGCTACATGGGTCTGTGCTGGGTTTTGCATACATGCTGTAGTTTTGGCCTGGAGTGTTTGTGGGACTCCTAACAGTGGGAGTCCTTTCCTCTTACTGGTTTGTCTCATCAAGGCTTGATAGGATGGTTTGTACCCAGTCTTACTCCATCTTGTTATGCTGTATTCATTTGCTATCCCAGTTCTTTCCTGAAGAGAACTGGAGTAACAGTGGATCTGAGGGGATGAGTGGGGGATTGGTGACTAGGAGGAGTAGAGGGAGGAGAGGCTGCAGTTGGGATGTGTAATTTAACAACAAAAAAGTGTGCACCTCCACCAGAGGCTTAAGTTTTTTTCCAAACAGGGTTTCTCTGTGTATCCTTGGCTGTCCTGGAACTCACTCTGCAGACTAAGCTGGCCTTGAACTCAGAGATCCCCTTGCCTCATGCACCAGCTCCACCCAGCTGGTTAAAAATTTTATTAATGACAATAGAAAAAACTACACTGCATACACATCATACACAGTATTATACATTCCATTTCTCTTCATTCCTAAACAATCACATGGTACACATTAGGCTAATCTTTATATATGAAAAAAGTGAGCAAAGTTACACACCTACTGTGATTTCATCATTAAGAATCAAATCCAGGTCTCTCCATATTCTTTTAATCACTAACCATGCTACATCCTTTTCATGTGTGTACACTTGAAAGCCAACAGTCATTTTAGGTGTCAGCCCTTAAACGCCATCCTCTTATCGGTCTGTTGGCTAAGCAGGCTGGCCAGCAAGACCCGGGAATCCACCTGTCTCTGGGCCTCCAGCACTGAAATTGTGAGAGTGCCACCACACCCAGCGTTTATATATGGGTTCCAGAATTCAGGTCTTCCTGCTAGTGCTTGCGAAAAACACTTTACCAACTGTCATCCATGCTACCTTCTTCTCTATGTCTTTGTTGTTTTATGTTCAGCTTTAAAAAAATTAATTAGCTTTATTTATTGACTCTTCCCCTCCTTTGTACTTGAGGTGGGAGTCTCCTCATGTAGCCCAGGTTTGCCCAGCTCTTGATTATCCTCCCAATACTGGGATTACAGGGATGCAGCATCATACTATCAGTTATTTTGAGCTTTTCTTTTTCTTTCTTTTTTTTTTTTTTCTTTTTTTCAGAGCTGGGGACCAAACCCAGGGCCTTGCACTCTGCCACTGAGCCAAATCCCCAACCCCTATTTTGAGCTTTTCAAAGCAGGTACTTGCTAAGTACCTAATGCTGGCCTTCAACTGGCAATCTTCCCACCTCAGCCATGGAGTTCTAGGTCTACAAGGATGCACCATCACCTCCAACCTATCCATCCTTCTTTGATAAATATCTAAAAAGATGTGAAAAGGCTTCTGGTCTAACTGAAGAGACATAAATGATATGGAAAATAATTAAGTCCATGTCTGAGTCCTATAGAAGTATTTCACGCCAGGTGGTGATGGCCCATGTCTAATCCCAGGACTTGGGAAGCAGAAGAGAGTAGATCTCTGTGAGTTTGAGGAGAGCCTGGTCTACAAAGTGAGTTCCAGGACAGTTAAGGTTACACAGAGAAACCCTGTATGGGAATAAACAAAAACAAAAGCCGTCCTTATAACCCAGCTAACATGCAGTTACTGTTATAGAAATCACTCACCAAGCCGAGTTTTGAATTCAATTTTGTTCTCAGGATCCTCATCTTTCCTAAAAATAGAAGAAAATATTGTGGGTGTGGGGGAGACAGTAAAAACAGAAGAAAATGTGGGGAGCACTAAAATATGCCCCACTTTAAGTGTACCCTTCCAACCATCGAGCCCTCTCTGCTGCTGACTCACTTGGTTTCCTTTTGGGGCTTTTCCATGAGTTCCTCTTCCTCCTTCTCTTTGCTGGCAATCTCAGCTCGCACCTAACAAAGTGCACAAGTGTACAAAGAAGGAAGTGAGGGATCCAGGCCCTTAACCACACCAGGGTGACAAGGGAAGACCTCCCCAAGGAATTCAACCACAAGTTCTACAGACAGGCCACCTATAATTCTGCTAAACCAATGGTCTGGGCAAACGTGTCCTTCACTTCACAAATGTCCAAACATGAACACTAACTAGTATTTCTCTCCCCATCTTTAAACAGAACTCACGGGGTTGGGGATTTGGCTCAGCGGTAGAGCGCTTGCCTAGCAACCGCAAGGCCCTGAGTTCGGTCCCCAGCTCCAGGGGGGAAAAAAAAAAAAAAAGGTTAAACAGAACTCACCTTTTGAAGCAATGCAAAATCCAAACCTTTCACCAAATGGGTGTGTTCCATATCACCACCCAAGAATTTAGACTCCTGAATCAATTGTCTTCTCTTCTCTGCTGCTGATTTGTCCCTGAATAATGAAAGAACCATGTTGAAGCAGTCCATTATGAAAGACAAATTCCTGCTGAAATTCAAGCATGTGCTCCCGAGCAGGTTAAGCTGTAAGAAACCTAGAGTGTGACTGTGGCTCTGCTCGGAGGATCCCCTACTCACGCCTCAGCAGTGGGGCCCACGGCCCTGTAGTTGGCTGTTGTACTAATCAGCTCAGTTTCCTCATAATCTTTGTTCACACCATCTCTCCGTTCCTTGGCACGGTCCCGGTATTTCTCTGCGAGTTCTCTCTCTCTCTCAATTTCTTGCTGGCGAAGCTTGGCATAATAACTGTGACCAGAGAAGAGAAATATACACGGCTTACCAACTCCTATCTCAAGGTCAACACAAGTGGTCCTGTTTCCTTATATCTGTGGTGAAAACTATGTATGTACTGACAGAACTGCCAGTCGACTCTTGATCATCGTCAACATCAGAAATTCAGTTTCCGGGGTTGGGGATTTAGCTCAGTGGTAGAGCACTTGCCTAGCAAGCACAAGGCCCTGGGTTCAGTCCCCAGCTCCGAAAAAAAGAAAAAAAAAAAAAAAAAAAAAAGAAATTCAGTTTCCTCTACCTCAGATCTTCCTTTTTACTGCTACCACATGCCCTCTCTAGATGTACTTTCACAGTAGGAAACCCCATCTGTTACTGGACAACTCCTCTGCTCCTTCAGCCACAGACAGTCTCACCTTACAGAGCACTCTCCTCTCCCATCCCTTTACCTTTTCTTCTTCCTCCTCCGTGCAGCTGGGTCTTCATCCTCATTGTACTCTCTTGGCATCCTAGAAGATACAAGAGACTCACTTATAGCAAAATAATGCCCCAGTCCTTAAAACTCACAAGGCATTGAGAACACATCAGAGGATGAGATAATAGGATAAATTCAAGGCCAACCTGGACTACATGGTAAAGTCCAGTCAGGTCTAGACAATGTCTCAAAAAAGGAAAAAAGGCAAAACAGCCAGCTGTACCAGGACACACCCCTGGGCTCAGCACTCAGTAGGTCTCTATGAGCACAAGGCCAACCTTGTCTACAGTGACAAGGCTAGCCAAGGTTACACAGTGAGACCATTCTTAAATAAGAGAGAACAAAAAGGAAAACAGCACAATACAAAAACCAGTGTTGATCAGGCAGTATATTATCAATATCTGTACCTCTCATTATAAAAAGCATCATAAATATCTAATTGACATTAACATTAAATACTACCTTAAAAACCTGTTGTAGACTATCCAGTAATAACAGGCCCAGAAATCTGTCCATTTGCACAAGCAATGACTCTATTACAATATTCATGAAGGAATAATAAGAACCCAGAGCATCCCAGTCATCACTAAAACTTCAGTCTTCATAGAGAAAAAAATTGGAAGCAGAGGCTTGAAAAGAGGTCTGGCTCTTGAGAGGAGTCTACCAAACTCTGGCTCCACAGAAATGGACAGGCAGGAATGAAAAGGCTTACTCATGGTGACGTGACTTAGAAGGTGGTGCAGAAGTAGGTGCAGCTCTTGGGGTCATAAGAAGTTTCCTGAAGTCTTCATTGGTAAGTTTTGATCTGTAAGAAATTGTAAAAAAAAAAAATCAAAATCAAAATCAAAACCAGTAGTCAATAGGAAAGAAGACGGTAAAATGCATGGTTAACTGCACTAAAATAAGGGAGATGCCAATTCCAACACAGTACTGTTAATATTAGAAGTCCTTTTTTTTTTGAAGATTTAATTATTTATTTTACAGTGAGTACACTGTAGCTGTTGTCTTCAGACATATCAGAAGAGTTTATCGGATCCCATTACAAATGCTTGTGAGCCACCATGTAGGAGCTGGGAATTGAACTCAGGACCTCTGGAAGAGCAGTCAGTGTTCTTAACTGCTGAGCCATCTCTCCAGCCTAACACTAGAAGTTCTTGCTTTTGTTTTGTTTTGTGTTTTTTAAGACAGGGTTTCTCTGTGTAGCCCTGGCCATCCTAGAACTTACCTCTATAGACTAGGCTGTCCTCAATCTCAGAGATTCACCTGTCTCTGCTTCCCAGAAACTAGGATTAAAAGTATGTGCCACCACCTCCTGGCTCAGAAGTTTCACTGAATCAAATGTGAGTAAAATTTGGGAGTATGGATACTCTCATATAGATTCAAGAATGCTGTGATGGGGGCTTAATTCTGTACTAAAACTAGGCACACAACAAAAGGGGAGATTAAGTCAAAACTGGGGACTTGCAGATCATAGTGGCACACATAGTGACAAAAGATGAAAATAGGAGGATAGCTAATTTGAAGCAAGCCTGGGCTATATCTTAAAGGGTAAGGGTACAAGGCCCTAGGTTCAATCCTCAGCATTATCAGAGAGGGGGGATGGGAATAGGCGGTAGACAGAGAGAAAGACAGAGAGAGAGAGAAAGAATTTTAGATTAGAATGTAGGAGTACAAGTATATAATCCCTGCACTCGAGAGGCTGAGACAGGAGGATCAGATTAAATCCTTTCTGAAATAAATAAAAACTTTAAAAGAAACAAGGTATAGTAGTTCTGTATGAGCCTGCAATCTCAGCACTTGGGAGACTTGGGGGAGGAGGAATGCCATGTCAGTCTGGGATAAAGAGTGACCCTATCTCCAAAAGGGAGGGCTGGCAAGAGTGCTAAGTGGGCAAAGTGTGTGCTCTTCAAGCTTAACAATCCAAGTTCAGGTCTCCAGAACCCAGGTAAGAGCTGGGCACAGCAGTACAAGTGTCTGTAATCCTAGCACAACCCTTCTCAGGAGATGGGAGGCAGAAACAGAAGAATCATCAGAAGCTTGCAGGCCTACCAACCTGGCTGCCAGCAGTGGACAAAAGAAATCCTATCTCATAACAAAGTGGAAAATGAATACCTCACCCCAAGGTTATCCTCTCATCTCCACGCGTGCATCTACCCGCACACTCAAAGTAATAGTAAGTATAAAAGGGATTGAGTTGGTGAAGTTACAAAAGACAATTTTACATTTTCCAATGCTTAACTTTCACCAGGGAAAATTCTTATATATGCTTACATATGCAATAAAGCAACACAAACACTAGACTCTTCCTGCCCATAACTTCTCTTCAAATTCTCTTATGTGGGATTCCTAGTTCACTTAAGGTTCACAGAGATAAAGAACTAAATGTTCTGAATGTTTTATGTTTTTGTTTTTTTTTTTAAGTCCTTAATTACAACTTTACTAAAAACCTGACACCAAAGCAATCATTTTGTATGACTTACGAAACTAAGCATAATTACACCATCTTGGTAACTGAACTTACGATAAAGTTTTCTGTGGGAAAAATAAGTTTATCAAGTTATACAGGTTAGCATTTTTCTCTCAATAAACCATTTTCCAGGAACTGTTGGTCCATTCTTGCCAACAAAATAATCTGAATTCTTTCAGCCTCTTTACCGTCTCTCTTGCTCATGGCTCAAATCATTCCGTACTCCAAAGACAAAATTACTCACTGGTGGAAAGAATGAGGATCATCCACATCGTGGCCATCTGGGGCCAAAGGGTTAGAGAAGGGCTCACCTTAAAGGAAAAAAAAGGACATTAAATCAATCAATCGTTTAATGTGTGAAGTTCTGTACAAAAACTAGCAGTTATAAAAGTGAACAACATAGTGGACAAGATGAAGGGCAGCAGTACTTAAGCAGAAAGTATAAGTACTGAAATGGGAGGACTACAAGAAACTCTTATTACCAGAAACTGGGAGTGGTACCTACATCTGTAATTCCAGAACCAGAGAGATTGAGGCAGCAAGATTTTGAGGCCAGTTTGGGCTACGCACTCAGACTATCTCAAAAAGAAACGAGCAAAAGAGCTGTTTGTGCCGGTATGTGCCTGTCACCTCATCACTTGACCAATGGAAACAGAAAGATAGGTTCAAAACCCGCCCGCTAGATCCGTTCTAGATCCTTGCCCACTTGGGAAGGGGGGTAGGGAGCTATAGAGCCAGGTTTTCCTAAACGAAGAATCAACATTTTTCTCCCTAAAGATTGCTTCCTAAGTACTACATCAAAGAGCTCAGCATCCGGTAATCCCAAATACTTGGGACTTTTGAGGTTTGCCTGAGAGCGTAGCGAGCCTCCCCTCCCGCGTCAAATAAACAAAACAAGCCCCTAAAAGAGAGGCACAAGCCATGGTTTACTAAGGAGGGGATAGGGAGGTGGGGCTGCTTCAAAACGCCGGTCCTCAACAAAGAAACAAAATTTGAGGGCAGTTCAGCAGGGCCTCTCCTAAAGGCCAATGGTTCGCGCGCCTCCAACAGTCACACAACTGGCTTAAATTCAGCAAACTCAACAAGCCTAGTGTCTCTAGTCCCGCGGGCAAGAAAGAGTGGTTGACTCTAGCCTTACTATCTCGCTCCGGCATTTCGGCCGCGGTCTCTCAGCGCCAGCAATCGCGAAATATCCTCAACAAAACAGCGGCGACAAACTTTTATCCACAATGCACCACGAAAGCCTGCGACAGAGCTTTGCCTTCCGTGCCTTCCGGCTTCCTTCGCGTCACTACCATTCTGCCCCTATAAAGGCCTCATTTAATTGCTAAGATTTGTCCCGCCCCTCCCCGCGTCATCCAATCGATGACGGAGACTAGAGGGTCGCTATTGGTCCGATTGAGGGAGCTGAAAGGCCGTGATTGGGTGCTCCTTTGCTAGCAAAGATGGCGGCCGCAAGCCGAGTAGTCGGTGCAAAGCAGGTACTGCGTGAGATTCGCATTCACTTATGCCAGCGTTCCCCAGGCAGCCAGGGTGTGAGGTGAGTCGTAGCGTGGGAAGGCGAGTGAGCTTCGGAAGGTGGAGCTCTGACCTTGACCTCCGGAGGCGGGGGGTGTCAGGGTCAGTGTGTACCTTTGCCCGCTAGCGACAGTCTCTCCTCCCGCCCCGCAGAGATTTCATCCAGCAACGGTACGTGGAGCTGAAGAAGGCGCACCCCGACCTGCCCATTCTAATCCGCGAATGTTCAGAGGTGCAGCCCAAGCTCTGGGCCCGTTATGGTGAGTACTGGTCGTTGGAGGTCAGGGGCCCGGGTTGCAGAATACGGGATAGAAAAACATAAGGAGCCTCCCCACGTCATGGGAAGACGGGGCTGAAGGACCAAAACTCCAACTGATAAAGAAATTCACATTTACTTAGTTGTGTGATGCCTTTTATTCATGGCAACATATATATGAGGTCTGACTGGCTCTTGGGCTGGACTGAGGAATTTTTTGCAGTTCAGAGTGTACTTCATGTAAAAGACACGCTTATGTCAGCATAGGTCCTTCTGAATCACATCTTAGCCAGGACAAATTAAGGGACGAAGCATTTTAGTGACGTTAAGCACTTTATGCTTACAGCTTGCGCTGGGTACTTTAACTCATTCTCATTAGTCTTCATTAATGTTGTGGATGGGTGCTTTTCCTTTGTAAATATTAGAACACTGGCACTAAACATTATGGAAACACCTAAAACTACGAAGCTTAAATAGGATTGAGCTTTTGCATTTGGGCCCCTTCCTTAGAGCGTACAATGGTTGGCTTCCACCATTCAGGTTGTTACTTGCCCCTGACTGCATATCACTGTCTCAAAAAGGCATTCCTGAGCCAGGCTGTAAATCTCAGCTCTAGATATTCTCAGGCAGAAGCAGGAGGATCACAAACTCAAGGTCTGTCTGAGGCTAGAGTGAGTTCAATGCCTGAGTAGAAAATTTAGTGAAATGTTATCTCAAAATTTTAAAGATACACAAGAAAATGGTGATCGCCTTTCATGTGAGAGGTACGGGTTTGATCATCAGTACCAAAATAAAGCATTCCCTGACCAATTATAATATTGCCTCTTAAATAATCCTTAAACTAAATGGTGACATTTTAATCATTTCAACCCTGACAAAGCACTTTCTGCAGGTGGGGAGAGTCACATCCTACTACAAATTTGTTGTAATCAAGACTCCTATAAACTAATAAAACAGGTTTCCTCCCAAAAGCACACAGAAGGACAGACAGAAGTAACTAGCGTGTAGTGGTATATGTACATAATACCACACATATTATGCTGAGTGCACTATGGCCGGCCAGAAAGTGGACAGTCAGCCAAGGCTAGACCCCTGGTCAGTAGTTAAGGCCTACGGTGACCCTAAAGCATCACTCAGACACATTTCTTCCTGTACAAAACTCTACTAGGACCTGGGAATTTTTAATAGATTCACTGGATTAATGCTAAGTACAGCAAGACCACTTTTTTTAAAGGCAGGATTGCAGTGTAGCCATAGCCAGCCTGGGACTGACTGTGGAGCCATGAGCCACCATGTTCAGCGAACCATCTCTCTTTCCTTTCTTAACAACTTTAAAAAAAAATACCCTTTATAATTTTGTGGCCCCGTTATGCAAGATACTCATTTAAATCATCTTTCCTCAGCTTTTGGCCAAGAGAAGAATGTGTCTCTGAACAATCTGAGTGCTGCTGAGGTGACCAAAGCCATGGAGAATGTGCTAAGTGGCAAAGCATGAAGTGTCTCCACTGAGGACTGAACAAGCCCACCAGAACCTACTGGACTGGAGACAATGTGGGGAAATGTGTTCTTTTGGTTCTTATAAAGCTTACGCTGTACAGTGTTGCTTCAGAATGTTCTCCTCATTACCTTTTCCCTCTTACTGCGCAAACACTGAGGCAAAGTAGCTTTATATAAAAATACTATTTTATTTCTCATCAATAAACCCCAGCTACCCGCTGGGATGTCGCATGTCATTACCCAACTTGCTGAAGAGGATGAAACAGTATGATCTCAAGTGCAACGCCACTCTCAGGTATACAAAAAGCTGCTAGCTTCTAAAATGAAATAGGAGCCCCTAGAATAAATATGCTGTAGGGGACAGGGGGTGACATTAAGCAGCCAGATCATCCAAGAATAGCAGTTGTCTGTCGGAGAGCATGTATCCTATCGTGAAGCTGAGTTTCCTCCTGATGCTTTTCTAGGGCCTGAAGCCCTGACTGCTGCAGAAAGGCATGGGCAGCCTGAGGATAGAGAAGGACAAACACATAAACCCTGAAACCCAATTCCTGGAGCTCCCTGGGCCAGCCCACTTCTTAGACAATACATTCCTAACAAGATGAAGGTTCTAACCTTCAGCCCACACAGGCTAGCCTTGCCCAGAGAAATGAATATGGGTAGGGCTGGAAGAGGAGGGCACCATGGGAGGACCAGTGGCTTCTGAGCAACAGATTGCAAACCAGACCCACCTCTGGCTGATACAAGAACAGCAGTTGCAGCAGCTCCAAACTCTGGCCTACCACGTCGGTGTCAGAGAGAGCCAGTGTGTTAAGCAAGCAGGAGAGCAAGGGTCCTGGCCATAACCGCTGGCAGTAAGCGGGACCCTTCTCTACAACGTTGCACAGAACTGTAAGCACCTGCAGACACAGAGACAAAAGATGAAAACCAAAAACTATAATAGGCTAAGCAAGGCTGACTACGTACCTAAACGCTAGTACAGGCTCTTTATGTGTCGTTCCCACAACCACCACTGAGACGTTACCCACTTATAAGGAAGAGATGGGTGCTTCCAATAGTTTGTTGGTTTGCCCAAGGACCATAAACAGGAGTCAGGGTTAAAGACCTACACCTGGACTGTACTAGCTCTTTAACCATACCACACCACCTACCAGCCCTCAACTAAGGGTACCTAAGAAAGCCCAGGTCTGTTCTCCCTATTTGCATTGAGCAGCAGTTCATGAACTCAGATGTTATGGAATACTTACCAACATGCAGACCACATTTGACAGCGGCAACAGCTGCAAGAGGGGCTCAATCAGATTCAGGGAGAGCAATGAGGTACAAAAAGTAGGACTATTTGCTGAAAAGGAAAATGTCATAGGAAGTGCCTTTAGTGCTAAACTGCTACCCCCACAATCCTACCCACTACAACCTAGGCCATGAAGAACTAGCCGCTACGTCAAAATCCATAGCCTGCTCGGTTTCAAACAAGTACTGCTCTATCCAAATGGGAGGCATAGGGGCCTTCAAGGATAAGAAGCATGTCCCTGGAGAATGTGCAAGCAGACTTTTCCATCTTCCTTGAGTCTCTCTGCACTCCCATACTCCATTCCATGAAGCCCCTGACCACAAATGTAGCCCCCAGGAGGATATGAGCATCAGAAACTTCCTTAATACAACTTTGAGGAGCCAACATTTCTGGATCTTAGATAGGGATTGATGGGACAGCATCTCCACCCAAGAGTACAAAATGGGTACATTCCTGTTGTTGAACTGCCCTCGGTTCTTCCAGACCAACTGTTCCCACTTCCTGACTCTAGTAGCTTCAAGCTCTAAGGTCAGTGTACCAAGAGGCTGAACATGCCATGGAAGAAAGGGTTTTATGTTTGTTAACATGTATATACATGGCATCCAGTACTCAACATGTGCACACATACTCAGAAGTTAAGGGGACAGACTCTTTCAGGTGTGCAAGGCACTGTGTGTCCACATGGGGGAGCTCTGACTTCATTTTTAGTCAGGAAGTTGAAGCCTAGGGTAGACACATGCCCCAGTATTTTCAGAATGACTAGGTCAGAAGAGGAGACCCTTGGCTAACTGGCTCTACAAGAAGTGCGCTTCATCTGGAATATTTTTCTGACCGAAGCTTCAATAGAGTTAATTTACAGAGCAAATTGGCAGTAATTGGTGAACAAACTAAGGTTGAGAGACAGAAGAGTGTAGGCCCTGAGGAAGAGGTCGGGATCCCTGGGAATACTTTCATCCCAACCTGAACGGAATGAGGCAAGTTATTGGGAAAGTGGAAAGGAAAGGACTGCCTAACAGCCATGGGTAGATAGAGGGAGGGTCTTCCTTCAAAGGGTCCTTTCAGGGAACCAAGATGAGAGACCTTCACTGACACGGTAGGGAAAGGTGTGGACCCTCCTATATAGGTTTTGAATTTTCCTCCTAGTCTCCCCACCCCCTTATTCTCTGCCTTTCCCTCAATCTGTATTTTGTTTCCTAACAAATCTACCCTTCCTTTGGCCTTAATAAATATTTTAATAATGATAAAAGACCAGGCCTAGGCAGAATGTAACAGATACCAGTGAGGTTGTTGAGGAGCCAGAGGCCCTCAGGTAGCAAGGCGGGCTGTTTCTGAAGGAAGAACTGGAGAAAGATAAATAAGGCTGCCACAAGTCGCTCGTCTCTGAGCTCCATTTGCTGTCCCATGGCCTCCGCTGGCACTTCTGTTAACAGGTTGCTTAGACACCGAACCACAGGGCATGCAAGCTGCAAAGACAAGCTGAGAATAGAAGGAGAAAGACACGGCAGAGATGGACAGACAGACAGACAGACAGAGTGTAAAATCCCACAGACCCTCTCCCTTACCAGCTCTAGTCCCACATCATCCGTTCTCTGCACAGCCCCAGCCAAGTCCACCAGCAGCAGTACCAACGTGGGCAGAGCCCCGTGGGTGAGGAGCACAGCATTGTTGACCTGGCTGGGTGACAGGAAACAGGCAGTCACTATCAAGTCGACCCTACCGTTAAGCTACAAAACAACCCAGTCTGTGGGTTTCCGAAGCAAAAGACAGCACCACAGAGGGATGAAAAACTCACCAAAGCAATTCCAGAAACTAAATCCAGTCCTTAGACTTAAGTCATCTGTAGGGAGCCCCAGGAAAGACATTTTCCCAATTGGCCCGTTACCTGCAAATGATATAGTGAAGGCACCAGGCAAACTCCATAGCAACCCCAAGATTCAGCTTCGGGCCTGGTCCCATCAATCGCAGCATCTGCTGGGGAAGGCTGGAGTCCAGAATAGAGCTGCCACAAAAGCAGACTGTGAGCAGGAGCCATGGAGATACCAATGGTTCCCCTCAAACACTTGTAGTGAGAAAGTGTCCAAACTGTGGGAATCAGATCTGACTGAGCACCCATGGGCTATACTACCAAGAGCATCAACCATAGCTGGGCATCTGAAGATAGAGTTTTACTCACGGAATGATCTTCTCTGGAGCTTCCTTAGCCTGCAGAAGCTGGGACAAGGCATATCCAAGGGCCTCCAGCACAGCCACATGGGGGGACTAGAAACAGACAGGGTAGGGATCTGACTGGAAAATGGGCCAAAAGGACCCAGACGTTTAACCCTTTGACAAAGGGTAGAGGTTGGAAGCTACCTTGCTAAGCCAGTGGAGCACGTGAACAGAAGCTAGGGGAGGCTTGCTAGGGAGAGACCAAGGAAGCACTCACCTGGATGCAGGCAGCAAAAGCCGGAACAATGCCCTGTGGCAGGAGCTGCTTTCTCACAGCCTCGCTCTCCACGATAAGGTTCCCCAGTGTGTACAGACACAGCTCCTGAGAGCAGGGAACAAAAGCACTGGGCTGGGCTCATCTCACACCAAGCCAGGAATGGGAGAAGGACGATGGCATGTCCCTGTTCTCGGAGCTCACAAGAGAGGGGAGATGATGGATACATGCACTGTTTTGTATTTTCCTGTACCTGCCAGATCAAGCTGGCCCCAAAGGCATGCATATATTATATACATATACATATACACGTACACGTACACGTACACGTACACGTACACGTACACGTACATGTACATGTACACTCTAAGCCCAGAGCAAGATTAAAAGGAACAGGTCTTACTATGAAGTCTGAGCTGTGACCAGAGAGGTAGGTGAGGAGGTAGGAAGTAGCTGGCAGGCAGGCCTCAGCCACTGCAGACTGCTCAGAATGAGAGAGCTCATGTAGGCACCGAGCCGCCTCAAGCTGCAACAGGGCCCGATTGCTGGTCAAGAGCCCGACAAGGGTCCGCATGCTGCCCTCCAGCCTACATGAATGACACCAGAACCCCGCTAAGCCTGTGGTCTATGCCCTCCACTCTCTTGCCCTGGAAAGCCCCAACCACCTACACTGACCTGATGAAGGTTTGCTGTGTGTCAGGGTGCTGCAAGCCTCGACGAAGGCTGACCAGAGCCTTCTCCCTCTCCTTTTCATCTGTTCCCCGTTGGGCTAGCCGAAGAAACTGCTGGACCTGGATCCCAGGACAGGAAAAGGAAGACATGTAATTGCCATGAAGCACACCCTAAGTCTCTTGTCTACCAACTTTATCTGTGGCATCTACAATATCCTCTCATACTCAGAACTTGTTATTGGTAACCGCATGGCCTGGCATGGTGGGACAAGCCAAGTCTGAGATCAGCCTGGTCTACATAGTGAGTTGCAGGACAACTAGAGGTACACAGAGACCTTATCTCAAAAAACAAAACAAAGAACTAATATGGCTACTAAGCACCATCTGGGCAGGCCTGTTAGGCAAGGGATCCTGTTACCCGGCCTACCACTAACTTCCAAAGAATCTGAACCTGTGTCAGCATCTGAAAAATGTAGGTACTCCACCTTCTCATAGGGCTACTTCCGGGATAATATAAAGCTCTCCACCTGGTGAAACCTCCCTCCTTTCACCTGTTCTCCCATGCAAAATACAGTCCAGCAACACCTACTAATAATGTGCTTCATGCTTCCGCACCTTTGCACACCTATCGCCTCTGCCTGTGATATACTCCAGACTCTAAGTCTTTCAGATTTCTGCTCTTCGTGGCCTCACGGCAGTTAGTTCTAGCTTCCTCCAACAAATTTACGAGTTTTTCTTGGGCCTCATGTTTCCTCCTACGATAAAAGTGGGAAGAAATCTGTCTCCTTCCTTGGTCTTTGAACACTCTGGGCTCCATCTTGTCAGTCTTTGTGTGCCTCAAGGCCCTGGCGTAAAGGAATGAATCACCATACAATGAATCAACATCATAACCTAGGAGCACCCGCTCTGTCAAGTAACACAGGCATCACTAAAACGTAAGCAATGTCTGCTGAATGTACAGACACTTTCCTTTACTCGCTCAGTAAATCTGGGCTAGAGAAGGAGTGCAGTTGGTAAAGGCCTAGCTCAGTCAAATTCCTGGACTAGATTCCCAGCACTCCTGTAAAGCAGTGTGTTGGTGAACAACTATAAGCCCAACACTTAGTATGTGGAAGAGGATAAAGGTTCAAGGTCACCGTCAGTTAGATCTTGAGTATAGGCTGGGATACAAGAGACCCTTCAAACAAAACAATAACAACAAAAGGGTAATGAATAGATTTATTCCAGATATTGTGGGAGTGTATCTGGAATTCTTTTCAGAGTCTTGCTATGGATCCTGAATTGGCCTCAAACTCAGGATCCTTCTGCCTCAATCCCCTAAACGCTGGAATTACAGGCAAGGCACACATCTGCCTCCTGTCAGGGTCTAGTTAAGTCTAGTTTGGAGAGCCGGATATGATGGTGCATACTAGTAATTCTAGTACCTGAGCTGAGGCAGGAGGACTGCCAGTTTGTGAGACACTTGAGAAAACAAAACTTTAGACATGGTAAAAGCACAGATCTTGAGACAGGAAAACAGCTTCTATATGTTCCAGGAACTGAAAATGAGACAGCGGCCGGGTTGAGGTTACTGACAAGTCGGTAAGAGGTTAGACTATATATAGTTTAGCGGGTCAATGGAAGGATTTTGGTTTCTTTGTTTTAAAAGGAAATCGGGATGGCAGATGAAGGCCCTTTTAAAAGGATGATAATAGTATGTAGTTGGTGGAGACACCTATGCTAGAGGGGCACCATAGACTCAGGAAATCTTTAAAAAGGTTTAAAAACAATAGGCAAAGACTTGGTTGATGATGTGCTGATATAAGGATGTGGGACACTGAGTGGTACAAGGTTTCCGGCTGTTTCCGGCTTGATCCAGCGAACAGCTGGAGGTTAAGAGCGGCTGGCCATCAGATGTGGGTTGCCCAGACCCTCACCTCGGCTTCCCCAAGGAGCACAGCTGCACTCTGGCCTCCGGTTTCTTCCGGGGCGTCTTCCCTCAGCAGCCTCTTGCTGACCAATTGCTGCTCCCTCCGCGCCTTCCGCAGGGCTGGTGGCAGAGGAACGACTCAATTAAGCTAGGCGGTACACACTCGGCTCCGAGCCAGGGGTCTCTTTTCCCTACTCCCAACCGCCACATTTGCATTTCCCCTGGCTTCCTCGTCCATCCGCACCTGCCTCCCGTTCCCGCCGCCGGCGCCGCAGTTCCTCCACCCCACACGCCAGCGTCCTGAGGCGGCCCTGCCGCCGACCCCACATCTTGCAGCCAAAAAAATCCTAGAGATCGGCGGCTACGGCGCGGCCCGGGGAAGGTTGGAACTGCGCAGGCGCTGGACAAAACCAGAAGAAAAAGTCACTCCCGGCGCAGGGGTGAGGGGTGGGGCTGTGCGTGAGGGCGGGGCGATGACGCGAGGGCGGGGTCAGGCCGGAATTTCGTAGGTGGTAGGTTGACTCTGCTGTCTCTCAGAAGTCAAGCTCATGAAAGAGACCTCCTCGGACATGCGCTGTCACTATCCGCTCAGCAAGCACATATTCTTAAGAATTCACTGATTAATTCACCGATTACTCGGCTTCCACTGATGAGCTCTTCCTAAATGCTTGAAGCATAATATTCCAATGAGAGATGGCTTTAAGAGCATGAATGGGTCTGGGACCAATTTCCAGCATTCACCTCAGGCAGCTCACAACTACCTACCTATAACTCAGTTCCTGCGTGCATGCGATGCCATGCAGGCACAGTAGACATATCATAAAAATAAATCTTGCTGGTCTTGGTGGCACACACTTGTAATTCCAACACTCAGGAAGCAAAAGCAAGATTCCTGAGCGTTTGAGACTACCTGGCCCACATGCCGAGTTCTAGGCTAGCCAGGGCTACATAACAGAAGAATCCTATAAAAGTAACTTTTATCCACCTGACCTAATTGTCGTCTCCAAGGCTCACTACTGCCTTTGTCTACTAACCTAGGCCTGGTCCTGGAAGCTTCTAGACTCAGTACAATCTAATCTTGGCCTGGAATATTTTCAGCCTCTGAGATTCACTGCTGAATAAACTCACCCCTTCCTAGTTGTTGCTGAACTCGAGCTGGCTGATTCAACTCAGCTCTTCTGGCTCAAACTCCTTACTTAGTTGACCGATTCAATCTGGCTTCTCTCTCAACCTCTGACATTTTGCTCTGTTTGACCTGTAAGAGTCCATGATTCACCGAAGAATGATACCCAGAGTAAAATAAGAGGTAAACGCGAAGAGTGTCTTATTCTGCCGAATTCCAGCATGCTGGAGTCTCCCATTACCAAAGTAAAGAGACAACCAAATGAGCTTGCAAGCCTGATTTAAGGCACCTTAGAAATTTCCCCCATAGATGACCTCTATGTTAATCTGTTGGGTCCATCTCTACGGACATTCCAACACGGGAGTGTGGGGGCCAGAAACTTGCTGGGGGGTCTGGGAACTGTTGCTGAGGAAGTAGCTGGGGAAGTCTGGAAACTGCTGCTGACCATTGTCGTCACCTCAGGCCAGGTGGTTGGGCAGCTTCTGAGGCCTGGACTTGTCTGGAATTGCCCAGCTCTTGGAAACAGAGATTTAGGCCTAATCTCCTTAACTGCCAATTTCTCAGACCTCAAACTATCTCTGTTACTCTGTTCTAGTCCTGGCTCTTCGTTCTCCAGATCCATCTGTCTTCACTTGTGTGTTTACCTTGTTCTCTCTCTGCAACCTGTCTCTGTACAATATCCCAATAAAAATGCCTCTGTCGCCTCTGCTGCTGCAGCCGCAGCCGCCTCCTCCTCCTCCTCCTCCCTCCTCCCCCTCTTCTTCCTCCTCCTCATCTTCTTCCTCATCTTCCTCTCTCTCTCTCTCTCTCTCCCTCTCCCTCTCCCCCCCCCTCTCTCTCTCTCCCTCTCCCTCTCCCTCTCCTGTCCCTTAAGTAACTTCTCTTTCCTCTCTCTTCTCATGAGAGTTGGGCATATTCTATTTTGTCAAATCTTTCTCTAATTTGTGACTTGAAGTCCCTTTCAAACACGGCTGATTTCTTCTACAAACTAACTTTTTATGTGGTCAAAATATCCTGCAACAGGATCCCTTTTAGAAAGAGGGTGGGATGGTAACTAAAAATAAATCTTTTAGTCTAAATAAACATGTATTTAATTTTATGTGTATGAGTGTTTTGCCTGAATGTATGTTTGTACTCAGTGTCTGTGGAGGCCAGAAGACAGTATCAGAGTCCCTGGAACCAAAGTTAACGACAAGTTTTGTTTTGGGTTTGCCGGTAGTTTTCTGGTTTGGTTTTTTTATTGTTGTTGAGGGTTTTTTGTTTGTTGGTTGGTTGGTTGGTTTGGTTTGGCTTTGGTTTTGGTTTTTGAGACCTGTGTAGTAGACCAAGCGAGTTGAACTTCGAAATCTGCAGGTCTCTGCCTCCTGAGTGCCAGGATTAAAGGTAAGCACCACTATCCAGTATAATTAGTTTTGTTTGTTGTTTTGTTTTGTTTCGTTTTGTAAAAATAATATTCAACTGCCATTTGGATGCTGGGAATTGAACCCATGTCCTCTGGAAGAGTAACCAATGCTCTTAACACAATGTACCCCAACACCCACCCATCCTATGGACCTCTGATAACACCTAGTAATAGAGATATTTATGAATTAGTTGATTTCTTTCATTCCGTGGTCACTCCTAGCAAGAGTCAGTCTCAGGACAAAAAGGAAGCCCTTTGACCCTCTGTGCTAGCTAGTTTCGTGTCAACTTGCCACAAGCTAGAGTCATTTTTGGAAGAAGGAATCTCAATTGAAAAAAATACCCACAGAATATGGGCCAATGGATAGCCTTTGTTACGTTTTCTTGGCTCACTATGGGTGGTGCTATCCCTGGGCTGGTGGTCTTAGATGCTATAAAATGGCAGACTGAGCAAGAAAGGAGGAACAAGCCAATGAGCATCAGTCTTCCATGGTCTCCACTTCAGTTCCTGCCTTGCTTCCTGTTCTGACTTCCCCCGGTGATAGACTGTTGCTACCTGGAATTGTAAGATGAAATAAACTCTTTTCTCCTCAAGCTCTTTCTGATGTTTATCACAGCAATAGAAATCTAACTAAGACATGCCCATTCTCCATCCTTTCCTCCTTTCTCCCTGTTACTATCCCCAGTCTATAAGGGGTCCACAAACTCTCTGGTTTTCCTCAGCTAGAGTCGGCTCTTCCTCAGGTTCTCTCCGGTTAAACCCATTCCTTTGTGAAGTCACGTGTTTCCTTGTTCTTCTCTCTGACCCTTTCAAAACTGTCACTCAGTCGCAGTATAATCTGTTGATGGTTTTCTCTCATACTTCCTTCTCAGCTCCAAGAGAATTAGTTGTTC
This sequence comes from Rattus norvegicus, assembly GCF_021556685.1. Taxonomy (NCBI): domain Eukaryota; kingdom Metazoa; phylum Chordata; class Mammalia; order Rodentia; family Muridae; genus Rattus; species Rattus norvegicus. The sequence goes on along the minus strand of NC_141551.1, from coordinate 28,485,533 downwards.
TGGTGACACGACGACTTTCCTTGGTGCCTTTACTCTTAAGGCAAAATGCTGTAAGTAGCTTCACAGGAAGGAAGGTCCTTGAAGAGACAATTCTGTCTCTCTTCTTTTGGTTATCAGACTACTGAAATAGTGGACCCCCAAGAAACTGGAATTTTCTCCAGAAATCTCATGCTGGGAAAAGAAAAAACCTAAAGCTAAAAACGTGGCTTCTCGGGCTGGAGAGATGGCTCAGCGGTTAAGAGTGCCGACTGCTGGGGCTGGGGATTTAGCTCAGTGGTAGAGTGCTTACCTAGGAAGCGCAAGGCCCTGGGTTCGGTCCCCAGCTCCAAAAAAAAGAACCAAAAAAAAAAAAAGAGTGCCGACTGCTCTTCCTGAGGTCCTGAGTTCCATTCCCAGCAACCACATGGTGGCTCACAACCATCTGTAATGGGATCCGATGCCCTCTTCTGGTGTGTAAAGACAGCTACAGTGTACTCATATGAATAAAATAAATAATTAAAAAAAAAAAAAAAAAAAAAAAAAAAAAACGTGGCTTCTCTCCTCATGCCAGGCAGAGGAGGGACTTCCCATCCAAGTTTCAGGAATTTGTGCTGGGAAAAGAAAGAAAAGGCCTAAATAAACCCTGGTACTGGCCAGAGGAAGAACTTATCCTCTATAAAGAGCAATTTCACACAATGCTGAAGGCTTCTCAGACCTCTTGCTAGGGAGATTAAGAGTCAGATAATGATAGGCAAGACCCCTAGACTGGGGAGCTGCTTAGATATGCGTAACCCAGACCCTCTCCATAAACTTTAACCTCATGGGCTGGAGAGATGGCTCAGAGGTTTAGAGCACTGCCTGCTCTTCCAGAGGTTCTGAGTTCAATTCCCAGCAACTACATAGAAGTTCATAACCATCTGTAATGAGATCCAATGCCCTCTTATGGTGTGTCTGAAGACAGCTACAGTCTTATTCGTGTACATTAAATAAATATTAAAAAATAACTTTAACCTCACTTCACGATCCTGAAGCTAAATGGTGGGGGAGCTCCCTGTATATCTTTATGCCTCTTTCTGAGGCAGTCACACCAAATAAATACTCTTTTTTATGACCCCAAGTTCAGGAACAATACAAATGAAAAAAGTGAATTGTTCTTTTTTTTAAAAAAGTATTTTGGGCTGGAGAGACAGGTCAGAGGTTAAGAGCAATGGCTGCTCTTCTAGAAGACCCTAGTTCAGTTCCCAGCACCCACATGGCAGCTCACACCTCTCTGTAACTCCATTTCCAAGGGCTCCAACACCCTCACACAAACATACATGCAAGCAAAACACCAATGCACATAAAAAACAAAAACAGAATCACAAAAAAAATAAATCTTTTAAAAAGAGATTTATTTTTACTTTATATGTCTTACTGTTTTGGCCATGTGTGCATAGGTATATACACCATTGTGTGCCTACTGCTCCCAGAAACCAGAATGGGGTGCTAGATTCCCTGCACCTGGAGCTGCAGGTGGGTTTGAACTGCCATCTAGGTGCAGTGAACCAACCTACCAGGCTGAGAGCAAATGCTTTTAGCTATAGGTCTCTCCACAAATTGTTTTTCACATCAACCTCCTTCCTCTGAATTTAGTTCTGTCCCCTTGGAGTCTCTACCACAAAACAGTCAGTTAAATATGTACAGATTTAACACCTTGTACCATGTCTCCAAATCCAATATTTTTCCAACCCCAGGACATACTGATCACCTACTATGTACCATCCTGCTGTGATGGAGCTAGTGTCTGGACCTCTTCTTCTTGCAACAAGCTTATAGCAGTGGCGCCTCCTCCTCCTCCTCCTCCTCCTCCTCTTCCTCCTCCTCTTCTTCCTCCTCCTCCTCTGAATTGATGGGAAGGAGGCATGTACATGCCACTACACATGTATGGATGCAAGTCAGAGAGCTGGTTCATTGGTTCTCTTCTTACATCTTTTTTTAAAATTATTTATTTATTTATGTGAGTACACTGCAGCTGTCTTCCAACACAGCAGAAGAGGGCATCCAACCCCATTGCAGATGGCTGTGAGCCACCATGTGGTTGCTGGGATTTGAACTCAAGACCTCTGGACGAGCAGTCAGTGCTCTTAACCACTGAGCCACTTCTCCAGTTCCCCTCTTCTTACATCTTTAAGCGGGCCCTGGTGCCTGAACTCAGATGTTAGGCTCTTATGGCGCACACTTGACCACTTGCTGACCCCAGAATAGTCTCATAGTCAGTCTCTCTCTCTCTCTCTCTCTCTCTCTCTCTCTCTCTCTCTCTCTCTCCTTCCTCCCTCTCTCCCTCCCTCCCTCCCTCTCTGACATGTTTTTTTCTGTGTACCCTTGGCTGTCCTGGAAGGAACTTATTCTGTAGACCAGGCTGTCCTCAAACTCACAGATCCACCTGCCTCTGCCTCTGCCTCTGCCTCTGCCTCCCATATACTGGGATTAAAGAATTGTACCATCACTCCTTGGCCCAAATAGGCTCTTAAACACATATCTAACTCCTGGTGGAGAAGATGAGATGAGGTCCCTGCCAAAGCTATGTCCTGCCTGAAGAGTCCATTCAGACAGCTACCACTGCCCAAACTGCCTCCTGTATCCACCTGTCTGCCAGCTTGGTACCTCCACAAGACCCAGACCCATACCCTGCACTACCATCATCTTGGTGTTACTTTGCGAGCATGTGAGGACCTGAGTTTGGATCATCCCTGGAGTTGGTAAGACAAGTAGAACACATGTAACCCCAACTCTTGAACAAGGCGGAGAGAAGGGGATAGCAGGGCTAGCCAGTATAGCCGAGATGATGGGCACCAGGTTCCTTAAGAGACCTTGTTTTAGACAAATAAGAGGGAGAGCAGTAGGAGAAGACATTGGACATCAACCTCTGTCCACCACATGTGTACCCCTCACATGCGTGCACGTACACACACGCACACACACACACACACAGAGAGAGAGAGAGAGAGAGAGAGAGAGAGAGAGAGAGAGAGAGAGAGAGAGAGAATCCAGAAATCTAAGGTCAAGAAACTTATCCAGGTCTCACAACCTCCGCTCTTAGTATGTGTATAGTCAGCTCTGCTTAGTGAAACTCATCAGGGATGTCACAATGACCTGGCCTGGATTTGACGCATGATTCCGGAAATATAGAGAATGCTCAACAGGATATACAATAGGCGGTATGCTCTGAGGTTTCCTTGTTTGGCTTGAGAGCAGACAAGCAGCTATTCATCAATTAACACTTCTGCGGAAATAAAATATCTTCATCAGGTGAGGTGGCACATGCCCGTAATCCCAGGACCCAGGAGGCAGAGGCAGACGGATCTCTTAAAGATCTTGTCTTTAAAAGAGTGGGGCTTGGGGGAGAGGAATTGGGAGGAGAGAGGGAAAGGAAACTTCGGTCAGGATATAATAAATGAGAGAATAAATGAAAAATAAAGCAAATGAGTAAGAAATAAGAGTGATAGATGGAGACAGTAGTGTCACCCTCTGATCTGCATAAGAGCATGCAACACACACGCGTGCACACACACACGCACGCGCGCGCGCACACACACACACACACACACACACACACACACACACACTCACAATTCCAAGTAGAATTCTCCCCAGAAGTCTAGGGATACAAACCTGTGCGGGCTGTTATAACTGTATGGTTGCAGTCTTCCACCTATGGGACACTGGTTTCTTTCCCTCTATCAAAACCAGTGACATACTAGTTAATTCTCATTCAACACAGTCCAGCTCTAACTTCCAAATTTACTGGAATTGTTCTTGGTGGGAAAATGAGAAAGCAAAGTGGAGATGGAAAATGCTTCCCTCAGGCCAAATTAGAAGCTGGAATTACCCACAAAGGCAGATGCAAGTGAGTTCTCATAGCGGGGCACCTCCAACCCTTTAGAGATGGCGTCATCAGGTTTCCAAAGAAAGAAGCAGCAGATGCAAAGATGATCCATCTAATGCACTTATTAAAGTGCTTACCTACCAAGGACTGTGCCATCCTCAAGACACAGAGCAAGGGAAAGAGGTTCCTCCTAAATATGTCTGTCACAGGAAGTTTGTCTGAGGTTGGAAGCTTAAGGTCTGGTGTTGGTTTTCTTTAGTGTTTTAACAACCTAAATACCTTAATGTCCAGACTCCCTGATTGGGTTCAGAAAAAAAAAGTGACATTTAACTAAGACAGACTGTCTAAGGCACTCTGAATTTCTTGGTCAAGACAAGAAAAAAGTGAGGACATCTGGAATATCCAGCAGAGTGTCCGTCCCTCCCTGCAGAACACTTCATTGCAATATTTACTAGAAGTGAGGATAGGAGGAAGAGAAGTGAGGAAGCAATTAGAGTTCACAGAGGAAGGGACAGGGTGACATCCCAGGATTACATAAACTTAAAGGGGCTGCCAAATTGGTCAAAAACTGCTTTGAAAAACACCTTGCTTTAGTTGGGCATAGTGAGACATGCTTTTAATCTCAGAAGACAGAGGCAAATGAATTTCTGTGAATTCTAGGCTAGGTCGGTCTACATAGTGAGTTCCCGAACAGCCAGGGCTATATAATAAAATCTTCTAAAAAATGATGATGATGATGATGATGATGATGATGATGATGATGATGACGACGACGACGACAACAACGACGACGGCGGCGATGATGACCATGATGACCATGATGATGACAATGACAACAATGACGATGATGATAAACCTTGCTTCCCAATTCTAGGAATGCTGTACAATGTGATTTGGCCAATGTACCACTATCAAATACCACATTTTGTTTTGTTTTGTGTCAACGAGGGTGCTGAGGATACCTGAAAGAGAATGGGGGACAAGAGACACAAAGAAGGACGCCAAGACAAGAGTCTGATCAAGGCAACAATTTTATTTTTCTCCAAGGCTGAATTTATACCGTTATAGGGGTAACAGAGGGAGGGGGAAGTGTTAAACATTTACACAGGCCAAGGACACAATATTCGTGTGATCAGGGAATAGGCTGATGTTGACAGGATGTCAGAAAGGTCACAGGTTTGTCATATCTATTAGTCAGCAGGATGTTGGTTTTTCAGAAAGGTTACAGGTCATCACGTTGGGCGTCTTGGGGTCAGATGTATTTCTCAGCAAGGTCACAGCTTTATCATATTATTATTCATTTTGACCACCAGATTTGTATTAGTCTTCTGCAGCTGGCTGGGGATTTTCCATGAACCCAGTCATACTTAATTCTAACCATAATAATAACATCAATAATGGAGGGTTTCAAGGGCATCACTCCCAACATCTCCCCCTTCCTTATAGTCAAATGAAAAGGTGGCCAAATGGCCGTGCTGTCCTGGAATGAGCCCCTTGGGAACTGCGTCTGTCTTAGGTTGGAGTGATATTTGTCACATGGCCAAGAGAATCTTGTGGCCAGGGTCCGTCATGGGATAAGGCAGCAGCTAATGGCGGCCCTCCTGTCTTAGGCCCTTTATTGTGAATATATCACTCTCTTACCCATCATTGACTGTCCAGCTCAGCATGCAGGGGTGACAACTCATTGATTTTTCAGCAAAGACATCAGGACAACGGCAGAAAAGAATGTTGGCCTCATTTGGCTGAAGGACAAAAATGTCCTTGCCTGGGCTAGGAGGAGATGTGTAGGTGATCTTGGCCCTCATCAAAGGCATCCTCCATAGCTAGACCTGAATAGGTTTTGTTGCTATATTATCTACCTGTTGTTTAATAAAGCTGGTTAAACGATTAAGTGCCCAAGGGCCAAAAGATATAAGCAAAAGAAGGCCTACTAGGGGGCCCAACAGAGAGGGAAGCAGGGTGGACAACCAAGGGGAGTTGGAGAACCAATTTTGATACCAGTTCTCAGCTTTTTCTCTTTTCTAAACCTTCTCTGACCTTTTTCATGCTCTCTTTAACTATTCCTGCCTTATCGGCATAGAAGCAGCATTCTTCTGTGAGTGCTGTACAGAGTCTTCCCTGTTGTAAAAAGAGCAGATCGAGTCCTCTGCGATTCTGAAGGGTCACTTCTGCGAGGGATGAGAGGGAGTCAGAGAGATCATTGACCCCTTGTTGGAGCCTCTGGACATCAGCGTCGGTGGTAGCACTAAGTTCTTGATATCTGGAGTTAGATAAGATCAGGGAAGAAATGCCTGTTCCTGCACCCACCACCCCAAAACCGAGGAGTACAGAGATGGTGAGTGCTGAGATGGGTTCTCTGAGCTGTCTAGTCAGCACAGCGGGTGGGGACTCGAATGACTGGTCCCACAAGTGGAAAAATTCTTCAGAATGATAATGCACAAGATGGGGAACCAATTGAACCAATACACAAAAATCAGAACTATCAGTGAAAAAAGCCTCAGTAGTAAAACAGGGTGAGACCATCAAGGCAAATCCACCAAGCATCATTTTGAGGTAATAAATATTGAGAATATTTGTCAGGGGCTATGGTTTGATTACAAAGGTGGTGGGGAGATGAGATCCCCCAACACAAAGCCCCAGCCCTGACACCTGGGACAGGGACAAACCATTCCATTCCCCTGGTTGCCATCTGCAATGGTGGGAATCATTTATGGGGATAAAGTCTCCAACCACAGCTATTCCTTCATAAAAAGGGGGTTGGGAATGATAGCAGAGCCTACAATCTTCAACTAACTTAGGATCTGTAAGGTTTAAGGTCAAAAAGGTCTGATTGATCAAGGTGAGAATCAAATTTTTGGTATTGGGAAGGTTAATCTTCAGGGGGTTAAGGGGGCCCGAGGGAAATAAACTGGGTGGGCTGGAATCATTGTATATAATGGGGGCTGTTGTGGGGCTCTGGAAAGTTTTTGGAGGGGCAGGAGGAACCAGGATTGGATTAGGGCCCAGGAGGACTGGGGAGGAGGAATGCACGGGCTCTTTAACAATTTTATGGTAAATAGAAGGCCTGTATCGGCCCCTGGTTGAAACATTCTAAGGCACCAAGTATATTCACGTGTCCAATCCTGGTTTCAAATCGAGGAGGTAAATAATATTTGGGGGGATGCACCATCCCCTTGTTTTAGAATTAGAACCTTCACAATGGGAATCTGAGACATGTACATTAGTAGGACGGGAGGTATTATAAGTCAAACAACGCAGTGTATTAGGTGATAAAATTCTTAGGAATGGGGCTGGGGATTTAGCTCAGTGGTAGAGCGCTTACCTAGGAAGCGCAAGGCCCTGGGTTCGGTCCCCAGCTCCGGAAAAAAAAGAACCAAAAAAAAAAAAAAAATTCTTAGGAACAGAAGAAAGGGGCCAGGCAAGAAAGCTAGGGGGTGGCCTGGTGAGAGCTGGTGGAACAACCAGATCAGGTGACAAATAGCATTCAGTCACACAGCTAAATGAGGAAGCTTTCTTGGGACAAAAAAGCCATTGCAAAAATAAGTGCAAGCTTTGTGCCTGTGAAACAGAAAGGCGAGCAGAGGGGCAGCTGGAGGCTGTTACTGGCTGTCTCTCTGGACTTAGATTCTCCTTAAGGAGTACCTCCCTTCAGTGTCAGCTCGGTGGATCTGCCTCTCAAGAGACCCAGCCTCCAAAGGACACTAGGCTTCCAGTAAGAACTAATAACAAAAGGATGGAGAGATGGTTAGGACCTGGGTGCTAGATGCCAAGTAGCTGACAAAAGAATTGTATGGCTCGTCCACTTTAGGGGGGAAGTTTCTTCCAGGCTGTCAGACATGCCTGGCAACCTTGAGCCAAAAGACCAGGAGAAAATAGCATCTGAGTATTGAAGGAGGCTTGCCCAAGGGGGTGTGACCCAATTGAAGCCTTGGGTTTCAGACAGTAAGCTATAGTCAGAGATAACTGGCTATAAGGACTCTTTCCACTGACATTCCTGAGGCAGGAGTCACAGTTGAGCTGGGCTTCCTGCCTCTTACATCCAATAAAGAGATTGGTAACACTGGAAGACTGATCTTTAATAGAACATAGCAGTAGCAGTCCTTCACCAAGCTGTCTCACTGGGTTAGAGGACCATAGAAAAGAAAACATTGATCCTGACCTTGGCCACAGCCTCCAGATGGGGTAGGCTGAAGAGCCGATGCCAAGACTTTCTCCTGTTACCATTGTAGGGTAAACATAGTCAAAGCCTGTTCCGAATTCTGTCTGGCAAAACAAAGTTACTCACAGTCTGCTGCTGACTCTTTCTGAAACTACTTTAGACCTTGCTTTTGAAACAAGGTCTCTATTTAGTTCTAGCTGTCCTGGAACTCTATTTGTAAACCAGGCTGGCCCTGAACTCGAGCTGGCCTGCCTCTGCCTCCTAAATGCTGGGATTAAAGGCATGCCCCTCTAGCCAAGCTAGCTTTTTAAAGAAAGGTATTGAACAAGCTGGACATGGCGACTCACACCTATAATCCTAGCGTTTGGGAGGCAGAGGCAGGAGGAGAATTGCCAGTTCCAGGCTAGGCTAGACTGGGCTACTAGAGTGAGAGACCATGGGGAGAAAGGAGAGGTAAAGAGTGAGAGAAGAATGAACTAATAAACAACGGAGTGAACAGGGAGAAGGGAGAACTGTTTTTCATATTAACTCTCAACCTTGAGCTGTATTCTGCCTCTGGAACCCATAGATGAGTTCACAATCTTTCCACAAGTGTCCAGTTACACTCAAAAAAAAAAAAAAATCAAGGGCTTGGATTCGGACGGTGGAAAATTGCTAGTACTATGACTATGGGGGAAATGGAGTTGAACTGATGGGACTGAGCAAAAGAATACTGATCTAGGGGCTGGGGATTTAGCTCAGTGGTAGAGCGCTTACCTAGGAAGCGCAAGGCCCTGGGTTCGGTCCCCAGCTCCGAAAAAAAGAACCAAAAAAAAAAAAAAAAAAAAGAATACTGATCTAAGGCACTGTGTGATTCACCCTTTTCCTGTATGTACCAGACAAGCCCGGGGCGCCTCGGTCATCCTCCTGGCACAGAATGCCCTAATGCCACTTAGAATTCTTCCTGTTTCCGTCCCTCCCTGCAAAACATTTCATTGCAATATTTACTAGAAGTGAGTAGGGTTGTTAGGAGGAAGAGAAGTGGGGAAGCAAGTTGAGTTCACAGAGGAAGGGACAGGGTGACATCCCAGGATTACATAAACTTACAGGGGCTGCCAAATTGGTCAAACCAGCCTGTGTAACCTAGAAGCCAGAGAACGCTGCTGTAAAGGAAAGAAACTGAAGCCTTTCTCGGAGCCTGTCTGGGCTGCTCCCACTCTCAGAATCTACCGACCATGGTGAGTCAGACTGTCTTGGAGTGGAACTGGAGCCAACCTGAGGAATCTCAGGATCTGGCTGGAATCTCTCTGACCCTTTCTTTCTCCTCAGAAGCTTATGCTCGGCTTGTTGCTGTTGCCTTTGACACTGGTGCATGCCTCTCCCGCCACACCAGAACCCTGTGAGCTGGACCAGGACGAGGAAAGTGTCCGCTGCTACTGCAACTTCTCAGATCCGCAGCCCAATTGGTCCAGCGCTTTTCTATGCGCGGGGGCGGAAGACGTGGAGTTCTACGGCGGCGGTCGCAGCCTGGAGTACCTTCTAAAGCGTGTGGACACGGAAGCAAATCTGGGGCAGTACACTGATATTATCAGGTCTCTGCCCTTGAAGAGGCTTACTGTGCGGTCCGCGCGGGTTCCTACTCAGATTCTATTCGGAACCCTGCGTGTGCTCGGATATTCTGGCCTCCGGGAACTGACTCTTGAAAACCTCGAGGTAACCGGCACCGCGCTTTCGCCGCTTCTGGATGCCACCGGACCCGATCTCAACACCTTGAGCCTCCGCAACGTGTCGTGGGCAACAACGGATACCTGGCTCGCAGAACTGCAGCAGTGGCTAAAGCCTGGACTCAAGGTACTAAGTATTGCCCAAGCACACTCACTCAACTTTTCTTGCAAACAGGTCGGCGTCTTCCCTGCCCTTGCCACCTTAGATCTGTCTGACAACCCTGAGTTGGGCGAGAAAGGACTGATCTCGGCCCTCTGTCCGCACAAATTCCCGACCCTCCAAGTTTTAGCGCTGCGCAACGCGGGGATGGAGACGACCAGCGGCGTGTGCTCTGCGCTGGCCGCAGCAAGAGTGCCACTGCAGGCACTGGATCTCAGTCACAATTCACTGCGGGATACTGCTGGCACTCCGAGCTGTGACTGGCCCAGTCAGCTAAACTCGCTCAATCTATCTTTCACTGGGCTGGAGCACGTACCTAAAGGGCTGCCAGCCAAGCTTAGCGTGCTTGATCTCAGTTACAACAGGCTGGATAGGAAACCTAGGCCAGAGGAGCTGCCTGAAGTGGGGAGCCTGTCACTTACAGGAAATCCCTTTTTGCACTCTGAATCCCAGTCGGAGGCGTATAACTCTGGCGTAGTCATAGCCACAGCTCTTTCACCCGGATCAGCGGGCTTGTCAGGAACTTTGGCTTTGCTCCTAGGACATCGCCTCTTTGTTTAAGGAACGTTTGCATCTTCCTGGTTTCTGAGGGTCCTGGTCAACAAATCCTCTGCTTTAAATTTATTAAAATCTTAATCCACAATGTAAGGAAGGACAATCAAGATGGCTCAATGGGTAAAAGCCACCAAGCTTGACTCCTGATTTTGATCCTCGGGATCCACACCAAAGGAAAGAACTCTCTCCTGAAAGTTGTCCATCGGTGCTCACAAATAAATATATTTTTTTTTCCGGAGCTGAGGACCGAACCCAGGGCCTTGCGCTCACTAGGCAAGCGCTCTACCACTGAGCTAAATCCCCAACCCCACAAATAAATATTTTTAAAATAACGATGTGCTTGTTGGTTTTGTTTGCTTGGGTTTTGTTGTTGTTTGGTTTGGTTTGGTTTGGTTTTGAGACAGAATCTGCCTACATATCCTTGGCTGGCCACAAACTCACAAAGATCTGCCTGCTTCTGCCTCTCAAATGCTCTCAAATGTTAAAGGATGTGCCTCTATGCCCAGTTTAAATAAACCTGAACCACGAATGAGTCCAGGCCACTCACTCCACAGATCTTTACTGAGTATCTGTTACATATCAGGCTCTGTACTAGATGAGGAATTCTCTCTCTTTTTTTTTTTTTCTTTTTGGCATTTGTTCTTTTTTTTTTTAAGATGTATTTGCTATATATGAGTACACTGTAGCTGTCTTCAGACACACCAGAAGAAGGCATCAGATCCCATTACAGATGGTTGTGAGCTACCATGTGTTTGCTGGGATTTAAACTCAGAACCTCTGGAAGAGCAGTCAGAGCTCAAAACCACTGAGTCATCTCTCCAGCCCCAAGGAATTCATTCTTAAACTTTCTCCATCTCTCTAGAAATCCTACTTCTCCTCAAGAACTGCCCAGAAATGTTCTCGAGCTCAGACTGTGGAGGACGATGAATGTGTAATGAGGGCTTTCCCAGCAGATTACTGGGCACTGGGGTTAAAGGATAGCTGAACAGACACAGGAGGTTTGAATGAGAATGGCCCCACAGGCTCATATGCATAAATGCTAGATTCCCCAGTTGGTGAACCTGGAAAGAAAAGAATTAGGAGGAGTGGTCTTGTTAAAGGAGATTGAAGAGGCGGGGCTTTGAGATTCAAAAGCTCAAGCGATTCCCAGTTAGCTCTCTGTCTAGTGCTTTGTGATCAAGATAGGAATGAGACCTCACCAAGCCAGATGCCACATTCCCTATCATGATGGTCATGGACTCAGATCCTCTAAACCAGTAGTAGTTCTCAACCTTCCTACTGCTGGGACCTTTTAGTATAGTTACTCATGTTGTGGTGACCCCCAACCATAAAATGATTTTTGTTGCTATTTTTTTTTCTTTTCTTTTTTTTCCGGAGCTGGGGACCGAACCCAGGGCCTTGCACTTCCTAGGCAAGTGCTCTACCACTGAGCTAAATCCCCAACCCACTGTTGCTATTTCATAACTATAATTTTGGCTACTGTTATGAATCATGATATAAATATCTGTGTTTTCCAATCACTTAAGTGATCCCTGTGAGAGGGTCATTCAACCACCAACTTTATTTTTTTTAAAGATTTATTTTTATTTATATGAGCACACTGTAACTGTCTTCAGACACACCAGAAGAGGGCATTGGATCCCATTACAGATGGCTGTGAGCCACCATGTGGTTGCTGGGAATTGAGCTCAGGGTCTCTGGAAGAGCAGTCAGTTCTCTTAACCACTGAGCTATCTCTCCAGCCCAACCCCCAACTTTCAAGAGCCAAACCTCCAGCCATTTTCTTATATTCCTCCTTTCTCTTCCACACCCCTCTCTTCCACACCCCAGAGGAGGTGAGGGGGACAGAGATGTCTTCTGTCCTACATGAACTTTGAGTTTTGTAATTCCAGGTGTCCTTGTCACTTACATAAAACTTCAGTGGCTTTCAACTTGTTAAACCGTCACCCAACATTGGGATTTGTGTAAGATTCAAATGTTGATTTCTGTGCCTACCCCTCCACCTCCAATCTAGTTGCAATCCTTATTCTGAAAACTCTCTGCCTCAATGTTGTCTAAACATTGCTCACCAATTATTTCCCAATTGGTCAATAAAGAAGCTGATCCACCAATGACTGAGCAGAGGAGCGAAAAGGGCTGGACTTCCTCTATGCCAGTCAAAGGAGAGGAAACAGGAATTAGCCTCTGAGGAAAGGGTCCAGAAGACACCATAAGAAGACACCTGGAGCAGAGAGAACCAGATCAATACTAAAGTGCAAATATCTTAGGGATTTTGGCTGAGAGGTAGCCAGGTTAGTTTGGAGGATTAAAATAGATTAAAACTGCTCAGTTGTAGTACCTTAAAGTTATTAAATAAACCTAATAGCCCTGTCTCAATTATCTGGGAGATAGCTGGGTTAAGAGAAATATGCAACACTTATAAATTTGCACTAACAGATTTGGACTTTGGAAACAGGTGAGGCAGTCTGTCTATAGTGGTTGCTCTGGCTATAAATATGAGGATGGCCTTTCCAAGTTGACTTGCACATTTGGAAGCAGGATAACAGCTCATCCCCTGGGAATAGTATCAGAAAATTGGTCATCTTAAGACAGTTTCTTAGATTTGAACAGTTTTATCATATTTCATCATCATACAAAGATGAACTATAAACACATTACCCTTTCACATAACACCCAATCCGGTTACACTGGCAGACAAAAATGATAGTTGTAACTCAAGGAAAGGGAAGAACCAACTCCTTCTTGGAAGGAATTGCAATAAATGAAACGTCCTTGTTGTTTTCAAAACAAAATCTCAAACGTTTGATTTGCCAAAAGAAGACTCAGGAGCCAGATACTGTGGCGGAAGCCTGCTAGCTCGGAGAGGCAGAGAAAGCACCCAGATGACCTCCCAGAAGAAAAAAGCTCTCTCTCCTTCTCCACTATGTCTTAAATGCCCTTCAACTCAAAGACTCCCCTTTCTATTTCCTGGGTTTTCTTATGTTCGATCCCTGGCAACTGTTTGCTTGCTCCACCTCTTGACCTATCATTGACTTTCTTTAGCTCTTGTTTACAGAAAGCTCTTGGGTTAAGAGTGTGCTGCTAGGGGGGTTGGGGATTTAGCTCAGTGGTAGAGCACTTGCCTAGCAAGCGCAAGGCCCTGAGTTTGGTCCCCAGCTCCGAAAAATAGAAAAGAAAAAAAAAAAGTGTGCGCTAGGACTGAGCCATACCTCAACAAGAAACAGATTTTTTTTTTCAGTTCACAATTTCAGGGTTCACAATGTGATCAAATATCCTGTAATACATGCCAAACATAAAATGGCCACCATTTCAAGGCCATTTCAGAACCTGAAAGTAGACAAACAAAACTGAGTTTTAGGTGGGAGAGATGGCTCAGCGGTTAAGAGCACTGACTGCTTTTTCTAGAGGTCCTGAGTTTAATTCTCAGCAACCACATGATGGCTCACAACCATCTGCAGTGGGAATTGGATGCTCTCTTCTGGTGTGTCTGAAGACAGCTACAGTATATTCACACACATGAAATATATAAATCTTAAAAAAACAAAACAAAACCGAGTTTCATGTGGTTAGAAAGAGTTAAAGTGGTAGGCAAGGAAGCCAGATATATTTATACATTTAAGAATTCATTCCATGGTGTATTGCACTAAACCCTGAGAAATGAGCAGGAATAAAGAAGCCCCTTCTCTTATGGAGTTTAAATTCTAGTTGGATATGGACGCTATGAATTAAATAGTTGTGTCTTGTTGGGATACGTTTCATAACTTAGTTGTTAGCATGCTTGCCTGCATGCACAAAGCCCTGAGTGAGTTCAATAACATAAACTCTATAATCCCAACATTCAAGGATGGTGGCAAGAGGTTTAAAAAAGTTCAGGGTTGGCTTCCTCTTCCTGTAAGCGGCCAGAGGTGACCTGTGAAGATGATTCCCTACTCTCTTGACCCAGAAAATCCTACAAAATCATGCAAATCAAGAGGTTCCAACTTTCGAGTTCACGTTAAGAACACGCGGGAAAGTGCGCAGGTCATCAAGGGTAGTCATATCCATATCTGAAAAGTCACCGAGTATCTGAAGGATGTCACTTTAAAGAAGCAATGTGTCATTCTGGTGGTATAATGGTGGCGTTGATAGGTGTACCCAGGCCAAACAGTGGGCTGGACAAAGGGAGAGTGGCCAGAAAAAGAGTGCTGAATTTTTGCTGTACATGCTTAAAAATACAGGGAGTAATGCTGAACTTAAGGGTTTAGACGTGGATTCTCCAATCATCGAACACAGGCGGATGAGCGAAGCACCTAACATGGCGCCGATGAACCTACAGAGCCCATGGCCACTTAGCCCACCCGTGAGCTCCCCCTGCCACGTTGAGATGCTCCGCAGTGAGAAGGAACAGCCTGTTCCAAAGTCAGAAGAGGAGGTTGCACAGACGAAAAAGATATCCCAGAAGAAACTGAAGGGACAAAAACTCATGGCAGGGGAATAAATTCAGCATAAAATAAATGCAGATTAAAAAAAAGTTCAAGGTTATCTTTGGTTACATCGTGAACCCGAGGCTAGCCTAGAGTACATGAGATCCTGGTGTTTTAAGAACCTACTGAGATTCATACATTGAAAGGTGGGCGTGGTGACACATGCCTATACCTCTAGCACCCAGGAGGCTGAGTCAGGAGAATCATGAATTCTGAGCTACATAGTAGACCCCTGTCTCAAAAACAACAACAACAACAACCCCCAAAACCTCATTTGTTGACACTGTAACCCATGGAGTATCAATATTTAGAAATAAGGTTCCCAAGGAAGTAATCAGGGTAATGTTAAGGGTGGGACCTGATCTAGTGGAATTATCAGAAAAGGTACTAAGGGCCTACATACCTGGTCTCTTTATCCCTTTATAGACCAAGGTGGGAATATAAAATGGGAGAAAGAAGTGAGCCCTCACTAAAACCCACAAGGTGTCTCAGAACTGTCTGTAATTCCAGTTCCAGGGGATCCTGACTGATCTACAATGGAGAGTTCCAGGACAACCATGGCTACATAGAGAGACCCTGTCTCAGAAAAAGAAAAAAAAAAAAGAAAGAAAGAAATTAATTGAAGAAAAGAGAGAAACCATCCAAAAGTGGGAGGAGTGTCCGAGGGGGAAAACACAGTAAATTTCCTTTGTCAAGGGATTTTATAGAGTAATGACAGAAACTGTACATAACTGAAGTAGTGTCTGTTGAGACTGTGTCATTTCAGTGATATCATAAGTCAGGCTCACACTGTGCATGTGTGATGGCTGTGTTGCTCATGCCTACCCAGTTAGGGGTGCTTGGTCATCTCCAAGCTTTGACTGATTTGCTATCAATCTGACATTCAGCCAGTGTTACTTCCTTCTGAAATGAAGTTGACTCAATTGCTGATGGTTTTATAAGGCATCTTTCTTCTTACATTTCATAGATTCAGCTTGCAGTCTTACCGTGGCAGAGAGTTAACTCTATCCCATCTTCCAAGAGGTGGCTGCCATCTTTCTTGGTTATTTAGTGCCTCTTGGGTGGAAGTTTCTTACTAGGAGATCTTTCCTTAAAATTGAGTCAGTTACAATTAGCTGTGTTAAAAGCAAGACTGTATCCCTGAACTCAAGCAGTATTACAGAGCAATAGTGATAAAAAACTGTATGGTATTGGTACAGAAACAGACAGATAGACGAGTGGAATAGAATTGAAGACCCAGAAATGTACCCACACACCTATGCTCACTTGATTTTTGACAAAGGAGTCAAAACCATCCAATGGAAAAAAGATAGCATTTTCAGCAAATGGTGCTGGTTCAACTGGAGGTCGGCATGTAGAAGAATGCAGATCGATCCATTCTTTTTTTTTTTTTTTTTTTTGGTTCTTTTTTTCGGAGCTGGGGACCGAACCCAGGGCCTTGCGCTTCCTAGGTAAGCGCTCTACCACTGAGCTAAATCCCCAGCCCCCAGATCGATCCATTCTTATCACCCTGTGCAAAGCTTAAGTCCAAGTGGATCAAGGACCTCCACATCAAACCAGATACACTCAAACTAATAGAAGAAAAAGTGGGGAAGAATCTCAAACACATGGCACTGGAGAAAATTTCCTGAACAAAACACCAATGGCTTATGCTCTAAGATCAAGAATCGACAAATGGGATCTCATAAAACTGCAAAGCTTCTGTAAGGCAAAGGACACCGTTGTTAGGACAAAACGGCAACCAACAGATTGGGAAAAGATCTTTACCAATCCTATAACAGATAGAGGGCTTATATCCAAAATATACAAAGAACACACAAAGGTAGACTGCAGGGAGACAAATAACCCTATTAAAAAATGGGGTTCAGAGCTAAACAAAAAATTCACAGCTGAGGAATGCTGTATGGCTGAGAAACACCTAAAGAAATGTTCAACATCTTTAGTCATAAGGGACATGCAAATCAAAACAACCCTGAGATTCCACCTCACACCAGTAGAATGGCTAAGATCAAAAATTCAGGTGACAGCAAATGCTGGCAAGGAGGAGGAGAAAGAGGAACACTCCTCCATTGTTGGTGGGATTGCAGACTGGTACAACCATTCTGGAAATCAGTCTGGAGGTTCCTCAGAAAATTGGACATTGAACTACCTGAGGACCCAGCTATACCTCTCTTGGGCATATACTCAAAAGACGCCCCAACATATAACAAAGACACATGTTCCGCTATGTTCATAGAAGCCTTATTTATAATAGCCAGAAGCTGGAAAGAACCCAGATGCCCTTCAACAGAGGAATGGATACAGAAAATGTGGTTCATCTACACAATGGAATACTACTCAGCTATCAAAAACAATGACTTCATGAAATTCATTGGCAAATGGATGGAACTGGAAAATATCATCCTGAGTGAGGTAACCCAATCACAGAAAAACACACATGGTATGCACTCATTGATAAGTGGCTATTAGCCCAAATGCTTGAATTACCCTAGATGCACAGAACACATGAAACTCAAGAAGGATGACCAAAATGTGAATGCTTCACTCCTTATTTAAAAGGGGAACAAGAATACCCTTGGCAGGGAATAGAGAGGCAAAGATTAAAACAGACATGAGAAGTACGGGGCATCCCAGAGAAGACCCAAGATTGAGAAATCCGGACGGATAGAGCAAGGCTGAGTAGTTCACCCTCACAGTGACGGAGGGAAGTGGAGGAAGGAAGTGAAAAGACGGGATTAAGAGAAGTGGGGGCTCTCCATGGCACTCTGTGGCCAGATGTCTGATGTGCAATGGCTTTTTTTTCTGCTGAAGGGTGAAATGTGATGATAGCGGTTTCTGAGCCAAGATCTGTTTCCTTCTAGCTTCTTCTTTTGTTTTCTGGCATCCGGAGCTAACACACCCTAGGTCTTTTTCTCAACTCCTCGAAGAAGAGAGTTTTACCCTGAAAACAAATTCATTTTTTGTTCTCTCTGATCCATTCTATTCCTTCCAACCCATACACTCCAAAAACTTTTCTAATGCTCATTCCCCTAGATCTTTTTTTTTTTTTTGGTTCTTTTTTTTTCGGAGCTGGGGACCGAACCCAGGGCCTTGCGCTTCCTAGGCAAGCGCTCTACCACTGAGCTAAATCCCCAGCCCCTCCCCTAGATCTTTTAAAGATATTTTTAAGCCATTTAAAATCATATTACACAAAGAACATTTGAGTCTTGATTTAAATTATTGTGGCAAAACTTTTTGAGGCCATGTTATGTAATTAGGCTGCCCTCAAACAGGAAATCTTGCTTCTACATCCTGTAAAGGTACAGCGTGGAATTTTAACGTCACCTGCCACATTTTCCTGCTTCTATCCCTCTTCCTCCTGTCTCTTCTTCCTTTCCATTCCAGTCTCCTCCTCCTCCTTCAAACTTCTTACCCACCCATCCTTCCTTCTCCTCCAATGACAGGCCTCCTTCTATCCTGTACCTGCCCCTCACCTGTATTTTACAAATTCAATGGGGAGAAGGTTCTGGTGAAGTCACTTGAGTCCTGAGTAAGTGACTAGGCAGCTGTCCTTGGGGCAGTGGAATTAACATCAAAACACAGATAACTCAGGGCAAACCACAACAAGGCTGTGCCCACGTCAACAATACACAGTCATCTAGGACTCACACAAGGGCTTCCTCCAATTCCAATAGGCAGATCCAGGCCTAGAGAAACAAATGTGTAGACAGTTGAACAGAAATATTAATAATTGGCCACATTGACAGTGTGGACTCAGCCAAGCAGAAACCTTTAGACAGATACATGTCTCTCAGTTCCTTGTCACACACATCAGCTAGGCAAATGACAGATCAGTGGTCACCATCACCATGTTAGTGTTTGATGTCTTGCTCTTATGGGGACCAGGTAAGGGTTTTTTCCTTTCCTTTCCTTTCCTTTGTTTTGTTTTGTTTTGAGACAGGGTTTCTCTATATTGTCTTGGCTATATTGGAACTTGATCTGTAGACCAGGCTGGCCTCAAACTCATAGATCTGCCTGCCTCTGCCTCCTGAGTGCTGGGATTAAAGGTCTGTGCCACCACTGCCCAGCTACACTTTTTATTTTAATGTCTATGGTGCTTTGCCTGAATATTTTGTACCATGTGTGTGTGGGGTATCCTTGGAGGTCATAAGAGGGCATTGCATTTTCTACAACTAGAATTATAGATGATTATTAGCCACCTTGTAGACTGTGAGAACTAAACCAGATCCTCTAGAAGAGCAGCCAGTGCTCTTAATAGATGAACATCTGTCTTACTTAGGGCTTTACTGCTGTGAACAGACACCTTGACCAAGGCAACTCTTATAAAAACAGCATTTTATTGGGGCTGGCTTACAGATTTAGAGGTTCAGTCTATTATCATCAAGGGGGGGACATGGCAGCATCAAAGCAGGCATGGTGTGGGAGGAGCTGAGAGTTCTACATCTTCATCTGAAGGCTGCTAGCAGAATACTGGCTTCCAGGAAGTTAGGATAGGGTCTTAAAGCCCACACCCATAGTGACACACCTACTCCAACAAGGCCACACCTCCTAATAGTACCACTCCCTGGGCCGAGCATATACAAACCATCACAGCATCTCTCTGGCCTTGGTCTAACACTCTTACTTCAGTCTAGAGTGTTGTGTTGGGGTAACCCACCCCTATGCAATGAAGGCATGTCCCTGTATTCTCCATTGTTAATTGCTGTGCCAGGCAGCACCAGGTGAGCAGGAGGTGTAAATGTTTGCTGCTTCCTCACCTACACAAAAAGAAGGGCACATTGCCATAGGGAAGAAGTCTCCTATGCTAATGGATTTTGTGTGTGTTTGTGAAAAGGAAGTGTGGTAGAGGAGAAGAGAGAGAGAGAGGCAGGGGGGTGGGTGCGGTTGGGGGGAATGCGAGTAAAACAGAGAGAGCCATGTGGAGAAGCTTGTTGGCAGGGAAGTTGGGTTGAGTTAGATGGGCTAGCTGAGGGATTGCCCCAGCAAGCAAGCCAACAGCTTTATGCTAGTCAGATGTCTTTGTCTTTATTATTAAACCCCTGGCAGCCAGCCCCACGACAGTGTTGGATAAGTTCTCAGGCTTGGCTTTCCAATTTTGTTTTTGTTTTGTTGTTTGTTTTTTTAAGACAGGGTTTCTCTGTGTAGCCCTGGCTGTCCTAGAACTCTCTTTGTAGACCAGGCTGGCCTCAAACTCACATAGATCTCCCTCCTGAGTTCTGGGACTAAAAGCACTCCCCACTTTGGTTTTTCTAATATGATTTTAACACATTCATGAGCCCAAGTTACTTTGATATGTTATGGGGTGGCAACCTGTCACATTTATGGGCAAATTACTTACTGGTCTGTGCCTCATGGGTTCCACCAGCTGTTGTTATGTTCCTAAAAGGTGCAGAGTCATCTGCCTCTCTATTTGCCCACAGAATAGAATCAAATGCTGTTTGAACAGTCTGAAAATCCACTGGTTTACGCAACAGGGAGTAATGGGGCAGTTTGATGTCAACATGAATTGAGTTTGGTGAAAGAACTACGTTAGAAAACTCATACTTCCTAGTTTCAGATCCTATTGTTTAAACAACAATAATCAAGACAATGTGATAATAGTGTAGAAGTAGTGGTGGATATCAATATAAAAGAAGTGAAAGTTCAGAAATAAATCAGTGTGTCTATATACAATGATTCTGAAGTGGCGTTGATAACATTAAATGAGGAATACTACAGTCTCAATTAGATTATCTCTTTGTAGATGGGTGAGATCAGGAGCAGACTGGAGGACATGCTCAGAAAGTGGAGTTAGAAGGATTAGTCATGAGTCCTAGGTTAGCCTGAGCTACATACATAGTAAAACCATGTCTCAAAAAAGAAAAAACAGTCTAGGGATATAGTTTAGTTGCTAGAAATCTTGTCTTGAAAAATCCCACGCAGAGAGACCCTTACTCAAGTCTTGGGAAATCGCGGACCCCAGACACAGAGAGACCATTTTGGATGTAATAAGCAAAGGCGAGGTTTATTACGGAGACCTATTACAGAGATCTCCGGGCCGACACGTATCCCGCGCAGGAGACAGAGGTGTCGACCCCGAAACTCAAAAGTCAGAGGGTTATATAGAGAAGGCTAGGGGGTTTTGGCGTGGTTACATACAATTGGCTCATTTAAACATAGCAGTGAGAACAAAGCAGAAAGAGTATGTGTTAGAAGTCAGGGGCTTATCAGGGTCTGGAGGATGGCCCTGAGTGAGCTGGGGGGAGATGTCTTCTTGCCAGACGTCTCATGAATCAGTCCCATTAACTCAGGCTGGTTCCTGCATTCCTTTTCTTTATGGCTTGTCAGTCCTGCCTGGACAGTGTTTCCTGTGCTCCTTTATCTTTATGGCCTGCTAGTCCTGGCTGCAGGGCTTAGCCCTGGGTCTGTGGCCTTTTGGGGTTTATTCTTTTAATTTTTATATTTCTAAACCTAGAATTTGTATAATTCTCTTTTCATTCCCATCTTCTCCTACTAAATAATTCTAATCTTAGAATTTTGATATCAAATCTCGTATTTGGTCTCACCAGTTGTCCTAACTGACTGGTACTGTTTTCTCAGAACCATCAACCGCACAGCACCCACTGGATTTTTTTTTTTTTTTTTGGTTCTTTTTTTCAAAGCTGGGGACCGAACCCAGGACCTTGCGCTTCCTAGGCAAGCGCTCTACCACTGAGCTAAATCCCCAGCCCCGCACCCACTCGATTTTTAACAAAAGCAATTAACCTGTTTGTCACGCAGGGGCCAAAAACTAAAAACAAGAAAATTATTAATAATGGCCCAGCTGTAGCAGAGAGTAGGGTAGTCATCTAGGGAGATCTACTAAACTAGCTCTCGAACCATCTCTTATGTGTTTTTCTGTCTGTCTTTTGTCTAACCTTTTTCTAAGTTTATTTATGGAGTCTTTAATTATTCCTGAATGGTCTGTATAGAAGCAACATTCTTTCAGTGTAGCACACAGGCTCCTTCTTTAAGGAATATCAGGTTTGACCCTTTTTTTATTTTGAAGGACTACCTCTGAGAGGGAGGTTAGGTATTCTTGGAGGTCAGCTAAAAAGTCTTTAGCATCAGGATTCTATCTGGACACTATCTGAACCTATACACCAAGGTCATGACTGTCTTTTAGAATTTCTAAACTTATATAGGTTGTGATCCCTGAGGCACAGTCCCAAGAAGTGTTAGGAGTACTAACATATGTAATGTTATATCATTTGTAATAGAAATCAAGCCTATCCCCACACCTATCTCAATGGAACCCAGGACAAACATGACTGAATTTCCCTCTAGGTCCCAGCTCTCAGCCCTAACAGCTAGTACACGGCTGGTGAGGGCTGAGAATTGACGGCTGTCAGGGTGGTCAGCAGCACCAGGTACGGTCCTTTCCAGCAAGGCTCGAGTGTCTGGGCTCAGTGTAGCTGCTTCCGACCTGGAACTGATGGGATGTCTCAGGGTTCTCCGGGGCATAGGCTGCTGTCAGCTGTGAGCAGATTTCTTTCTGTATCACCTGTAGGTCTTTTAGCCTGGCACACAAATCATTATTACTATGACATGTTGGTTCAGTAACATCATCTAATACAGTCAGGGGAGCTAAGGCCCCATATAAGATCTCAAAGGGGGTAAGGCTGAATTTGGAAGGGGTATTTCTTGCTCTGAAGAGAGCAGGAGGGAAGGAGTGTCACCCAGTCTGTGCCAGTCTCCATAGTCAATTTGTTTAGGGTCTCTTTTAGAGTTCTATTTATTTACTCTACCTGTCCTGAACTTTGAGGTCTGTAAATATAATGTAATTTCTAATCGACCTCTAAATACTTGGCCACATCCTGGCTTACCTTGGCAACGAAAGTAGGGCCGCTGTCAGACCAGATTACCTTGGGCATTCCAGACCTGGGGAAGATTTCTTCCAGTATCTTCTTGATGATTGTAGAGGCCGTCTCTCGTTTGGTGAGGAAAGCTTCTATCTATTCCTGAAAAGGTATCTACAAGCACTCGGAGATACTTGTGATTATATTTTTCTGGTTTTATCTCAGTGAAGTTCACTTTAACTTTTCGTTAAACTCTCTAGGTCTCTTTGTCCTGTTTGTTTGTTAAGCATTTACTTACTGACGTATCTTATACTTTTTTACTGTCTCTCTTGGCTAAAATCTTAAAGTCTACTATATATATTTTAACTATTTGGACAAACTTCTTATCTCTTAAATGAGTCTAAAATTCTTAATTTGGCAAAGTGAGTCTTTTGTTTGTTTTTTGGGGGGGGGTATAGCTTTCCCCTCAAGTGTGCCATTGTCCTTTATCTTTTAAGCAATTTGGGCCTTTTTTAAGTGAGGCCATCTCGGGGCTGGGGATTTAGCTCAGTGGTAGAGTGCTTACCTAGGAAGCGCAAGGCCCTGGGTTCGGTCCCCAGCTCCGAAAAAAAAAGAACCAAAAAAAAAAAAAAAAAAAAGAATTTGACTAAGTGAGGCCATCTCTTAGTCTAATCTCAGTTCCCAGTGGCTGTTTCTTGTAGGCCTGTAACCAGGATAGGCTTCTGGATAGCCATTTCCCGAGCCACTTTATCTGTTTTGTTACTGTCCCATGTCACTGAATCTCTTCCTTCTTGATGTCCTGGGCAATGAATAGTACTCACAGTTGTTGGCTTCATCAGGGCATCTAAGAGATGGCAAAGACATCTGTGGTGCTGATGTGTTGGGGGGTTGAGGTTCAGCCATCCCAGATGACATTGTTTTGTCCACCACGGCAGCACCCACTTATCTCTGACCTTCATGAAGAGAACTGTTCCCGTCTGTGGACAAGGTCCTCGGCTTTCAGCAGGGGTCAATCAGCCAGTCGCAGAGGTCTTTCCTCCACCCATGTGTTTCTGTCAGTGTTTGACAC
The DNA here is from genome assembly GCF_021556685.1 of Rattus norvegicus. Classification (NCBI taxonomy): domain Eukaryota; kingdom Metazoa; phylum Chordata; class Mammalia; order Rodentia; family Muridae; genus Rattus; species Rattus norvegicus. The sequence goes on along the minus strand of NC_141551.1, from coordinate 28,461,763 downwards.
TCCTGCTGTGGTGGCTCCAGGTCCGGATTGGGCAGCAAGGTGACCAGATTGTCCCCAATCGGTGGAGAATCTAGTCCATGGCAGCTGACCAGTGGTCCCATCTTTTGGGACACTCTATCAGCCACTCTATCACAGTTTAAGTCCTGGATTGGGTGATAATTGTTAGTGCCCGGCTGGCAGGAGTGATGTGTTCCAAGCAGAACAGCGCTAAGCCATTCATCTCCCAGCATCAGTTACTGGTGCACTGAGACAGGTCTTAAGCTCTACATACACAGTCTATAGATATGTATACACATGGCCTCATCTAGCCATTTCAGCCCACACAAGCCAATTTGGAGAGCAATTTTCTCATGAGCAAGGGATAGGGGCAGTCAGGGATGACCATGAATTAGTGGGTGGGTTACCCGGCCCACGCCAAGGTCCACTGTTCTTCGGGCAGTCCATAAGTATTGTTTGTTGTCAGTAGCTCTTTGCACTCAAGGTCTTTGCACATTGGCCCACTGGAGGGGGTCATAGGAGCACAGAGCATTGGGTCCCTGTATTCACACTTCTCTTCTATCTCTGTATATAGCCAGCACTCTAGGACCAAGAAGCTCTCCAGTGGCCCCTCTTGTTCTTTCTTGGGCAGTCCCTGACCCAGTGTCCTTTTTCTTCGTATTAGGCACACCGATCTTTAGCCAGGAATTCTCTTCTGTTGCCAGGTACTATCTTCCTAGGTTCCCTAACTACTGTGGCCAGTATATGTTCCTCTCTTGTCTTTTATCTCTCTTTATCTCTCTAACTTCCTCTTCTTTTTGTCTCTTTTTTTTTTCTAGCTTTCTGTTCTTTTTACCTCTTTCTCTGTAACTTGTACTAACTCTCAGCAACTTAACTTAACCCTTTAAATTTTTGTAACATTCTCTTTATATCCTTTTCTTATCTTAGCCAGATTGGTGGGGCATTTTTTAGCCCCTCAGAGACCCACCCTTGGAGTCTGGCGGCAGACCTGGCACTCCCTACCTTTAGGCGTTTTGAAGTCAACAGGCAGAAGTGAGGGCCTTCCATCCGTGTCTGGAACATTTTTTCTGGCCTCTAGTAGGATTCCGTCTTTCCTCGGTGGTAAAGAAGACCTGTAACAGTTACTAACAAGCATCTTAAATGGGATGGTGAGAAAACAAGGGAATCTCGAGAATAGAGGTCCACTGAAGAGGGCAAATAGCATTTAGTCACACAGCTAAGCCAGGAGGCTTTCTTGGGACAAAAAGGCCTTGTGTCTGTGAAACAGAAAAGTGAGCAGAGGGGCAGTCTATCTGTTACCGGTTGTCTCTCTGGACTTAGATTTTTCCCTTAAGGAGTACCTCCCTTTAGTGCCAGCTCAGTGGCTTTATCGCTCAAGAGACCCATCCTCTAAATGGCACTAGGCTTCCAGTAAGAACTAATAACAAAAGGGTGGAGAGACGGTTAGAACCTGGGTGTTAGATACTAAGCAGCTGACAAAAGAATTGTAACCAGTTCACCTGGGGCTTTCAGGACCTCAGTAGCAGCCCTTTACCAAACTTTCTCAGTGGGCTAAAGGCCCATGGAAAAGAAAACATTAATCCTGACCTTGGCCACAGCCAAAGCCTGAATTTTAAATTCTGACTGGCTAAACAAAACAAAGTTCTTTACAGTTTGTTGTAGATTTTTTGAAACTATTTTAGGGGCTTCTCTGCCCCCCAACCTGGGACATTTCGACCACAGGGGCAGGAACTGGCTGCTGTGGGGATAGGATCAAAGGCATTCTCTATGTTAATGATGACCAGTGAGAAAAGTAATTTAATGCTGGAGACTGACTCCTCTCTTGGAATAGGGCCAGCAGATAAGGCAGGCTCCTTAAAGAACTTCTCCTAATGAGCACCCTCTTTCTGTGAGCAAGAGTTGAAGGTCTGAAAAAAAAAAAAAAAAAGAGTTGAAGGTCTGGTCACTAAAAGCAGAAATTTCTTTCTTGTTCTTGTTTTCTTTAGAGTCCTCCCCCACCTCACTTTCAGCCTTTTTAGATCATTCTTCCTGTAGCATTTGTAACACAGCCTGTCCCTTTTTTATAGCCTGTTGACAGCATTTCTGATCTTTTAGGCAGCTGCGCACTAAGTGCCATACCGGCTGAAACTCCACCTTTAAGATTCCTTGTTCCCAGGCAAAATTTAAATCTTCCCCAGCTTATCCCAGCTGTCTACCGTGAGATTCCCAGAGATAGCGAACCAAGGTGTAGCAATTCACTAAGAAATCTCTCTATAGTGTTTCTTTTTACCTTAAGCCTTTTCCTTTTAAACAGCTCCTGAAGAGCCAGAAAAATTGGGTGAGACTTGAGAAGTCCCCATGCTCGCTGCAGCAGCTCCGCAGCTAATTTTGCTCCCCCCTACTGTGTGTTGGGAGCACAAGCACAGATAAAACACTATGTTTTTAAAAAAATAACGTTGGCCATCAACCAACACACCTCCACTAGAGCGGGGTCCATAAAATTAAGTTTCTTACTCACTATACTTGTTTCATACCGGAGGCCTAATCTGGGGAACTTTTTTATTTACGAGTGGTTTTGTCCTAAAGGTTTTTGTTAATGTCTGTTTACACAACTGTTAACAGCAGCTAGGCTGATCAAGGGGAGTAAAGGGAGGGGCATCTCTCCTTGGGGAGGAGGCTCAAGAGAGAAAGACAAAACTCCCTGGCAGAAAACAATTTCTCTCAAGCAAATTATTTTTAACTTTTAACTTAAGCACCAAGAGGACCAAGTAAAACTCTTTGACGAACAAAGCAAACAGTTTCATGATTTCAAACACAGTCATCAGTCCAAGATTTCAAACACAGTCATCAGTCCAAATTCAAACACAGTCGTCAGTCCAAAATTCAAAAACGAAACAAAAGCCAAAAAGACACTCAACAATACCACAGAAAACAAACCAGACAAACAAGACCAAGACAAAGCATCCTATAACCAATTTTCACAGATGCCTGGTACCTTCAGTACCTGGCCCAAACTGCAGCTTAACCTTAGCTGCTTCTGGGATACCAAACACAGAAACAGAATACAGACAACAGACACTAACACGTATTCCACTTCCACTCTCTAAGCACTGACCAGAGTGAGACTCTACGTCCACTCTCTAAGCACTGACCAGAGTGAGACTCCATGTCCACTCTCTAAGCACTGACCAGAGTGAAATTCCACTTCCACTCTCTAAGTACTGACCAGAGTGAGACTCCACGTCCACTCTCTAAGTACTGACCAGAGTGAGACTTCACCGGTACCGAGACACACATATATACACACACGGCGGAACCAAAACAGAGACAGACACAGACTGACAATTGCGGCGCCGCTCTCACAGAAACACTCAGACAAACATCCAACTCACCTCCAAGGGGTCTTCGGAGTCTGGGGTCGTCACGGAGATCCCGGACGAGCCCCCATTATGAAAAATCCCACGCAGAGAGACCCTTACTCAAGTCTTGGGAAATCGCGGACCCCAGACACAGAGAGACCATTTTGGATGTAATAAGCAAAGGCGAGGTTTATTACGGAGACCTATTACAGAGATCTCCGGGCCGACACGTATCCCGCGCAGGAGACAGAGGTGTCGACCCCGAAACTCAAAAGTCAGAGGGTTATATAGAGAAGGCTAGGGGGTTTTGGCGTGGTTACATACAATTGGCTCATTTAAACATAGCAGTGAGAACAAAGCAGAAAGAGTATGTGTTAGAAGTCAGGGGCTTATCAGGGTCTGGAGGATGGCCCTGAGTGAGCTGGGGGGAGATGTCTTCTTGCCAGACGTCTCATGAATCAGTCCCATTAACTCAGGCTGGTTCCTGCATTCCTTTTCTTTATGGCTTGTCAGTCCTGCCTGGACAGTGTTTCCTGTGCTCCTTTATCTTTATGGCCTGCTAGTCCTGGCTGCAGGGCTTAGCCCTGGGTCTGTGGCCTTTTGGGGTTTATTCTTTTAATTTTTATATTTCTAAACCTAGAATTCGTATAATTCTCTTTTCATAACATACAGAAGTCCTAGATTTGATTTCCACCACCACGTAAATTGAGCATGCGCATGTTTGTAATCTTTGTACTGGAATAAAGAAGGATTAGAAATTCAAGGTCGGGGTTGGGGATTTAGCTCAGTGGTAGAGCACTTGCCTAGGAAGCGCAAGGCCCTGGGTTCGGTCCCCAGCTCCGGAAAAAAAGAACCAAAAACAAAAAAAAAAAAAAGAAATTCAAGGTCATATTCAGCTGTGTATTGAGTTTTAGGCCACAAGAAGATCTATAAGTAAGTTAGTAAGTAAAAGTAAAAAATGAAATGCTATCCTTTTCCTGCTCTAGGTCTACATCACAGTGCCCCAAGATATCTGCTAGATATCTTAAGTCTCAGTCAGCAAAGCCGCTCACCCACTTTGCTCCATCCCATATCACACTGCCGAAGGCCTCTCTCTGAGCCTGGCAGCAATCTCTCTACCTATCTAGTTCCCAAGGCAGGTTTCCCTGCCAGACACACATCCTGATTCCGTGGTGGCCCAGTGTCTCCAGCCACCACACACTCTCTTACACTTAAATCACTACATGAAAGAACACACAACACAATAACCTTTGATCCAAATGATAAGATATAATTGCCCACCTAAAGATACAAATCCCAATACGCAACCATCCCTCAAGAACATTCATAACGACCTGAAAAGGTACAGCGTGGACTCTTAACGTCAGCCTCCATGCTGTGCTTCCATGGCTTCTCTGCTGTCCCTCCTCTTCCTTCAAACTTCTTACCCGCCCATCCTTCCTTCTCATCCAGTGACAGGCCTCCTTCTATCCTGTACCTGCCCCTCACCTGTACTTTACAAATTCAATGGGGAGAAGGTTCTGGTGAAGTCACCTGAGTCCTGAAGATGTGACTAAGCAGCCATCCTTGAGGCAGTGAAATTAGCATCAAAATACAGATAACTCCAGGGCAAACCACAACATTTTATAATGAGAATTTGTACCAAAATGTTCATATTTGTGATGCATAAAAGAAAAAAGACTCTAACTCTTGGTATCTTTTCCTCAAGAAATGTTTTGATCTCTCTTCTTCTCATTTAACAGTAGTCTAATCTAAAAGAAGTCTAGCTTGGAAGAGAAAGGTCTAATCTAAGTGATGTCTAATATAAAAACAGGGGCACCCTGTCTGTATATTGAGTACAGCAAACACAGGAAGCAGAAGGGGTGAGAAACTTTTATCTTAATCAACCTTAAAGGCATCTCATGAGGGATAAAATCATTCTTCGGGACCACCTGTCTGAGAAAAGCACACAAAGCCACACCAGATATCACTTTATACCCACGTGGCATTTCCAACATTTTGGAGTTCTCTAGGACATCACTTCCAATGCTTCGTTGCTTCCAGAGAATGGTCTCAGACTTGGTTGTCACCACATCTCATGCATACATGTTGTTCTGAGTCAGAGACATGGATGGTTCACCAAGGAAATGTACAGAATATGGTACAATGAGAGCTGTGTGCTCACCTGTGCTTGGAGGAGTTGATGGCATTGGAAAATATACTAAGATTGGTCGCATCGTTTTTCCTAGAGGCCATATAATTCCAAACAGGTCAAAAACACAGTATATAAGCAGAATAAGGGCTTAGTTATAAATGATCAAAGCACATTACTAAATTTGGTTGAAGTTGGGCAAAAGCTTGATTTGTAAAAGCGAACTTTAAGAAGCATTTTTCAGGAAAAAAACATTGCCACACATTTTAGCATTACTCTCAATGGCAAAAACTTGGAAAGAGGGTTGGAGAGATGGCTCAGTGGTTAAGAGCACTGACTGCTCTTCCAGAGGTCATGAGTTCGATTCCCAATAACCACATAGTGGCTCACAACCACCTGCATTTGAATCCAATGCCCTCTTCTGGTGTGTCAGCACCATATACATATACAATGATCATATACATTAAATAGATAAATATTTTTTAAAAAACTTGGAAAGGATTCAATCAGCAGTTGAGTGTGTTGTGAATTTTGTGCTGCTTGTGTTATGTTAATTATGGTCCCCAAAATTGCTCAAGCTGCTGAGGGACCCTGCCCCCAGCTGGTTTTGACTGGTAAATAAACTTGCCAGTGGCCAAAGGCTGAGCGGGGAGAAAGAGGCAGGACTTCAGGATTTCTAAGCAAGGGGCTGAGGAAGGAGCATGAAGGGACAGTCTCTAAGCCTGGGAAGAGAGAAGAGAGACATGCCGAAGAGGTGCAGAGGGCAGAGAAAATAGATGTCAAGTAGGTGCCAGGGAATGCAGCCGAGGGGCTGCAGGTCTGGGTCCAGGGTAGCAAAGATGGAGTAGAGATTTTAGTGAGTAATTGTCCCTGCCAGCGGGGACCCAGTTATTCAGGGTCCCGAAGAGGCTTTCTACCTGTGGGCCAAAATGGGGGTGAAGAAAAGAAGAAGACCAAGCAAAAGTTCTGTTGTCAAGGTCTCGTTTATTGGGGTGAACGTTACAGCTTTTAAGGCTTTCAGGTAGGGGGAGTGTCCTTTGTGAAACACAGAGGAGAGGGAGGTGCAGATATAGGTAGTGATAGCTGGAGGCAAAGAGGTCAGGCGGTAGACGTTGAGGTCAGGCGGTGGAGACACTGGGTGTTGATTCAGGAGGTAACAGGTATCTGCTATGGGAGCTGAGGCATCCCTTGAATGTTATCTTCCTGTGCCGTAAATTCATGGGAGAGGCTTTCATTCAACAATCTTAAGACTTAAGGCAGTCATCTTAGGGGTGGGTCTCTGTAGCCAAACAGCCCAGAGTCACCTAGTCACTTTGAACCCTGCAGTTCAAAAAGCGGCTAGGCCCAAATCCAATATGGCTCCGTGCAAGTAATAACTCAGGGATATCGGAGGGGAGTGTACTAGCCACACAGAGCTTAGAAGTGGCCCAACCGTTGAGCTATTAAAGGCATATTAAAATATAAAGTGTGGGCCTGGAGAGATGGCTCAGCGGTTAAGAGTCCTGACTGCTCTTCCAGAGGTGCTGAGTTCAATTCCCGGCAACCACATGGTGGCTCACAACCATCTGTAATGGAACCCGATCTTTCAGTGTGTCTGAAGACAATGACAGTGTACCGTGTACTTACATAAAACAAACAAGTAAATCTTTAAAAAATATATATAAAGTGTGTGTGTGTGTGTGTGTGTGTGTGTGTGTGTGTGTGTGTGTGTGTGTCTTTCATTAGGGAGCCCAGAACATTGGTGGGGCCGGTAGCAAGGAGTGAAATTGAGTAGCAATAACTGGGATCAGCTACATGAATACACATGCAGAATGCGGTATATTAAAACAATGGAATATTATCCAACAACTATCCAGAGAAATGGAGTTTTGATACATGTTACAGTAAAATTGAATCTTGAAAATAAATACTCTAAATGAAATAAGGCACACACAAAAGAACATAATGTGGCTTGGTTTATAGTAAACATTTAAAAGATAAAAATTAAGTTAGCTAGTAAATAGTCTAAAAGTTACCAGAGTCTAGAAGCAGGGTAAATAGGAAAGTTATTGTTCAATGAAAACAATGTTCTGGTTTGGAGTGGGGGGAACCATTCTTTTTTTTTTTTTTTTTAAGTTCTTGGCTAAAAATTTATTGATCCGTCCATGTATGCCATTTCTCAGGATGGGACCCTGGGTCAGGGTCCTAGTCATACTGGTGGGAGGGGTAGGTCTTGTGTCTGTCTTACTCATGGGCGGTGAGGCACAGAAGCATGAAGTGGCCCTGGTCATGCTTGGATATGACCCTCGAGGGCCCTTGTCCATCCAGGGTCACTGTGTAGGCCCCGGTTAGTGGTTGGTACCCAATGTGTGGGGGCATTACAGCCACGCATTTCAGACCCGACTCCTGCAGAATCTTATGCATCCTAATGTGGTCATCGGTCAGGTCCTGTAGGCGTGGGAGCACTTGATCGGGTCCCAGAGTAGGAGGGCCAAGGTGCAGGCCACGGCCTTGTCCACTCCATGTGCCTTCATGGCTGCCACAATGTCCCAGGTGCCCTCGGACATTCCTGTAGTGGGACTGAGGTCGTTGCCAATGCCTAGTAGCATGATGACGGCATCCTGCCCAGCCACAGTCTTGTCCACATCGGCTGCCTGCTGAACATCTCCTACCACCATGTGGGCTGGCTGGGGCCCCTCTGACGGCAGCCTGCTGGAGTCTCGAACCAGAACTGTCACCTTGTAACCTGCTTGCACTGCCTGCGCCAGTGTGGTGAGCCCGGTTCTGCCGGTGGCACAGAAGATCACGCTCTTCTTGACAGTCACGTTGCGGGGTCCAGGACCCGAAAAGCTGAGAACTCCGAGGATGCGCGGGAACCCAGTAGCTGCAAGGTGGGGCGCACAGCGGGTTGGGGGGAACCATTCTTTTTTTTTTTTTTTTTTTTTTTTTTTTTTTTTTCCGGAGCTGGGGACCGAACCTAGGGCCTTGCGCTTCCTAGGTAAGCGCTCTACCACTGAGCTAAATCCCCAGCCCCACCTGAGCTAAATCCCCAGCCCCTGGGGGGAACCATTCTTAATAATGGTGATGGCTCCATGAGATTGTGATGTTAAATAATAATGTCACCACATTATACTGTATGGAGTTTTCACTTCATTATAAACATTAATTCAACATGATCAAAATGACAAATAATGAAAAATTAAAAGAGCTGGGTGTGGTGGCACATCCCTTTAGTCCCACCACTTGAAAGGCAGGGGCAGGGGCAGGTGGCTCTCTGAGTCTGAGGCCAGCCTACAGAGTGAGTTCCAGGACAGTCGGGCTACGTTGAAACAGGTGCCTGTAATCCTATCATTTGGGAAAGAAAACAGGAGGATCCAGGAAGGTAAAGCAGTTCCAGTTTATCTAAAGCTACACAGTGAGTTCTAGGCCAGTCTGGTCTCTATGATACCCTGTCTCAAAACACAGCAGCAGCAACAAAATCCAGCAGAGCTGAGATACAGCTCAGTTGGTAGACTGTTTGTCTAGGAGGCAGAAAGCCCTGGATTTGGTCCTTGGCACTGTATAAACTGAACCTGGTGTCATCTGCTTGTAACTCACAGGACTCAAGTGGTAGAACAACTGGGGGTTCAGTTTATAAACTGAGCCCAGGAGGGGCTGGAGAGATGCCTCAGCTGTTGGGAGCACTTGTTGCTCTTGAAGAGGACCTGGGTTCAAGTCCCAGCACCGATATGGTAGTTCACAACCACCTGTAACTCCAGTTCCAGGGGATCTATTCTGACCTCTAAAAGCACCAAACCCTCAATAAGTACATATGTGCACATGAGGGCAAAACTCTCACACATAGGATAGAACAAATCTGATTTTACAATTAGGCACAGGAAGAAATTACCAATGACAGCCCATTACAGAGTAGAATCATTCTGACAAACCCGATCACCGTGCCATTGCATCACGGCTCTGACTACCGAGAGACTCAGAGGCAGTGGTGTGTGGTGTCAATGCCCTGCACAAAGGAATGGGTAGCGTACTAGTCAGGACTCCATTTGACGGCACAAAGTTTCATCATTCCTCCCAGAACAGGGTGCAATTGAGGACTTATGAATGATTTCTGGAATTTTCCATTAGCCATTTCCTGACCACAGCTGAGCTTAGGTAACTGAAGCCACACATAAGGGGAGATGGCTGTGTTTTGATCTATGAAAAGAAAGAATAAAAGGAAGGAGAATGAGGAACGGTAATTCCTGGGTTGCTTGCCACAGCACCCTAGCACGGAGGAGCAGTCATGCTCTGTGTAATCAGTGACTAGAAATAAAACCTTAGTTGGAATTTAGAAATGACTAATCCAACTCATGAGGAGCTGGGTGACTTCATGTGTAGGAAAACTTAAACTCGGGGTTGGGAGGGTATCTCAGCTAACAGAGTGCTTGTCTTGCAACACAAGGGTCTGAGTTTGATTCCTAACACCCACAGAAAAAGGCAGGCGTGGTGGCCTACAATTGGAATCCCAGTGCTGTAGAGGCAGAGACAGGCAGATCCCTACCGCTCGCTAGCCAACAAGGAAAAGCCAATTGGCAAGCTCCAAGCCAGTGAAAGTCCCTGTCACAAAGGAAATGGACACATTCCTGACCCAAGGAACAGTGTATAAACAAAATAAAAGCTAAGTATACAGTTGCACGGTTCTTATTGGCAATGGCTGAAATGATAGGAAAAAAATGAGTCATACTATCTATCACCTGGTGGTTTGAACTCCAGCCTTTAGTCTCGGGGTTTTACTGAAGGAAGGGTGAAACCTCTGATACAGTTACTTAGACGTTGGCTGGCCTGAGTTATGGCCTCAGAGCCCTTTCCAAAGGAAGCAGCATACTGAGGCAACAGCAAAGATTGTTTGCCGGGTCTTAGTAGGGAAAGGATGCAAGGCAAGAAGAGTCAAGGAATCCATCTTTGAGTAGCTGGTTATTAATACAATGGAACTGACAGCCAAGTAGTAGTGGCGGTGCACACCTTTTGTCCCAGTACTCCAGAGGCAGATGCAGGAGGATCTGAGTTCAAGGCCAGCCTGGTCTACAGAGTGAGTTCCAGGATAACCGGGAACTCACTCTCAAAATTAAATAAAATGGAATTGTCAGAAGCAGCAGAAAGACACAGCCCAGATCTACTGTCAGTAACTGTGTGTGTGTGTGTGTGTGTGTGTGTGTGTGTGTGTGTGTGTGTGTGTGTTTCAGTCAACACCTCCCCTCTTCTGCAGCTCCACTCTGATGAAGTCAGATCCTTGGCCATCCTACAGAAGAGAGTTTTAGGATGAATCAGAGTAAAACAAAGTTAGTGATTTTAGTATGTAGAGGCTGCTTCAGGCTGTCAGAGAAAGGAGAGGGGGTGGAGTTAGGAAACAAAATTACACACCCCAAGCACAGGTGTGGGCTTCCCAAGAGGTGCGGTCTTCCTTAGATATTTTTACAGTGGCTATATAGATGATTTTGTGGCTAAGTTATATTGGTTAAATGATGTAATTTATGACAAGGTTTAAATATTAAGTAAAGTTTAAGGAAGGAGGAAAAAGGTGAAAATATACAAAGTGGTTTCTCCCTCCCTCCCTCTCTCTCCCTCCGTCCCTCCCTCCTTCTCTCTTTTTCTCCCCCACTCTCATTCTCTCTCCAGTTCTTATACACCTGCAAGTTAGATTTCAATGTCCAAAAATGAGAATCTAGGCTCAGCCCAGACTGGACTCTGACCCATAAGCTCTCAGCATCCCTCAGAAACCTTGTAAAGTGGGTTTCTGTTTGCCAGGAAAAGCCTTACTTTCTTATCCGGTCCTACAAATCCCCCGCCTCACTCCAGAGAGGGCATCTAGTTCTCTATTAATTCAAGCAAGCCTCCAACAGATCAGAGCCCCTGGCTAGTTCCCCGGCTGTTCCAGCTAACCTACCCTCCTCCCGCCTCAACTTGACTTTATTACCCTTATAGCTGGCAGGACTCTCCTGCCATTTCTGCTAACCCCCTCTGTGCCCTAGAGGTAGTCCTAGCCATCTACACTCTGCTTCTTCTCTACCTTTCCCCTCTGCTCCTCCCAGTCCCCTGAGAGGTAGCCATGACAGACTCCCCAGATACCTCTAGCTATTCTCTCTCTCTCTCTCTCTCTCTCTCTCTCTCTCTCTCTCTCATCTGCAATAAAACCTTTCCCTAATCCTGGGGTGGCTGTTTTTGTGCTTTTTTACTACCGCCTCAATTACACTGTGTACCTAGCATTACAAACACACAGCACTGCCCCACCAGGCAAAATCAAACTCACCAATGTGAAGGTGTTCGTGGTGCTGGGTATCAAATCCAGGACCTTGTGCATGCTAGGGAATCACTCTGAACGACAGCAACAGCCCGTGTTTGTCGATGTTGAAGGTTTTTCCAATTGTAAGATGTTCTATGAGATGCACTGTTAAGGCCTGGAAGGAACCTAATAGGTAAACCACAAACACTCTGCTCTAAGTTTGCTAATTCTTTTAACATTCTTGTTTGAGATGTTGTAACCATCCTGGCACAGTCAGAATGTTCTAAAGAGAACTTTGTGGGCCCTCCCTTTGGCTTTCAGATGAATGAATAATGGTCCCTGTATAAACAGGAATCTCCTGAGAAGTCTCCTACTGGGAAAGGGCTGAGGCCTGATGCCAGCTGGAGGAGAAAGTCACCTCTGAGGGAGTTCTCACAGTTCTGACAATTTGCTAGACGCCCTTGCAGGAAGTACTGGAGCCCAGATGATGGTCAGTGAAAGAACCAACTGCACCCAGAGCAAGCTGGTTAGCTTTGCCTATTTTTTTTTTAAAGATTTATTTATTTATCATGAGTACACTGTAGCTGTCTTCAGACACAACAGAAGAGGGCATCAGATCCCATTACAGATGGTTGTGAGCCACCATGTGGTTGCTGGGAATTGAACTCAGGACCTCTGGAAGAGCAGCCAGTGCTCTTAGCCGTGCTCTTAGCCAGTGCTCTTAGCCACCTCTCCAGCCCAGCTTTGCCTATTTAAACCAAATCCCATGTCAGAATGCACTCAGGCCTTGGTCACTAGAACTTTTATTTGTTCCTCTCCACCATGTGGCTTCATCAAATACACTTTTCTTTTAAATAGCCTTTTTCTATTATATGTCTGTTTAACTGGCCTGTTGAGGATGGCTGACCACACCCAACTTGTTGGCACTGCCAAGGACAAGGCTGTCCCTAATGACTCAGCTAACAGTGGCTTTAGGAAAACACACTCAATCTCTGTAGGCAACTTTGGCTTTGTCAGTAATGTTATAGAATAAATATTTGTCTTGGTTCTCAGTCAGCAGAAACAAAAGCTAAGATCCCACGGTGAGCTTCTTTTCCTTCCCACACCTGCCCCTTTCCTGTTCCCACTTTCTACCTGTCTCAGAGTGAAGAGAATAGATAGGGTATGGTGCCATGTTCCGAGAGGATAGGCAGTCGATGGGAGCCACTTAACGCTGCTCTCTCAATACGATTTATTCACCTTTGTTTGGAGAAATTCAAGACACCAGACCCCACTCACCTGGGGAAAGCCCCGCAACCAAATCCACACAGAGACTGATAACAAAGGGCGAGTCCTTCAGTTCAAACCTTTGTCTTCACCTCTTGCCAACACACAGGATGTGCATGAATGAGGAAAGCAATCAGGGAGTGGAGAAAAGATTTTGGGGATTTCCTGATATTGGAGCCATACGCACGACAGCCTCCCCTAGTGAAGCTCTAGTGGAGACCACAATCAGATCAAGACTGTGTACAAAGGCAAGCAGCACAAAGGCAAGCTTAACTAGGTTGTATATGAAATCGTCGTTTTTTTCTTTTATCTGGGGAGTTTATGGGAACAAATATTACATTTGAATAGGGAACACTTTCCTTACCTAGCATAAATAAAACATAAAGTGTGTTGGTGTCCTAATGGAGGCTGAAGTTGCAAGGGTTAATGAAAGTCTGAATGAAGACTTGTTATTGCCAGGTATGGTGGGTGATTCATGCCTTTGATTGCCTAGCACTAGGGAGGCAGAGGTAATCAGATCTTTATGAGTTTGAATTCAGCCAAGTCTACATTGTGAGACTCAGGACAACTGGGGCTGCAGACAGACAGGGAGATCTGCAGGCTTAGATTTTTTAAAACCTACTTTAGTAAGAATTCTCAAATGCTTCAACCCCCCAACCCCCTTCTAGACCACTGTCCAAAGGTAGGGGAGAAAGATGGTAAATAGGACAAGGGGATGTGAACTTGTTTAAAATTAGTTCTTTGGGGGTGATTCCAATCTCCGTTGTCAGGATACCAGCAGTCCAGTACAAAGAGTATCACCAAGCAAGAATCAGCAGTGGTGGCTCAATCCAGCAGAAACAGCCAGGCATCCACCAAATCAGCATGAGTCAGCAGCAGTGACCAGAACCAGCTAGAAAACCAGGAGTTCTCTGCTGTACCTCTCTCAATGAAGTTAAGATCAGTGAAGTTCTACAAGACTAATGAAGCATTGCATAGCTAGCTCTACAAGTGCCCCCCACCCCATCACTGTCTGTGGGACCCTACTTATCCTCTCTCCAAACATCATTGTGTCCTCTCATGGATCTTCTTCGGCAAAGCATCACATGAGTCTGCATCACATCCACTTAAGTGAACCTATCTGAACATCACAAAAACCAACCAAACAAAAGAAGACCTGCTATATTTTGCTGGATGTGGTGGCACACTTTTTTTTAGGATTTATTTTGTGTTTGCTTGCCTGCATGTAATGTGCACCATATACATGCCTGCTGCCCTGAAGGAGTCCCTGAAACTGGAGTTATAACCGACTGTGAGCCGACACTGGGGGGGGGGGGGGCTGGGAACAGAATTAGGGCATTGCACAAGAGCAGCAAGTGCTTTTCACCATATCTTTCCAGTCTCTGTGATCCATGTTTTAACACTCTGGAGGCAGAGGCAGGCTAATCTGTGTGAGTCAGCCGGGTCCACATAGTGAAACCTTGACAGAAAACAAGCAGAACCTACCAACATGGCTGGGTTTGGCTTGGACTTGTGATCTAAGCACTGAGGAAATTGAATGAGGCAGGGGGATTGCAAGTTCAAGACCAAACCAGCCTGTCTACATGGTGAGTCTTAGGGTTTCTACTGTTGTGATAAAACACCACGACCAAAAAGCAAGTGGGGGAGGAAAGGTTTATTCAGTGTCTTAGAGTTTTATTGCTGTGAAGAGATACAATGTCCAAGGCAAGTCTAGAAAACATTTAATTGGGTCTGGCTGACAGTTTCTGAGGTTTAGCTCATTATCATTATGGCAGGAAGTAAGGCAGCATGCACACATAATTTTTTTAAATTTATTTATAGGAAGAAAGGGAGAAAGGGAAGAAAGGAGGGAGGGAGGATGAACTAGGGATACAGGTCAGCTGACTAGAGGTACAGCTCAGTTAGTAAAGTGCTTTTACAGCATGCTCAAAGCCCTAGGTTGTATCAGCATCATCTCATATGCCAAGCATGGTGGCCCTCAGCTGCAATCCTAGCACTTGGGAGGAAGAAGTAGGGGGATCAGAAGTTCAAAGTAAAGCTCTGATCTATATGGATTTGGAGGCCAGAATAGGCTACAGGAGACTGAGGGGGGAGGAAGGAGGAGGAGAAGGAAGAGGATGAGGAGGAGGAAGAGGAGGAGGGGGAGAAGGAGGAGGAGGAGAAGGAGGAGGAGGAGGAGGAGGAGGAGGAGGAGGAGGAGGAGAAGAAGAAGAAGAAGAAGAAGAAGAAGAAGAAGAAGAAGAAGAAGAAGAAGAAGAAGAAGAAGAAGAAGAAGAAGAAGAAGAAGAAGAAGAAGCAGCAAGAGAGAGAGGAGAGGCAGAGAAAAGAAGCATTACAGATAACTAATAAACTAATGGCTGATAGGAGGTAGATGTCAGTTTACAGCAGGAGCCGGTACGTATTACCCAGTGGTGACTGCTGGAATTTTGAGTCAGAAAATTTTCGTTTGTGGAGAAATTCCTAGTTTGCTCTTAGACATTAAGTGACACTTTCCCTAGACTTGAAATGAACTATTTTAGAGGTGTTGGGGAAACTCTGCTGGGGACAGCATATGATGACAGGAACTGCCAGCAGCAGGCTGGAGTGGAGACATCTCAGTAGCTCTTTGTTAAAAAAAAAAAAGTTGTTCCCATTTCTCTTAAACTTAGTCTTGGACAACGGCTGTTTCATTTGTGCATGACTGCTTTTCAGTTGGCCTTGGTTTGCATAAACTCTATTATATCTGACTTTCCTACTTCTTTCTCCTTCTGCTTTGGTGAATTCTGTGAAACTAGATGTTCCTTGATGTAATGATTCTTAAACAATTAAAAATAGAGGCATAGGGGCACAGCACAGCACAGTCCTAATGGCCCAGATGCACGCTGTGTATTATCATCTTGGAAACAATGTAATAACTGCACAATGGTAGTTCCAGATTAATGCTTGACTTGCAAAGAAACTTTGAAGAAATTATTAGAAAATGAATTAGAGCCAACATTGGGACCTCAAGAAAGGAAAAAGTTATTGAAGTTAGGAAATAAGTTTTACATAACATTTGAGAGTGGTTCCTGGATAAGGAAGTATAGAATATATAAAATTATATACTAGGAAAACCAAGTCAAAATACTGGAACTTTTACAAGAGTCATTGTGTGCAAGGAACAGAAAGCTAGCAGAACTACTGAGTTAAGGGTTAACTTGATTCTTTCTGGCCACTGCCTGGCAGCTTCACCCCTGTCATTTATCATTAGAGCTTCACAAGAAAATGCAAGTAGCTGACCTCGGAGCTCTGAACTCTGAAGTATAATAAGTCAAAAGTTAAAGTTTAAATAATGATAAGTTTGGAATTATTATGATTTTGGCCACAGGCCTGGGAATAGGGGAAGTTTGAAACTTTGGGGAAACAATTGTAATTCTTAATTCCTTATGGGATGTGGTTATTCTTTTGCATTTGATTTGGCAATGATTATACAATGTCTTTTTTCTACCTGTTTTTGGATTATCAATAAAAGACTGGGGCAAGAGAAATGAATGAGGGAGCGAATGTGAAAACAAATGTGAGAGCGAGTGAGAGAGCATGAGAAGAGAATGTGAAGAGTGAGTGGAGAGAGAATGTGAGGTGTATATGAAGAGTGTGTGTGTGAGTGAAAGGAGAGTGCATGTGGTGTGTGTGAGGTATGTGTGAGGTGTGTATGAAGAGTGTGTGTGAGAGTGAAAGGGTAATGAACAGACGTGTGCGTGAGTGTGGGAGTTCGAGAAAAGAAAAGTGCAATGGAGAAAAGCAGAGTGCACAAGAGAATGCAGAATGCGTGCAGCCTCAAGCTGCGAGAGAGAGAGAGAGAGAGAGAGAGAGAGAGAGAGAGAGGAGAGAGAGAGAGAGAGAGAGAGAGAGAGAGAGAGAGAGAGAGAGAGAGAGAGAGAAGAAAGAGTAACTTTAAGCCTTGAAATTGCCTACCAGCTTGTACCCAAAGAGTGGTCTGTGTATATTTATTTATGTGCCTTCCAGATATCCCTGCTTCCAGTTGAGAACTCCGATCCTGTGTCGAGGCTGGACGCTGGCAAAACCCTCTAATGGACAATGAAGTACCTAAAAACAATCTTTGACAAAAGGCAAATGGTTTGTATAAGACCATGCTAGTGGGAAATTGCACGGAGATGCTGTACTCACTGTGTTCTTTAGAAAATACAAGTTTCTTGTTTCTTTTTGCTCCAAAACTGAAATTGGGCCTGAGATGTTGCCAGATTCCATCACTATCTGGCCACATCCTCTGTCCAGTAAAGAGCTGCTGGTTTATAATAGCACTTCCAAGATGGCCACTCAGCATCTTTTCTGAGGAAGCCATGCTCTGATCTAAGACTGAAGAACCAGATCAACTCAGATTCTTTAAGGAATGCTGTTCATGCCTACTTTTGGATTTCACTGAGTTCTTCCTGAAAATGATTCCTACTCATAGGGTCAGACAGTGAGGAAAAAATTGAAAGCTAGCTGATTAAAGGCAAATCACTGCCAGGCCACATGAGGTAGAATGATGTCCAGCTAAGGACCAACCTAGGCTACATAGTAGGTTCCAGGCTAGCCTGGGCTACATAGCAAGATTCTGCTTCAAAATAGATAAATAGCAGGTTGTGGTGGCTTAAGCTTTAATCCCAGTACTCATGAGGCCGAGGCAGGCAGATCTCTATAAGTTTGAGGACAGCATGGTCCCTGTCTCAATAAAAAAAAAAAATGCAAAACAAATGAAGGAAGGAATGCCTCTATGGAATTCACCATTTAAATTTGAAAGATTAGCATATAGAGGAGCTGGAGAGACGATTCAGCGGTTAAGAGCTCTGGCTTCTCTTCCAGAGGAAGAGGTTTGGAGAGCAGCTCACAACTTTCTATAGCTCCAGTTCCAGGGGATCCAATGCCCTCACACAGGCACCCTTACAGGCGAAGCACCGACATGTATGAAATAAAAATAAAGGAAATTTAAAGTAGAATGCAGAGAGTCGAGTGAAGTTCAGTAGAGCAAGTTTGTAAAACTGGAAATAACTTTCCCAGCATGTTCACCTGAGGTGAGGAATTAGGAGTATGAAATGAGTTAGTGTACACAGACTGGCAGGCATAGAAACTGCCCAGCGCCCTGGGGCAACTTCCTTTGGAAAAACCAAGTGGGCTTCTTAAAACTGCTTGGCATTCAGTGTCTCCCTCCCAGTGAGTAATTCAGGGTCAGGCACTTCCTGGTTGGAGAGAATAAACAAGGTTGAGACAACACTGGGCACACAACCAACAGACTGTGGTTGTCAGTCTGTTCTAAGGCAGTCCGTCCAAGGGGACCCCGCCCCCCGTTTGTATTGTCTGTTGTTCATACTGCCAGGTCCAAAGGAAACTTCAATTCCTTAAACTCCAAAGGTGCTCCAAACATCCAGAAATGAGCTCAACCTGGTGGAGTTGTTAAAAGCCAGCGTTTCTCAGAAGTCATTTTTCTTACCTCCTGAAAAAGGCACATGTGGCTCTCCATCAACATGACCAGGGGCACCTGCGCTGGCCTCCAGGCTCCCTCAGTCCCTAACAAGTACTTGTTAGACATTTCTTCCTTTCTTTTTCTTTTCTCTTTCTTTCTTTCTTTTTTTATTTGTTTTTGAGACATGGTTTCTCTGTGTCATCCCCGCTATCCTGGAACTCCCTCTTCAGACCAGGCTGGTCTCCAACTCAGAAATATGCCTACCCAGAACTGTGTGTGCTACCATCGCCTGGCTACTCGTTACACATTTTCAGTGCCCCAGCCACCAAGTCTCACTATTTGCACTCTGCCTTCTCTATTCTCTACCCTCTACCATTCTCCCCAACTCTCTCAGGAGCCCTAGCCAGGTCCAGTCAGAGTCAGCTGACCATCTTCAGTCTGCTCCCTTTTCTCTCTGCTCTTGACTCATCCAGGTATCTCTCTCTCTCTCTCTCTCTCTCTCTCTCTCTCTCTCTCTCTCTCTCTCTCAGGATATATGTCTGTGTATGCACAGATTTCCAAAATTATATCACAGCCCAGCGGTCAATCAAGGTAAGGAAGCATCCTAGTTCTTCCTGTAGAGATCAACCCCTGCCTCTGTGGGCAATGATGGGACAAAAACCAAGTTCCGTCCCGTCACCCTCAGTGCCCTGGGGAATACCCCTGCTCTTTCAGAGACCTTGACTTGAGCCAAACCAGAGTGGTGGTTTCTAAGGAGAAAACAGCTTCAGGTGTCACCACTTTGAAGCAGAGTTAGGAGCTTGAGCAGGAAGATTATGGAAGAAAGTGATGCCTGTAGGCCTGTATTTTTCAAAACCTACTTTAATATGCATACTTAAATGTTTTAACTTCCCTTCTAACCCACCGCCCACCAGAGGTAGTGGGAAGGAAAGGTTACTAGGGCAAAGGAGGATGTGAACCTGTTTAGTAATAGCTCTTTGGGGTAAATCCAATCTATGCTGGATATCAGCAATTGAGTTCACACCAGTCAGCGGTGGTAGCTGGATCCACTCACAAACACCATTCATGAACCAACAATGGCCGTTTGATCCAAAAGAAGCCAGGAGGATCTGCCAATTGGCCTGAGTCCCAGGACTCAGGCAAGAAGCTGCCGAAACACCCCCAGAAGTTCTTTAGTGCGTTTCTCTTTATGAAGTTATGATAAATGATGAGAAGAAAGCAGGGGAAACCAGTGAAGACCAATGTCAGCAAAGCCCAGTGAAGACCAGCAAAGAGCAGCAAGGTGAACCAATGCCACACAGGGTTTGTTGTCCACTGTCTGTTGGGTTATATTTATATCCTTTCCAAACATCACGTGTCCTCTCAAGCATCCGCTCTAGCAAAACATGACATGCCCTTTTTCCAGGCAGCTTCCAGCAAAACCCTACATGTCTGTTCTTAGCAAAGCATCCTCTCAGGTGTCTGCTTCAGCAAAAACATAAGACAGCTTCCAGAAAAGCATCACGTGTCACAACCGAGTCTCCAAAGAAACCAGAAATGTCCACTTCAGATGCCAAGAAGGACATACCCACAGGCTTCCTAAGGAAGAAAAGGTCACTAAGGCATAATTTAAGTATGGGTATTGGCTCCTCAAGGGAGATTCAGAATGAACTGTATTAGCATTAGCCATGAATACGTTCTGGATAGCTCTTAAGTTACATCTCACGAGGCTGCTAGAAAACCTTTGCTCTCTCTTTCCATGAGTGAGATTATAGCATGGCTCAGAGGTGCATTGGATGGAGTTAATGATGAAGTAACACCAGGACACTAGGGTTGCAGGAGGGGTTTAGTCCAATGCTCTTTCCCTGTAAGCCAAGTTTCCGATGAGATTTTAGAGAAGTGTAAATGTACTGATGCTGGAGTTCTTGTTTCTGTGGTGTCCAGGGGCTTCAACCTATTACCTTTGGCTTCTCCACCCAGGACTTGTCTGTTCCCTGACGTAAGAACTCTGAGACTGTTTATTTATTAGTAAATGCCTAGACCATAAGCTTTGGTTTGTTCTCCAACTAACTCATAACTTATTTATCCCTTTTCTTTTTTTTTTAAAGATTTATTTTACATATGTGAGTACACTGTCACTCTCTTCACATGCACCAGAAGGGAGCATTAGATCCCCCTACAGATGGTTGTGAGCTACCATGTGGTTGCTGGGAATTGAACTTAGGGCCTCTGAAAGAGCTCTCGTTGCTCTTAACTGCTGAGCCAACTCTCCACCCTATCCCTTTTGTCTTGATCTGAGTTCAGCTACTTGACTGGTTTCCTCTCCTTGTTTTCTTTTTCTTTTCTTTTCTTTTCTTTTTTTCGGAGCTGGGGACCAAACCCAGGGCCTTGCGCTTGCTAGGCAAGCGCTCTACCACTGAGCTAAATCCCCAACCCCCTCTCCTTGTTTTCTTATGTCTCCTTGGCATTCTGGGGCAGACCTCCCATGTCTCTGACTATTGCACAGAACTCTCTCTATACCTGCCAGATGTTCCAACTCCCATTTCCTGCCTCAGCTCATCGGCCATAAGCTTTTTGATTGACAGGTGATGCTTATAAGAGATTCTTTCTACACAGACAGATTCCGGCATAAGGGGGCCTGCCCCCTTCTAGCCTCTCCATAATTTCCTTGGCCCCCACTTCCATTCTTCTAGATTTATTAAGAGGAACCCAGAAAAGAACACTCGCTAGGGCCTGCTCCTGTCCTGTGGGGTGATTCTTACTCTCATTTTTAATGAATCTATACTTTCATTGCTGCTCAATATCTTGTCCAAACATCGTTCAAGAAACAAACAACCTGGGCATCATATCATGGGCCACCTTGAGATCCCCTTCAGTAACAGTAGTCACTGAAGCAGCACAGGCATCCATTCTTTCACCCTTTGAGGAATAAAGTGTCATAAATAACTACTGTCCTTGTGCCAGGGAGCCTCTCCAGATGACCACTGTGTATAAGATATGACTCACACTGGAGATGACCATTCAGACACAGTATATAGCCAATCGCAAGTTTTTTATTTCAGACACTGGGACTACACTCAGGTATTTGGGGCACCCAAGTGTATCCCTAGGCATTTAGAGCAAGAGGTTTTTAAAGGCAAAAAAAAACCCATATTCTGGTATCTCACTCTGCAACTTCAGGGGAGGGGGTGGGGTGGGGGAGGTTTGCACAAGCAAACAGTTTAAAAGAAGCTAAAATATGTTTGCTGGGCATCTTGACCTCAGGTTCCTAGAATTGTGTTGGATAATTTTCCATAGAATTCCCTCTTTCTTTTTTTTTTTTTTTTTTGGTTCTTTTTTTCAGAGCTGGGGACCGAACCCAGGGCCTTGCGCTTCCTAGGCAAGCGCTCTACCACTGAGCTAAATCCCCAACCCAGAATTCCCTCTTTTTTAAAGATTTATTTATTATGTATAACTATACTGTAGCTGTCTTCAGACACACCAGAAGAGGGCATCAGATCTCATTTACAGATGGTTGTGAGCTACCATGTAGTTGCTGGGATTTGAACTCAGGACCTCTGGAAGAGCAGTCAGTGCTTTTAACCTCTGAGCCATCTCTCCAGCACCCCCATGGAATTCTCTATCAGAGATCAAACTCCAGTTAAATCTGAAATGGCTTCAACCAAAACACAAGAGGAAGGTTAGTGAGATGGATCAGTGGTTAAGAACACTGTGTTCAGCTCTTCCAGAGGACTTGAGTTCAATTCCCAGCATCCAAATGGTGACTCACAACTATCTGTAAAAGGATCTGTTGCCCTCCTCTGGCATTTAGGTGTACGTGCAGGTAGAACACACGCTCATTTAAATAATAAATACATAAGTAAATAAATTTAAGAAAACTAAACTAGATAGATAGATAGATAGATAGATAGATAGATAGATAGATAGATAGATAGGGGTTGGGGATTTAGTTCAGTGGTAGAGTGCTTGCCTAGCAAGCACAAGGTCCTGGGTTCGGTCCTCAGCTCTAGAAAAAAAAAAAAAGACAAAATAATAAATAAATAAATAAATAAATAAATAAATAAATAAATAAATAAATAAATAAATGCAGTGTCCTGCCTTGTCACACCTTAATAGAAATAGACACTTACTTCAGCTGGGTTTTCACATTCAGTGAAAAAAAAAATACACTAATTCTAGTACTCAAAATACCAACAAATGGGGCTGGAGAGATGGCTCAGCAGTTAAGAGCACTGACTGCTGTTCTTCCAGAGGTCCTGAGTTCAATCCCAGCAACCACATGGTGACTCACAACCATCTGTAAAGATGGGCAGCTCATGCCCTCTTCTCGTGTGTCTAAAGACAGTGACAGTGTACTCACATACATGAAATAAATAAATCTTTAAAAAAAAATACCAACAAAAGGTTGAAAAACAAAAGGTAGCACATTGGATAGGCCAGCAAGTTACTTTTTTTTTCTTTATTGTCTTTTCTTTTTCTTTTTCTTTTTTTAACCAAAAATCAAAAGTTACAGTGCACAGTACCTAATAACGGGCAGAGATAAATTTAATGGACATCTCATGTTACATATTCTCTTTAAAGTGAAGGTGGGGGGTTGGGGATTTAGCTCAGTGGTAGAGTGCTTGCCTAGAAGTGCAGGGCCCTGGGTTCAATCTCCAGCTCCGGGGGAAAAAAAAAAAAGGAAAAAAAAAAAGTGAAGGTGGGATAGAGAACTAGAGAAGTCAAAAACAGTTGTTGGGTTTGAAACTTGATGGTCTTGTAGAGAGCCTGGGTTCAGTCCCCAGCACCTATATGGTGGCTCACCCCCATCCATAACTCCAGATCCACTGTATTGATTGGTCTCCACGGACAGAAAGTACACACACGGTACACAGACAAACACATAAGCAAATCAATCATACGTAAAAATAAATCTTGAAAATAAGGAAACAACATTAGCTATAAAACACTTGCCTACACAGAACATTGTTCAGCTACAGGAAGGAAGAAGGCATGGATGCATGGCTATAGCGTAGGTTAACCAAGGAGCCCAGGTTAGCCAAGGAGATGTAGCAAGACTATGGTGGTTTGATGAGGTTGGTCCCCCTAGATTTGAATGTGACTTGCCAGTTGGTAGCCAATGGGGAAGAATTAGGAGGTGTG